>NC_086446.1:773725031-774054406 GCF_028390025.1 Pseudophryne corroboree
CGCAGTTCTAATTTCAGGTGCACGCTGGGAGAAGGATATCGAAAATGTAGTGGCCGTCCCTTGGCGGTTACTGGGAGGTGTCTTGGCACCCGCATGGAGATGATTGGTGAAAGTGGTTGCGTGCACAGATGCTCGTCCACTCACATAGGAGACCATACTCGACCAGAGAAACTGCTGGGGGCGGTATAATAGATCTACACTGTCTAGGTAGTCAGTCAATAGGTCAACAACATATGGTCGACATGGATTTCGGCTCGATAGGTACATAAGGTCGTCAGATAAAACATAGACACAGGTTGAGGTCGATAGGTACAAAATGTCAACATGGCCATGGGCAACAGGAACATGGTTTACAGATGCTTTTCTGCTCTGTAATAAGTACAAAGATAGACCCTAGAGCAGGTGTGATAGTCCCTTAATTGCTGGATCAAATAGAATCACATAAAGGGGGTAATTCCAAGTTGATCGCAGCAGGAATTTTGTTAGCAGTTGGGCAAAACCATGTGCACTGCAGGGGGGGTGGGGGGGCAGATATAACATGTGCAGAGAGAGTTAGATTTGGGTGTGGTGTGTTCAATCTGCAATCTAATTTGCAGTGTCAAAATAAAGCAGCCAGTATTTACCCTGCACAGAAACAATATAACCCACCCAAATCTAACTCTCTCTGCACATATTATATCTGCCCCACCTGCAGTGCACATGGTTTTGCCCAACTGCTAACAAAATTCCTGCTGCGATCAACTTGGAATTACCCCCAAAGTTAGGGGCATATCCATTCCATGTCACTGATGTGCGGACAGGTGAGGCAGTGACTCACCTGTATTACTCCAGTGTACTTCAGAGTTTTGACTATAAAAATGATATGAACAATACAAAGAATATATTATTAATATCTTTGTTGTGTTATTCTAATAATTTGTATAGTCAAACCTCTGGAGAACACTGGTCTATTACAGGGGTGGTAGTGTCCTTGCTAATCAATCCTGTCCCAGTAGAGCGCTGCGTTGGGGCAGGACAACCACACATGAAGAAAGGAATCCAGCCACCTGGCCAAGACCGAGGGGAGACGGCCTTGAACACTGTATTCAGTCTAGTAGGGACCAGATACCACCTACTGTACTGTATAAAATATCTTATAGGCGTTTTCCTTCACCATTGTTGAAATAGATGTTTTGGAAACATGTTCTCAGATGATGGACGGAGATATTTTTTCTTTTTGTTTTTATGGTGTTATTTCTCTAACATGAGTGTGTTGTATCATAATAATACATGCCAGCAGCATCCATGCATTCACTGACTGCACAATGTTTTGACACTGGATACAATTTGAATCTACTATTGTGTATATAAGTCTCAGATACTTGCACTGTTCTGGCTGCCAAACGCGTTAGACCCTATCAATTGATATAGAAAGTCATGCTTTCACGTTACTAGCATATTTTACCACAAGTAAAAGCATGTAAATAGGTGTTCCATTGACCCCATATCCATTTGTGCTTCTCCCTGTCACCCACTGCCTTTGCCCGTCACCCCGGGTGCCGCACGGCGCCTGATAGACACATCGGTGCCGATCCCAGCAAGCACATATATTACATACATCATAGCATGCATGGTTATATGTACTAAGTAGTTCTCCAATGCATTATGTGGTCAGTGACCGCTGGTCGTGACCGTAAACATAGCTCCAGCATCTTACTTCTGACAGCCATGTCATTGGGTTGGTCGGAAGGTTGATTATCAACCAATGCAAGTCCGATGGCTGCCTCTTCATATACAAGCAACGATGCACAAGATATGCTCCAAAGGGCATACGTTCAACCAGGGCTGCATCGGGGCGGGGATTGTCGGTACTGGAGTGCCGGGCCCAGACCAAAAGGGGGCCCAACCTGGCTCTTACAAGTAATAGAGTGAAATAGAATCTACCCTTGTTCTTTCTATCTCTCTTCCACCTATTCCTTCTGTTTCTCTTTACTATGTCCCTCTATACCTTCTCTTTATTCTCTCACTCTTGCTTTCGCTTCATCCCTCCCCCATGGGAACCATGAGAGGTGGTCCCTCCAATTTGCCAGTTCCGGGCCCCACAATTTATGATGGCAGCCCTGCTTTCAACTTAGCATCAGGCCCTTTATCAGTAGTTAGTGTTTCAAGTCAGACTATGGAGGATAATTTAAATACTTCATACTGAACTTTTTGGATAATTTGATGGAATCTATATTTTTGGGTGAATTGATGGAACTTATGATGTGATAGAGACCTTTATAGGATATCATGAACGCTAACACCAATTTTATTTTTATTTATTACTGTTTGTATTTTTGTTTTGCAATTAAATCATTTATTTTTTGCATTGTTGGGTGGGAGCTCTTATCATCTACACTACCTGTGAGTTGTTTTGTGAGCCTCGAATTGTAGATGAATGTTTTTGGCTTGCTAGAAATTCAGGACTCATTGAACATACCTGAGATATCGTCTTTCTTCCAAGGTGTGCTCAGCTGATTTCGAGCCAAACAACAGACGTTTTGGAAATGTCCTCTCTATCATCACTGTAGCGCCGCCGATCTATAGGCAGGAGAAAAGAATGTGATCTTTATTTATATAACACTACAGTACTGCAATACACAGTATATTTTCAGTATAGATTGTTCATTCAAAGCAGATATGTTTAAATATGCAACTCAGGAACATACAATGAAACAGGAGATGATGCGGGCAGTTAAATTGAATCTGTATATATAATTACAAACCAAATTCTAGATACATTTTTTGATGCAACATTGATTAAAACAAAAGGTGAAAAAATCATATTGTGCAATGCAACTGTCTGTCATTTTTAAAGTACAAGCAAATGTGCAGAAATATGGCCCTCATTCCGAGTCGTTCGCTCGGTATTTTTCATCGCATCGCAATGAAAATCCGCTTAGTACGCATGCGCAATATTCGCACTGCGACTGCGCCAAGTAATTTAACAATGAAGATAGTATTTTTACTCACGGCTTTTTCATCGCTCCGGCGATCGTAATGTGATTGACAGGAAATGGGTGTTACTGGGCGGAAACACGGCGTTTTATGGGCGTGTGGATGAAAACGCTACCGTTTCCGGAAAAAACGCAGGAGTGGCTGGAGAAACGGGGGAGTGTCTGAGCGAATGCTGGGTGTGTTTGTGACGTCAAACCAGGAACGACAAGCACTGAACTGATCGCACAGGCAGAGTAAGGTTGAAGTTACTCAGAAACTGCAAAGTAGTGTGTAATCGCAATATTGCGAATACATCGGTCGCAATTTTAAGAAGCTAAGATTCACTCCCAGTAGGCGTAGGCTTAGCGTGTGTAACTCTGCTAAATTCGCCTTGCGACCGATCAACTCGGAATGAGGGCCAATGTTCTTGCTTTGCTGTCTTACTACTTTTACTACTTTTACTACTATTTCCAGAACTTTTACTGTAGATCCAATTTAAACTGGATCTAAGACCTTCTGCTTTCTCATTGGCCTGATCTCACCGAAAGGATGTCTCAGTGCTGTCACTGTGCTCTGATGGATCCTGATTTGCCAGGAATGTTCCATTTGGCAGTGGTTTCTTGTCAAATTTTCATGCCTATACCCTTATATATTAGATGAAATACATACCATATATCGACAATCAATACATCATTAGTGAATATGTTGACAGGAGTGCGGGTGAGTAATGGACAATATTTATACTATTTTTACACAATCCCGCATCCCTGTGCCGGTGGGTATGGGGTTGATTGTGTAAAATTAGTAAGTACAGGTTGTGTATCCCATATCCAAATATTCCGAAATACGGAAAATTCCGACATATAGAATTTTTTGAGTGAGATAGTGAAACTTTTGTTTACTGATGGCTCAGTGTACATAAATGTTGTTTAATACACAAAGTTATTAAAAGTATTGTATTAAATGACCTCCAGGCTGTGTTTATAAGGTGTATATGAAACATAAATGATTTGTGTGAATGTACATACACTTTGTTTAATGCACAAAGTTATTAAAAATATTGGCTAAAATTACCTTCAGGCTGTGTGTATAATGTGTATATGAAACATAAATGCATTCTGTGATTAGACTTAGGTCCCATCGCCATGATATCTCATTATGGTATGCAATTATTCCAAAATACGGAAAAATCCGATATCCAAAATACTTCTGGTCCCAAGCATTTTGGATAAGGGATACTCAACCTGTATATAAGGATTCACCCCTGGCCTGGGGACTCCTCAGAAAGAGGGACCCATTTATTGGGGGTGTTTACACTTTCCGAGGAATCCTAGGGCTGGGGTAACTAGATGGGGGGAGTATGCTTTGCCCGAGGTGACTAGTGAACTGTGTCTCCTGGCTGTGGCTATACCCTCCCAGAGCCCCGTGCTGGTCCTGGAAATCCCACTACTCAATTCCCCCCCCCCTTTTTTTTCCAGCACCAGGACTGGTTCAAGAGCCTGGTTCTGGTAAAATGAAATATGGCACCATATCTAGAGATGTGCACCGAGGTCGCTGGATGACTAAGCTCAGCGACCAAAGTGGCCGACACAAACACCTGGCCCATCTAGGAGTGGCACTGCAGTGTCACGCAGGATGGCCCTGCCAAAAAACACTCCCCAAACAGCACATGACGCAAAGAAAAAGAGAGGCGCAATGAGGTAGCTGTGTGACTAAGCTTAGCGACCCAAGTGGCCGACACAAACACCTGGCCCATCTAGGAGTGGCACTGCAGTGTCAGGCAGGATGGCCCTTCCAAAAAATACTCCCCAAACAGCACATGACGCAAAGAAAAAAAGAGGTGCAATGAGGTAGCTGTGTGACTAAGCTCAGCGACCCAAGTGGCCGACACAAACACCTGGCCCATCTAGGAGTGGCACTGCAGTGTCAGGCAGGATGGCCCTTCCAAAAAATACTCCCCAAACAGCACATGACGCAAAGAAGAAAAAAAAGAGGCGCAATGAGGTAGCTGTGTGACTAAGCTCAGCGACCCTAGTGGCCGACACAAACACCTGGCCCATCTAGGAGTGGCACTGCAGTGTCAGGCAGGATGGCCCTTCCAAAAAACACTCCCCAAACAGCACATGACGCAAAGAAAAAAAGAGGCGCAATGAGGTAGCTGTGTGAGTAAGCTCAGCGACCCTAGTGGCCGACACAAACACCTGGCCCATCTAGGAGTGGCACTGCAGTGTCACGCAGGATGGCCCTTCCAAAAAACACTCCCCAAACAGCACATGACGCAAAGAAAAAAAGAGGCGCAATGAGGTAGCTGTGTGACTAAGCTCAGCGACCCAAGTGGCCGACACAAACACCTGGCCCATCTAGGAGTGGCACTGCAGTGTCAGGCAGGATGGCCCTTCTAAAAAACACTCCCCAAACAGCACATGACGCAAAGAAGAAAAAAAAGAGGCGCAATGAGGTAGCTGTGTGACTAAGCTCAGCGACCCTAGTGGCCGACACAAACACCTGGCCCATGTAGGAGTGGCACTGCAGTGTCAGGCAGGATGGCCCTTCCAAAAAACACTCCCCAAACAGCACATGACGCAAAGAAAAAAAGGGGCGCAATGAGGTAGCTGTGTGACTAAGCTCAGCGACCCTAGTGGCCGACACAAACACCTGGCCCATCTAGGAGTGGCACTGCAGTGTCACGCAGGATGGCCCTTCTAAAAAACACTCCCCAAACAGCACATGACGCAAAGAAAAAAAGAGGCGCAATGAGGTAGCTGTGTGACTAAGCTCAGCGACCCAAGTGGCCGACACAAACACCTGGCCCATCTAGGAGTGGCACTGCAGTGTCAGGCAGGATGGCCCTTCCAAAAAATACTCCCCAAACAGCACATGACGCAAAGAAGAAAAAAAAGAGGCGCAATGAGGTAGCTGTGTGACTAAGCTCAGCGACCCTAGTGGCCGACACAAACACCTGGCCCATCTAGGAGTGGCACTGCAGTGTCAGGCAGGATGGCCCTTCCAAAAAACACTCCCCAAACAGCACATGACGCAAAGAAAAAAAGAGGCACAATGAGGTAGCTGTGTGAGTAAGCTCAGCGACCCTAGTGGCCGACACAAACACCTGGCCCATCTTGGAGTGGCACTGCAGTGTCACGCAGGCTGGCCCTTCCAAAAAACACTCCCCAAACAGCACATGACACAAAGAAAAATGAAAGAAAAAAGAGGTGCAAGATGGAATTGTCCTTGGGCCCTCCCACCCACCCTTATGTTGTATAAACAGGACATGCACACTTTAACCAACCCATCATTTCAGTGACAGGGTCTGCCACACGACTGTGACTGAAATGACGGGTTGGTTTGGACCCCCACCAAAAAAGAAGCAATTAATCTCTCCTTGCACAAACTGGCTCGACAGAGGCAAGATGTCCACCTCATCATCATCCTCCGATTCATCACCGTGTACATCCCCCTCCTCACAGATTATCAATTCGTCCCCACTGGAATCCAGCATCACAGCTCCCTGTGTACTTTGTGGAGGCAATTGCTGCTGGTGAATGTCTCCATGGAGGAATTGATTATAATTCATTTTAATGAACATCATCTTCTCCACATTTTCTGGAAGTAACCTCGTACGCCGATTGCTGACAAGGTGAGCGGCGGCACTAAACACTCTTTCGGAGTACACACTTGTGGGAGGGCAACTTAGGTAGAATAAAGCCAGTTTGTGCAAGGGCCTCCAAATTGCCTCTTTTTCCTGCCAGTATACGTACGGACTGTCTGACGTGCCTACTTGGATGCGGTCACTCATATAATCCTCCACCATTCTTTCAATGGGGAGAGAATCATATGCAGTGACAGTAGACGACATGTCCGTAATCGTTGGCAGGTCCTTCAGTCCGGACCAGATGTCAGCATCAGCAGTCGCTCCAGACTGCCCTGCATCACCGCCAGCGGGTGGGCTCGGAATTCGTAGCCTTTTCCTCGCACCCCCAGTTGCGGGAGAATGTGAAGGAGGAGATGTTGACAGGTCGCGTTCCGCTTGACTTGACAATTTTCTCACCAGCAGTTCTTTGAACCCCTGCAGACTTGTGTCTGCCGGAAAGAGAGATCCAAGGTAGGTTTTAAATCTAGGATCGAGCACGGTGGCCAAAATGTAGTGCTCTGATTTCAACAGATTGACCACCCGTGAATCCTTGTTAAGCGAATTAAGGGCTCCATCCACAAGTCCCACATGCCTAGCGGAATCGCTCTGTGTTAGCTCCTCCTTCAATGTCTCCAGCTTCTTCTGCAAAAGCCTGATGAGGGGAATGACCTGACTCAGGCTGGCAGTGTCTGAACTGACTTCACGTGTGGCAAGCTCAAAAGGTTGCAGAACCTTGCACAACGTTGAAATCATTTTCCACTGCGCTTGAGACAGGTGCATTCCACCTCCTATATCGTGCTCAGTTGTATAGGCTTGAATGGCCTTTTGCTGCTCCTCCAACCTCTGAAGCATATAGAGGGTTGAATTCCACCTCGTTACCACTTCTTGCTTTAGATGATGGCAGGGCAGGTTCAGGCGTTTTTGGTGTTGCTCCAGTCTTCTGTACGTGGTGCCTGTACGCCGAAAGTGTCCCGCAATTCTTCTGGCCACCGACAACATCTCTTGCACGCCCCTCTCGTTTTTTAAATAATTCTGCACCACCAAATTCAAGGTATGTGCAAAACATGGGACGTGCTGGAATTTGCCCATATTTAATGCACACACAATATTGCTGGCGTTGTCCGATGCCACAAATCCACAGGAGAGTCCAATTGGGGTAAGCCATTCTGCGATGATCTTCCTCAGTTGCCGTAAGAGGTTTTTAGCTGTGTGCGTATTCTGGAAAGCGGTGATACAAAGCGTAGCCTGCCTAGGAAAGAGTTGGCATTTGCAAGATGCTGCTACTGGTGCCGCCGCTGCTGTTCTTGCGGCGGGAGTCCATACATCTACCCAATGGGCTGTCACAGTCATATAGTGCTGAGCCTGCCCTGCTCCACTTGTCCACATGTCCGTGGTTAAGTGGACATTGGGTACAACTGCATTTTTTAGGACACTGGTGAGTCTTTTTCTGAGGTCTGTGTACATTTTCGGTATCGCCTGCCTAGAGAAATGGAACCTAGATGGTATTTGGTACCGGGGACACAGTACCTCCAACAAGTCTCTAGTTGGCTCTGCAGTAATGATGGATACCGGAACCACGTTTCTCACCGCCCAGGATGCCAAGGCCTCAGTTATCCGCTTTGCAGCAGGATGACTGCTGTGATATTTCATCTTCCTCGCAAAGGACTGTTGGACAGTCAATTGCTTGGTGGAAGTAGTAAAAGTGGTCTTACGACTTCCCCTCTGGGATGACCATCGACTCCCAGCAGCAACAACAGCAGCGCCAGCAGCAGTAGGCGTTACACGCAAGGATGCATCGGAGGAATCCCAGGCAGGAGAGGACTCGTCAGAATTGCCAGTGACATGGCCTGCAGGACTATTGGCATTCCTGGGAAAGGAGGAAATTAACACTGAAGGAGTTGGTGGGGTGGTTTGCGTGAGCTTGGTTACAAGAGGAAGGGATTTACTGGTCAGTGGACTGCTTCCGCTGTCGCCCAAAGTTTTTGAACTTGTCACTGACTTATGATGAATGCGCTGCAGGTGACGTATAAGGGAGGATGTTCCGAGGTGGTCCTTACCCCTACTTATTACAGCTTGACAAAGGCAACACACGGCTTGACAAATGTTGTCCACATTTCTGTTGAAATACTTCCACACTGAAGAGCTGATTTTTTTGGTATTTTCACCAGGCATGTCAATGGCCATATTCCTCCCACGGACAACAGGTGTCTCCCCGGGTGCCTGACTTAAACAAACCACCTCACCATCAGAATCCTCCTGGTCAATTTCCTCCCCAGCGCCAGCAACACCCATATCCTCCTCATCCTGGTGTACTTCAACACTGACATCTTCAATCTGACTATCAGGAACTGGACTGCGAGTGCTCCTTCCAGCACTTGCAGGGGGCGTGCAAATGGTGGAAGGCGCATGCTCTTCACGTCCAGTGTTGGGAAGGTCAGGCATCGCAAACGACACAATTGGACTCTCCTTGTGGATTTGTGATTTCGAAGAACGCACAGTTCTTTGCTGTGCTTTTGCCAGCTTAAGTCTTTTCATTTTTCTAGCGAGAGGCTGAGTGCTTCCATCCTCATGTGAAGCTGAACCACTAGCCATGAACATAGGCCAGGGCCTCAGCCGTTCCTTGCCACTCCGTGTGGTAAATGGCATATTGGCAAGTTTACGCTTCTCCTCCGACGATTTTATTTTAGATTTTTGAGTCCTTTTTTTACTGATATTTGGTGTTTTGGATTTTACATGCTCTGTACTATGACATTGGGCATCGGCCTTGGCAGACGACGTTGATGGCATTTCATCGTCTCGGCCATGACTAGTGGCAGCAGCTTCAGCACGAGGTGGAAGTGGATCTTGATCTTTCCCTATTTTTGGAACCTCAACATTTTTGTTCTCCATATTTTAATAGGCACAACTAAAAGGCACCTCAGGTAAACAATGGAGATGGATGGATACTAGTATACTTATAGATGACGAGCGACTGCCGACACAGAGGTAGCTACAGCTGTGGACTACCGTACTGCGTCTGCTAGTATAGACTGGATGATAATGATATAAAAAATATATATATATATCACTACTGCAGGACAGGTATATATTGTATAATGACGGACCTGCTGGACACTGTCAGCACTGCAGACTCCTAAACTACTAGTATGAAGAAGATAGAAAAAAAAAAAAAAACCACCACAGGTAGGTATACAATTATGGACGAGCGACTGCCGACACAGAGGTAGCTACAGCCGTGGACTACCGTACTGCGTCTGCTAGTATAGACTGGATGATAATGATATAAAAAATGTATATATATCACTATTGCAGGACAGGTATATATTGTATAATGACGGACCTGCTGGACACTGTCAGCACTGCAGACTCCTAAACTACTAGTATGAAGAAGATAGAAAAAAAAAAAAAACCACCACAGGTAGGTATACAAATATGGACGAGCGACTGCCGACACAGAGGTAGCTACAGCCGTGGACTACCGTACTGCGTCTGCTAGTATAGACTGGATGATAATGATATAAAAAATATATATATATCACTACTGCAGGACAGGTATATATTGTATAATGACGGACCTGCTGGACACTGTCAGCACTGCAGACTCCTAAACTACTAGTATGAAGAAGATAGAAAAAAAAAAAAACCACCACAGGTAGGTATACAATTATGGACGAGCGACTGCCGACACAGAGGTAGCTACAGCCGTGGACTACCGTACTGCGTCTGCTAGTATAGACTGGATGATAATGATATAAAAAATATATATATATATCACTACTGCAGGACAGGTATATATTGTATAATGACGGACCTGCTGGACACTGTCAGCACTGCAGACTCCTAAACTACTAGTATGAAGAAGATAGAAAAAAAAAACCACCACAGGTAGGTATACAATTATGGACGAGTGACTGCCGACACAGAGGTAGCTACAGCCGTGGACTACCGTACTGCGTCTGCTAGTATAGACTGGATGATAATGATATAAAAAATATATATATATATCACTACTGCAGGACAGGTATATATTGTATAATGACGGACCTGCTGGACACTGTCAGCACTGCAGACTCCTAAACTACTAGTATGAAGAAGATAGAAAAAAAAAAACCTCCACAGGCAGGTATACAATTTTGGACGAGCGACTGCCGACACATAGGTAGCTACAGCCATGGACTACCGTACTGCGTCTGCTAGTATAGACTGGATGATAATGATATAAAAAATATATATATATCACTACTGCAGGACAGGTATATATTGTATAATGACGGACCTGCTGGACACTGTCAGCACTGCAGACTCCTAAACTACTAGTATGAAGAAGATAGAAATATAATGAATGACGGACCTGCTGGACACTGTCAGCAGAATGCGTTTATAGAATAAAATAAAAAAACACCACACGAGTGTTTAACTTTTTCAGGCAGACAATATACTGGTGGTCACTGCTGGTCAGTCACACTGGCACTCTGGCAGCAAAAGTGTGCACTGTTAAATGTGTACTCCTGCTATAACTGCTCCCCAGTCTCCCCCACAATTAAGCTGTGAGCAGTGAGCACTACTCAGCACAGTCAGATATACATAGATGATATTATCATGCAGCACACTGAGGCTGAGCATAGATATGGTATGTGACTGTGTATCGTTTTTTTTCAGGCAGAGAACGGATTAAATTAAATAATAAATAAAACTGGTGGTAGTGATGAGCGGGTTCGGTTCCTCGGAATCCGAACCCCCCCGAACTTCAGCCTTTTTACACGGATCCGGGGCAGACTCGGATCTTCCCGCCTAGCTCGGCTAACCCGAGCGCGCCCGAACGTCATCATCCCGCTGTCGGATTCTCGCGAGGCTCGGATTCTATCGCGAGACTCGGATTCTATATAAGGAGCCGCGCGTCGCCGCCATTTTCACACGTGCATTGAGATTCATAGGGAGAGGACGTGGCTGGCGTCCTCTCCGTTTAGATTAGAAGAGAGAGAGTGAGAGTGAGACACTTGATTTACTGGAGCTTAGGAGTACTCAGAGAGTGCAGAGTTTACTAGTGACTGACCAGTGACCACCAGTGCAGTTTTATTATATTATTATTTAATATAATCCGTTCTCTGCCTGAAAAAAAACGATACACAGTGACACAGTAACAGTATACCATATCTGTGCTCAGCCTCAGTGTGCTGCATCATCTATGTATATCTGACTGTGCTGAGTGCTCAGTGCTCACACAGCTTAATTGTGGGGGAGACTGGGGAGCAGTAGCAGGAGTACATATTATTTAACAGTGCACACTTTTGCTGCCAGAGTGCCACTGCCAGTGTGACTGACCAGTGACCACTGTCTGACCACCAGTATATTGTGATTGTCTGCCTGAAAAAGTTAAACACTCGTCGTGTGGTGTTTTTATTCTATAAACGCATTCTGCTGACAGTGTCCAGCAGGTCCGTCATTAATTATATAATATATACCTGTCCGGCTGCAGTAGTGATATATATATATATTTTTTATATCATTATCATCCAGTCTATATTAGCAGCAGACGCAGTACGGTAGTCCACGGCTGTAGCTACCTCTGTGTCGGCAATCGCTCGTCCATCCATAATTGTATACCACCTACCTGTGGTGTTTTTTTTTTTCTATCTTCTTGATACTAGTAGCTTACTTTAGGAGTCTGCAGTGCTGACAGTGTCCAGCAGGTCCGTCATTATAATATATACCTGTCCGACTGCAGTAGTGATATATATATATTTTTTATATCATTATCATCCAGTCTATATTAGCAGCAGACGCAGTACGATAGTCCACGGCTGTAGCTACCTCTGTGTCGGCAGTCGCTCGTCCATCCATAATTGTATACCACCTACCTGTGGTGTTTTTTTTTCTATCTTCTTGATACTACTAGTAGCTTACTTTTGGAGTCTGCAGTGCTGCTGACAGTGTCCAGCAGGTCCGTCATTATATAATATATACATGTCTGGCTGCAGTAGTGATATATATATATTTTTTATATCATTATCATCCAGTCTATATTAGCAGCAGACGCAGTACGGTAGTCCACGGCTGTAGCTACCTCTGTGTCGGCAGTCGCTCGTCCATCCATAATTGTATACCACCTACCTGTGGTGTTTTTTTTTTTATCTTCTTGATACTACTAGTAGCTTACTTTAGGAGTCTGCAGTGCTGCTGACAGTGTCCAGCAGGTCCGTCATTATATAATATATACCTGTCCGGCTGCAGTAGTGATATATATATATTTTTTATATCATTATCATCCAGTCTATATTAGCAGCAGACGCAGTACGGTAGTCCACGGCTGTAGCTACCTCTGTGTCGGCAGTCGCTCGTCCATCCATAATTGTATACCACCTACCTGTGGTGTTTTTTTTTTTTATCTTCTTGATACTACTAGTAGCTTACTTTAGGAGTCTGCAGTGCTGCTGACAGTGTCCAGCAGGTCCGTCATTATATAATATATACCTGTCCGGCTGCAGTAGTGATATATATATATTTTTTATATCATTATCATCCAGTCTATATTAGCAGCAGACGCAGTACGGTAGTCCACGGCTGTAGCTACCTCTGTGTCGGCAGTCGCTCGTCCATCCATAATTGTATACCACCTACCTGTGGTGTTTTTTTTTTTTCTATCTTCTTGATACTACTAGTAGCTTACTTTTGGAGTCTGCAGTGCTGCTGACAGTGTCCAGCAGGTCCGTCATTATATAATATATACCTGTCCGGCTGCAGTAGTGATATATATATATTTTTTATATCATTATCATCCAGTCTATATTAGCAGCAGACGCAGTACGGTAGTCCACGGCTGTAGCTACCTCTGTGTCGGCAGTCGCTCGTCCATCCATAAGTATACTAGTATCCATCCATCTCCATTGTTTACCTGAGGTGCCTTTTAGTTGTGCCTATTAAAATATGGAGAACAAAAATGTTGAGGTTCCAAAAATAGGGAAAGATCAAGATCGACTTCCACCTCGTGCTGAAGCTGCTGCCACTAGTCATGGCCGAGACGATGAAATGCCAGCAACGTCGTCTGCCAAGGCCGATGCCCAATGTCATAGTACAGAGCATGTAAAATCCAAAACACCAAATATCAGTAAAAAAAGGACTCAAAAATCTAAAATAAAATTGTCAGAGGAGAATCGTAAACTTGCCAATATGCCATTTACCACACGGAGTGGCAAGGAACGGCTGAGGCCCTGGCCTATGTTCATGGCTAGTGGTTCAGCTTCACATGAGGATGGAAGCACTCAGCCTCTCGCTAGAAAAATGAAAAGACTCAAGCTGGCAAAAGCACAGCAAAGAACTGTGCGTTCTTCGAAATCACAAATCCACAAGGAGAGTCCATTTGTGTCGTTTGCGATGCCTGACCTTCCCAACACTGGACGTGAAGAGCATGCGCCTTCCACCATTTGCACGCCCCCTGCAAGTGCTGGAAGGAGCACCCGCAGTCCAGTTCCTGATAGTCAGATTGAAGATGTCAGTGTTGAAGTACACCAGGATGAGGAGGATATGGGTGTTGCTGGCGCTGGGGAGGAAATTGACCAGGAGGATTCTGATGGTGAGGTGGTTTGTTTAAGTCAGGCACCCGGGGAGACACCTGTTGTCCGTGGGAGGAATAGGGCCATTGACATGCCTGGTGAAAATACCAAAAAAATCAGCTCTTCGGTGTGGAAGTATTTCAACAGAAATGCGGACAACATTTGTCAAGCCGTGTGTTGCCTTTGTCAAGCTGTAATAAGTAGGGGTAAGGACGTTAACCACCTCGGAACATCCTCCCTTATACGTCACCTGCAGCGCATTCATCATAAGTCAGTGACAAGTTCAAAAACTTTGGGCGACAGCGGAAGCAGTCCACTGACCAGTAAATCCCTCCCTCTTGTAACCAAGCTCACGCAAACCACCCCACCAACTCCCTCAGTGTCAATTTCCTCCTTCCCCAGGAATGCCAATAGTCCTGCAGGCCATGTCACTGGCAATTCTGACGAGTCCTCTCCTGCCTGGGATTCCTCCGATGCATCCTTGCGTGTAACGCCTACTGCTGCTGGCGCTGCTGTTGTTGCTGCTGGGAGTCGATGGTCATCCCAGAGGGGAAGTCGTACTCGTAAGACCACTTTTACTACTTCCACCAAGCAATTGACTGTCCAACAGTCCTTTGCGAGGAAGATGAAATATCACAGCAGTCATCCTGCTGCAAAGCGGATAACTGAGGCCTTGGCATCCTGGGCGGTGAGAAACGTGGTTCCGGTATCCATCATTACTGCAGAGCCAACTAGAGACTTGTTGGAGGTACTGTGCCCCCGTTACCAAATACCATCTAGGTTCCACTTCTCTAGGCAGGCGATACCGAGAATGTACACGGACGTCAGAAAAAGACTCACCAGTGTCCTAAAAAATGCAGTTGTACCCAATGTCCACTTAACCACGGACATGTGGACAAGTGGAGCAGGGCAGGCTCAGCACTATATGACTGTGACAGCCCACTGGGTAGATGTATGGACTCCCGCCGCAAGAACAGCAGCGGCGGCACCAGTAGCAGCATCTCGCAAACGCCAACTCTTTCCTAGGCAGGCTACGCTTTGTATCACCGCTTTCCAGAATACGCACACAGCTAAAAACCTCTTACGGCAACTGAGGAAGATCATCGCAGAATGGCTTACCCCAATTGGACTCTCCTGTGGATTTGTGGCATCGGACAACGCCAGCAATATTGTGTGTGCATTAAATCTGGGCAAATTCCAGCACGTTCCATGTTTTGCACATACCTTGAATTTGGTGGTGCAGAATTATTTAAAAAACGAGAGGGGCGTGCAAGAGATGCTGTCGGTGGCCAGAAGAATTGCGGGACACTTTCGGCGTACAGGCACCACGTACAGAAGACTGGAGCACCACCAAAAACGCCTGAACCTGCCCTGCCATCATCTGAAGCAAGAAGTGGTAACGAGGTGGAATTCAACCCTCTATATGCTTCAGAGGTTGGAGGAGCAGCAAAAGGCCATTCAAGCCTATACAACTGACCACGATATAGGAGGTGGAATGCACCTGTCTCAAGCGCAGTGGAGAATGATTTCAACGTTGTGCAAAGTTCTGCAACCTTTTGAACTTGCCACACGTGAAGTCAGTTCAGACACTGCCAGCCTGAGTCAGGTCATTCCCCTCATCAGGCTTTTGCAGAAGAAGCTGGAGACATTGAAGGAGGAGCTAACACAGAGCGATTCCGCTAGGCATGTGGGACTTGTGGATGGAGCCCTTAATTCGCTTAACAAGGATTCACGGGTGGTCAATCTGTTGAAATCAGAGCACTACATTTTGGCCACCGTGCTCGATCCTAGATTTAAAACCTACCTTGGATCTCTCTTTCCGGCAGACACAAGTCTGCTGGGGTTCAAAGAACTGCTGGTGACAAAATTGTCAAGTCAAGCGGAATGCGACCTGTCAACATCTCCTCCTTCACATTCTCCCGCAACTGGGGGTGCGAGGAAAAGGCTCAGAATTACGAGCCCACCCACTGGCGGTGCTGCAGGGCAGTCTGGAGCGACTGCTGATGCTGACATCTGGTCCGAACTGAAGGACCTGCCAACGATTACGGACATGTCGTCTACTGTCACTGCATATGATTCTCTCCCCATTGAAAGAATGGTGGAGGATTATATGAGTGACCGCATCCAAGTAGGCACGTCAGACAGTCCGTACTTATACTGGCAGGAAAAAGAGGCAATTTGGAGGCCCTTGCACAAACTGGCTTTATTCTACCTAAGTTGCCCTCCCACAAGTGTGTACTCCGAAAGAGTGTTTAGTGCCGCCGCTCACCTTGTCAGCAATCGGCGTACGAGGTTACATCCAGAAAATGTGGAGAAGATGATGTTCATTAAAATGAATTATAATCAATTCCTCCGTGGAGACATTCACCAGCAGCAATTGCCTCCACAAAGTACACAGGGAGCTGAGATGGTGGATTCCAGTGGGGACGAATTGATAATCTGTGAGGAGGGGGATGTACATGGTGATATATCGGAGGATGATGATGAGGTGGACATCTTGCCTCTGTAGAGCCAGTTTGTGCAAGGAGAGATTAATTGCTTCTTTTTTGGTGGGGGTCCAAACCAACCCGTCATTTCAGTCACAGTCGTGTGGCAGACCCTGTCACTGAAATGATGAGTTGGTTAAAGTGTGCATGTCCTGTTTATACAACATAAGGGTGGGTGGGAGGGCCCAAGGACAATTCCATCTTGCACCTCTTTTTTCTTTCATTTTTCTTTGCGTCATGTGCTGTTTGGGGGGTGTTTTTTGGAAGGGCCATCCTGCGTGACACTGCAGTGCCACTCCTAGATGGGCCAGGTGTTTGTGTCGGCCACTTGGGTCGCTTATCTTAGTCACACAGCTACCTCATTGCGCCTCTTTTTTTTCTTCTTTGCGTCATGTGCTGTTTGGGGAGTGTTTTTTGGAAGGGCCATCCTGCGTGACACTGCAGTGCCACTCCTAGATGGGCCAGGTGTTTGTGTCGGCCACTAGGGTCACTTATCTTACTCACACAGCTACCTAATTGCGCCTCTTTTTTTCTTTGCGTCATGTGCTGTTTGGGGAGTGTTTTTTGGAAGGGCCATCCTGCGTGACACTGCAGTGCC
Organism: Pseudophryne corroboree; assembly: GCF_028390025.1. Classification (NCBI taxonomy): domain Eukaryota; kingdom Metazoa; phylum Chordata; class Amphibia; order Anura; family Myobatrachidae; genus Pseudophryne; species Pseudophryne corroboree. Next base: position 773,742,252 of record NC_086446.1, read on the forward strand.
ACTCCTAGATGGGCCAGGTGTTTGTGTCGGCCACTTGGGTCGCTTATCTTACTCACACAGCTACCTCATTGCGCCTCTTTTTTTCTTTGCGTCATGTGCTGTTTGGGGAGTGTTTTTTGGAAGGGCCATCCTGCGTGACACTGCAGTGCCACTCCTAGATGGGCCAGGTGTTTGTGTCGGCCACTTGGGTCGCTTATCTTACTCACACAGCTACCTAATTGCGCCTCTTTTTTTCTTTGCGTCATGTGCTGTTTGGGGAGTGTTTTTTGGAAGGGCCATCCTGCGTGACACTGCAGTGCCACTCCTAGATGGGCCAGGTGTTTGTGTCGGCCACTTGGGTCGCTTATCTTAGTCACACAGCTACCTCATTGCGCCTCTTTTTTTTCTTCTTTGCGTCATGTGCTGTTTGGGGAGTGTTTTTTGGAAGGGCCATCCTGCGTGACACTGCAGTGCCACTCCTAGATGGGCCAGGTGTTTGTGTCGGCCACTTGGGTCGCTGAGCTTAGTCATCCAGTGACCTCGGTGCAAATTTTAGGACTAAAAATAATATTGTGAGGTGTGAGGTGTTCAGAATAGTCTGAAAATGAGTGGAAATAATGGTTATTGAGGTTAATAATACTTTGGGATCAAAATGACCCCCAAATTCTATGATTTAAGCTGTTTTTTAGGGTTTTTTGAAAAAAAAAAAACCGAATCCAAAACACACTTGAATCCGACAAAAAAAATTCGGTGAGGTTTTGCCAAAACGCGTTCGAACCCAAAACACGGCCGCGGAACCGAACCCAAAACCAAAACACAAAACCCGAAAAATTTCCGGTGCTCATCACTAACTGGTGGTCACCACTAGTATAACTATCAGCAAAACTCTGCACTCTCTGAGTACTCCTAATGCTCCAGTAAATCAAGTGTCTCACTCTCTATCTAAACGGAGAGGACGCCAGCCACGTCCTCTCCCTATCAATCTCAATGCACGTGTGAAAATGGCGGCGACGCGCGGCTCCTTATATAGAATCCGAGTCTCGCGATAGAATACGAGCCTCGCGAGAATCCGACAGCGGGATGATGACGTTCGGGCGCGCTCGGGTTAGCCGAGCAAGGCGGGAAGATCCGAGTCTGCCTCGGACCCGTGTAAAAAGCGTGTAGTTCGGGGGGGTTCGGATTCCGAGGAACCGAACCCGCTCATCTCTAACCATATCCCCCCATATTTCCTGAACCAGTGTTAGGGTCTCCTGCCCTGTGCTGCCACGTCGTCATGGCAACCGGGAGACAAGTGCTAGTGGAGTAACCTGAGCGCAGCTGATACTCCGGTTCGGGTCTTTTGCTGTGCAGTGGTTATAGGCTCTGTGCACGGCAGGGGATCCGGTGCTGGTTTTTGTGCTCACAGTCTGTGAGGTCTGAGTGGGGCGTGGACAGCACCTGCTTTATAAGGCCTCTTTTCAGGGTAAGCAGATGCTGCTGAATCTTTGTTGGTTAGTCAGTTCATGAAAGTTAGCCAGTACTGTGTAGCTTTGTATTTGTTTGTTGCTTACTGCAAATAGGCCTGGGGATTTGGTATTACACTCTGCCAATCCAGACCTAGCAGTAAGACTGGAGTCAGTCGTTTAGCTTGCTGGGGTTCTGTTACTACTCTGTGAACTTAGCAAGTTTGCGGCTGTATTCTAAGACTTGCCTGTTTAATCCTGTCTCATTGTGCTAGGAGTCAGGGGTCAGTTTAGTGGCAGTAAGCTAAAACCTGTGCACTGCAAGTGAGAAATAGGATTGTGGAGACTCTCCTTGTGTCTATCATTCCATCTCTGACCAAGGAGTTTACTGCCACACCCGTTGGTAACCCTTTAGGGTTTTGCTGTTGCCCTTAGCAACAGCATTTCGGGTTCTCTATGTATTAAAACACAACATCTTGCTTTTTCCATCTGTGCAGTTCTAATACAAGGGAGATACCCAGTTCCTTAGCCTCTGGGCTTCTCTGTTCACTTTGTGTGTATTTTGTTACCCTATTACCTTCTGTGTACGTTATGTCATATTCCCCAGTTTGTCTGTGAGTCCATTTGTTTTGCATAACAGTTCAAACACCAGTACATTCCTGCAGACACTGGAGTGCATAACAGTTCTGACACCAGTACTTTCCTGCAGGCACTGGTGTGCATAACATATTCAGCAGCCTAATACTCCTGTTGAAATTTTGTGGGAATATGGAGCATACCCCTCAAAATACGTTGCAACAGGTGGTCGATCAGGTGCAGGTCCTGACTCGACAATTTAATGATTTGTCCATTAAAATGCACACCTCCCAGGCTGCTGGTGGAGCTCCCGCAGCAGCAGCACCTGCAGGGGTTAAGGAGCCGAAAGTAAATCTCCTGGATCGTTTTTCTGGAGATCGCTCGCAGTTCTTTTGTTTCAAGGAGAGCTGCAAGCTATACTTCCGGCTTAGGCCTCAGTCTTCTGGGTCGGAGATTCAGCGGGTGGGCATAGTGATTTCCTTGCTACAAGGAGACCCACAGGTCTGGGCATATGGGTTGCAGCCTGACTGTCCGTCGCTTAAAAGTGTTGATGCTTTTTTTACGGCACTGGGCATGTTGTATGATGACCCTGACAAGACGGCCTCAGCCGAGGCTCAGATTTCGATCCTTAAGCAAGGGCGAAGGCCAGTTGAGGTTTACTGTATGGAGTTTCGGAGGTTGGCCCATGATACCCAGTGGAATGACCCAGCCCTGAGACACCAGTACCGAAGAGGTCTTTCTAACCAGATAAAGGACCAACTGGTACAATATCCCTTGCCTGATAGCTTGGATCAGCTCATGCAGTTATCCATCCGGGTGGATAGACGGCTGAGAGAGCGTAGGCTTGAAAGGGAGACTGAGATTTCCTTCCTTCCCAAGGGAACCTCAGACTCTGAGGAATTTTCTGAGGAGCCTATGCAGATTGGGGCTACCCGCCTCTCCTCGCGTGAGAAGACGCGGAGGAGACAGCAGGGGTTGTGTTTGTACTGTGGGAATAAAGGTCATGTGGTAGTATCATGCCCAGAAAAGCCGGAAAACTTCAGGGCCTGAGGGTGATGGGAAATATCCTGTCAGGCCAGAAGTCAGAATTTCCCAAGAAGACTTTTATCATTCCGGTGACCTTGAAGATCCTCGGTCAAACTGTCAAGACTGAGGCCTTTGTGGACAGTGGGGCCGACGGGGTTTTTATGGACCGCCAATTCGCCCTGAAACACTCTGTTCCCTTAGTACCCTTGGCATCGGAAATTGAGATTTGTGGGTTAAACGGGGAACCATTATCCCAAGGTAAAATTACCTCTTGCACTAGCCAGATTTCTTTGTTTATTGGAGCCACACACTCTGAAAAATTGTCCTTTTATGTGACTGTCTGTACTTTTGCCCCATTGGTGTTGGGGTTACCCTGGTTAAGGGCCCACAATCCTCAATTTGACTGGGTCTCTGGGGAGATTCTTAGTTGGGGTACTGATTGTTTCAGGAGTTGCTTGAGCCTTCCAGTCAGGCTCTCGCAGCTAAGTTTGCCAGGATTGCCAGGGTGTTATGCAGATTTTGCGGACGTGTTCTCCAAAAAAGTTGCAGAGGTACTACCTCCCCATCGCCCCTATGACTGTGCCATTGATTTGTTGCCAAATGCTAAGCTTCCCAAGAGCAGGTTGTACTCCCTGTCACGTCCTGAGACTCAGGCTATGGCAGAGTACATTCAGGAGAACTTGGCTAAGGGATTTATCAGACCTTCACAGTCTCCAGTTGGGTCGGGGTTCTTCTTCGTGGGTAAAAAGGACGGTTCGTTGCGACCCTGCATCGACTTCAGGGAATTGAACCGTATCACGATTAAAAACTCATACCCACTGCCTCTCATTTCGGTCTTGTTTGACCAGCTTCGTACTGCCACCATTTTTTCTAAGATTGACCTACGCGGTGCGTACAATCTAATCCGAATAAGAGAGGGGGATGAATGGAAGACTGCCTTTAATACCCACTCAGGGCATTATGAATATTTGGTGATGCCTTTTGGGCTCTGTAATGCCCCGGCAGTCTTCCAGGATTTCATGAATGATGTGCTCAGGGAATATTTGGATAGATTCTTAGTTGTATACTTAGATGACATCCTAATCTTCTCCCATTCCCTGGAGGAACATCGGAAGCATGTACGCTTAGTCCTCCAGAAACTCAGAGACCACCGGCTTGGGGCGAAGCTGGAGAAGTGCGAATTTGAAGTTCAGCAAATCGCATTTCTAGGATATATTATCTCCCCAGAAGGTTTCCAAATGGAGGGTTCCAAGGTACAGGCAGTCCTGGATTGGGTGCAGCCCACTAGTTTGAAGGCGCTTCAGCGTTTCCTGGGCTTTGCGAATTTTTATAGACGATTTATCGCTGGATTTTCGTCTATAGTGGCGCCCTTGGTGGCACTCACTAAGAAAGGGGCGGATGTTGCTCACTGGTCTTGTGAGGCTAAAGCGGCTTTTGCCCGTCTCAAAAGGGCATTTGTTTCGGCCAAGGTGCTGCGACACCCAGATCCAGAGCGTCCTTTTGTGGTGGAGGTGGATGCCTCTGAGATGGGTATTGGGGCAGTGCTTTCTCAGATGGGAGTGTCTGATAATCGCCTTCATCCCTGTGCTTACTTTTCCCGTAAATTTTCGCCTGCCGAGATGAATTATGACGTGGGTAACCGGGAATTGTTGGCTATTAAGGATGCACTCGAGGAGTGGAGACACTGGCTTGAGGGGGCTAAGTTTGTGGTCTCAATTCTCACTGACCATAAGAATCTGGCATATTTAGAGTCAGCGAAGCGTCTCAATGCCAGGCAGGCACGATGGGCTTTGTTTTTTGCTCGCTTTAATTTTTTGATAACATATCGCCCTGGGTCAAAAAACATCAAGGCTGATGCGCTCTCGCGGAGTTTTGCTCCAATCCAGGAGACCACCGAGGAGCCGTTGCCCATTGTTTCCCCATCATGTATTAAAGTGGGCATTACCCAGGACCTCTTATCATTAGTCCTTAGAGCACAGGAGCAGGCTCCTCCAGACCTTCCGGTAGGTCTTTTGTTTGTGCCTCCTAGGTTAAGACAGCGAGTGTTCCTGGAATTCCATGCCAAGAAGTCGGCAGGTCACCCGGGTATTGCCAGAACTCGGGAGTTGCTATCTAGGGCGGTGTGGTGGCCCTCGGTGGCTAAGGATGTGGATCAGTGGGTTCGGGCATGTGACATCTGTGCCCGAAATAAGACTCCTAGAGGGGTTCCTGTTGGCCCATTACATCCACTCTCTATCCCATCTAAGCCATGGACCCACATTTCAATGGATTTTGTGGTGGACTTGCCCAAATCCTCGGGGATGACAGCCATCTGGGTTGTCGTTGACAGGTTTTCGAAGATGGCGCACTTCGTTCCACTGGTTGGGCTGCCATCAGCCAGACGCCTGTCTGAATTATTTATGCTGCATGTTGTGCGTCTCCACGGGTTGCCACTTGATGTGGTCTCTGACCGCGGATCCCAGTTTGTGGCCAAATTCTGGAGGGCATTTTGTTCCGATCTCCAGATTTCTGTCAGCTTGTCGTCAGGCTACCATCCGCAGTCTAATGGGCAGACTGAAAGGGTGAACCAGTCCTTGGAGCAGTTCCTCAGGTGTTATGTCTCCAAGTGTCAGACTGACTGGGTTGCTCATCTGTCCATGGCGGAGTTTGCCTATAACAACGCGGCTCACTCTGCTACAGGGATCTCTCCCTTCCTTTGTGTGTATGGGCATCATCCTAAGGCCAATTCTTTTGACCCCCTGGACTCCACGCCTGGTGGTTCCTCTGTGGTTTCGGTCCTTAGAGGTATTTGGCGGAAAGTGAAGAAAGCCCTTGTGTCTGTGTCATTAGTGACCAAAAGGGTTTTTGATAAGCGGAAAAGACCCTGCAGCTTCAAATTAGGAGACTTCGTCTGGTTGTCTACCAAGAATTTGAAGTTGAGACAGCCATCTCATAAGTTAGGGCCCCGGTTCATCGGCCCTTATAAGATCACCAGGGTTATCAATCCGGTGGCATTTCAGTTAGATCTGCCCCGTTCTTTGGGTATCAATAAAACATTTCATTGTTCCCTTTTAAAACGGGCGATTAGTAATCCTTCTTCCAGTGGAAGACCTTCCCCTCTTCTGATACGTGGCCAGAGGGAGTTTGTTGTTGAAAGGATTCTTGACTCCAAGGTGGTTCGGGGTCGGCTGTCATGTATGGCCCGGAGGAGCGGTCGTGGGTGCGCAGTTGTGATCTTCATGCCCCCAGACTGATACACTCTTTCTTCTCGCAGTTCCCCGATAAACCCGGTGGTAGGGGTTCTTTGACCCCTCGTCAGAGGGGGGGTACTGTTAGGGTCTCCTGCCCTGTGCTGCCACGTCGTCATGGCAACCGGGAGACAAGTGCTAGTGGAGTAACCTGAGCGCAGCTGATACTCCGGTTCGGGTCTTTTGCTGTGCAGTGGTTATAGGCTCTGTGCATGGCAGGGGATCCGGTGCTGGTTTTTGTGCTCACAGTCTGTGAGGTCTGAGTGGGGCGTGGACAGCACCTGCTTTATAAGGCCTCTTTTCAGGGTAAGCAGATGCTGCTGAATCTTTGTTGGTTAGTCAGTTCATGAAAGTTAGCCAGTACTGTGTAGCTTTGTATTTGTTTGTTGCTTACTGCAAATAGGCCTGGGGATTTGGTATTACACTCTGCCAATCCAGACCTAGCAGTAAGACTGGAGTCAGTCGTTTAGCTTGCTGGGGTTCTGTTACTACTCTGTGAACTTAGCAAGTTTGCGGCTGTATTCTAAGACTTGCCTGTCTAATCCTGTCTCACTGTGCTAGGTGTCAGGGGTCAGTTTAGTGGCAGTAAGCTAAAACCTGTGCACTGCAAGTGAGAAATAGGATTGTGGAGACTCTCCTTGTGTCTATCATTCCATCTCTGACCAAGGAGTTTACTGCCACACCCGTTGGTAACCCTTTAGGGTTTTGCTGTTGCCCTTAGCAACAGCATTTCGGGTTCTCTATGTATTAAAACACAACATCTTGCTTTTTCCATCTGTGCAGTTCTAATACAAGGGAGATACCCAGTTCCTTAGCCTCTGGGCTTCTCTGTTCACTTTGTGTGTATTTTGTTACCCTATTACCTTCTGTGTACGTTATGTCATATTCCCCAGTTTGTCTGTGAGTCCATTTGTTTTGCATAACAGTTCAAACACCAGTACATTCCTGCAGACACTGGAGTGCATAACAGTTCTGACACCAGTACTTTCCTGCAGGCACTGGTGTGCATAACAACCAGGACCCACTCTAGAAGCCTCGGTGCTGGTTATGCTTTGGTGGGGCAGGGGGGGCACACATTTTTTTCTATATATTTTTTTTTTTTTACACATTTTTTAACACTGCACACACAAAGAAGCCTGCATAGATCTCACTGATCTGTACAGGCTTCTGAAAACACACTACTCACAGCGTAGCATTTTGAAAAAAGTGTTTTGACCCGAGTTTAGTGATTTTAAGGACGCATTTAAAAACATGATTCTTGGTAAATTTCCATGTTACCTTGGAGATTACTTCAGAGTTTGGCCTATGGTGTTTTTGCATGAAAGTCCATGTATGGAAGCTCGATTCAATAGAACACTCCCATGTTTACTTTTACTAAATTTATAGTACATGTTTGAGGACATGGCTATACACATCCGAGAATGCAAACTTGGGCAAACACGATGCTTAGTAAATTTACCCCTTACTGTATCAGATTGAGTCATGGTATAGGTCTCAATAATTGTCAGCTATTGTTTTAAGCCTGACTAGATGTCATAATGTTGTTTCACTCGGATGTGCAGATTGACTCGTCTTCATCACCAGTGTAGCTCTTCGTATCTCTTAAAATATGGGTCCTGAAAACGCTTGGGAACACCTGCGTTTTCCCTGACACTCCCAGAAAATGGTCAGTTACCACCCACAAACGCCCTCTTCATGTCAATCAGCCTGCGAATGGCTGTGCAATCTAAATTTTCGCACCAGCCTGTCGCTGTTTGGTGATGCTGTTTGGCGACGCACGTGCGCATTGCGGTGAATACGCATGCGCAGTCAATCAATAATCACCCGCTGTGTGAAAACGCACAGCAGGGATCAGGTCTGAATCGGGTCTATAATATATTGTATCACTCTTAATAATAACACACTATGTGAATTACTTAATTAAATAAAAAAAATAAAAAAAAGAAGGAGGTCCAGGGCTGTGTAGAGGGATCCATGCAGATCCCTCTGTGACCATCGCACTGTGTGCCCTGCGGCCATGTGAGAACTTGTGTCATGCATGTTGGAACACCCAGTTATAAGTGTCACTGATACTTCTGTAGCCGTGTTACGGACTTCTCGGAGCAGCTGTCCCTGCACTTAGGGAGGCCAATCCTGGGTCTTTTTTTCAATCCCGGGTATCGGGATTGAAAAATGATCAATCCCGGGATTCCCGGGGTACCTGGGATTGGGTTGAAGATTTTAAAATTAAAATCTTCATTGCCCTCACCCCCTTCCCAGAGACCCCCCCAGCCCACAGAAATACACACCATCCTCTGGGAGTGCGGGCAGGTTCACTTGCTGCAGGCGGTGGGCGGTGAAGTGCGATCCAGACAGCGTGGGAGGCTGGTGTCAGACTGCGCAGCATGACCCCTGACTTCTCGTCACGCTGCACAGTGCGCACAGCTGGGGGCAAGGGGAGCCGGGAGGCGGGAGCTGGGCAGCGTCTGAGCCTACTGAGGACGCTCAACGCTGCCTGACATTGAAAAAACAAGGTGGCTTTCTAATCCCGAAATCCCCGGGATTGGAAGTTCCAATCCTGGGGTTGAATCCCGGCCAATTTTAGGCCTAGATCCCGGGATCCCGCCAATCCTGTTCCCGGGATTGGCCACCCTACCTGCACTGGATTAATGCTGAATTGTATCCACCACTGCAAGTATCCACAACTGCAATTCAGGGCAAGTTGGATACTTAATTATCTGGTTCTACCCGCCCATGATGATGAATTGGCCCCATAACCACAATTCCATATTTATTTTTACCAGATACTGCAATTATTATTATTATTATTATTATTATTAGAAGGTGGGGGAAACAGAGCATACAGTAAGTAAAACAGGGGCATACAAGGTGGACAAAATAAGTGCAGACATGGAAACAAAGGGAAAGGTGGCCACTGCTAGCAACAGAGCTAACAATCTAGACATTGTTCAGTGCTACCTTATTGGTAACAGTAGTTTCTCCAGAGCACAAGACTCCACAAATGGTATTCCAAACACCTCACCTGTGCCTTCCACAGTTCATCCTTCTTTTTAGCCATGTCTCCTTGCGTGTCCCCCATAATGGCGATGAGCAGGTTAAACATCAGAAGAAATGCGATGACGCTGAACGAGCTGTAGATGGGACTGTACATAGTTGGGTTGTAGACACTGTAGTTGGCTGGGCCATTGAGGGCATTCAGGAACAGCTCATAGGTGCTGAGCAGGCACATGGCATAGGGGGCGTAAGCTCCAAAAGCTTGAGGATCTACCATCTGGTATGTGACATAGAGAGCTGGAATGTGGGAGAGGAAAGAGAAGAAAGAAATTAGATGTCACTGAGTATAATCCAAGCTTTAAAGCAGGCCTAGGCACCATGAAGATCTCCAAGTTCCAGCATGCTCTGCCAGCAACATTGGTTGTCTATCTCTGCCAGTGCTCCTAAGATCTTTTTCACACACTCACTATGGGTATGAGTTGTTGGTTCGACACAAGTTAGGTCGACAGTCAGTAGGTCGACCACTATTGGGCAACAAGCATTAGGTCGACTGGGTCACTAGGTCGACATGGTCATTAGGTCGGCAGGTCAAAAGGTCAACATGAGTTTTTTAAAAAACTTTTTTTGGTGTTGCTTTCTTTGTAGAGTGACCGGGAACCCCAATCAGTGCAGCGTGTCCCCTCGCATGGCTCGCCATGCTTCGGGCTCTGCTGCCGTTGCGCTCAGCACAGGTTACTATTCCCAATCGTAGTCCACGTGGACCATAAAGTATGAAAAAGTCCAAAAATTGAAAATAAATGTGAAAAACTCATGTCTACCTTTTGAACTGTTGACCTAGTACATGTCAACCTAATGACCATGTTGATCTAGTGACCCTGTCGACCTAATGCATGTCGACCAATAGTTGTCGACCTAATGACTGTCGACCTAAGTGGTGTCGACCTAATGACCGTATCCCCTCACTGTTGCCAAGAACATACCCCTTTACCTATTAGAACAATGATGGTATGTGTTAAGGGGATGATATAGCAGAAATGTTAACTGCAAACAAAATAAAATGACTTTGGTTATACATTCATAAATAGAACACATTGCACATGAAAAGCCTATAAGTACAGTATATTCACATGTGCAGTGTATATTCCCCTTCTCTCTTCAGATCTTGCATGGAGTTGGCCAATGACCATTGGTGGTTTGCAAATATCAATGGTTTGCTATCAATGCTTGATGGCTTTGCCATCAATGGTGGTGGTCTGTTGTTTCTCCGCCATAGTTGGCAGAGAGCCAATGGTGAATTGGCAGGTTTTTTGAGTTGCACGGTGCTAATCTCTTCCCCTTCTTATATATTTCAAAGCACCACCCTATGGGGGTCATTCCGAGTTGATCGCTAGCTGCCGTTGTTCGCTGTGTAGCGATCATTTAAAAAAACTGCAAAACTGCGCATGAACCACAATGCGCACGCACGACGTACGGGTACAAAGAGCATTGTGGTTTTGCACAGGTTCTAGCGACGCTTTCAGCCGCACAGGTGTTCGCACTTCTGCAAAGTGAAAATACACTCCCCCGTGGGCGGCGACTAAGCGTTTGCACGGCTGCTAAAAGTAGCTAGCGAGCGATCAACTCTGAATGAGGGCCCATGTCTCCAAGTGGCTCCACCCATCACATGTTGCCACTAGTGGTGACCATTGATTGGTTTCTGTTGAAGGATTCCTACCATCAATGGAAAGGCTATCCATGGAGACCATTGATGGTTAACCATTTGATGGAAACCTAATCTTGCAGCATCAGCTAAAAAACATGGCACCAGCGGTAGTTAGATACCTGTGTTCTGGGAGATGAGCATGAATCAGAGCCACATGCAAAGCTGATGTTCATGGCGTTGAGGGAAGTTTTGCGAATGTGCGTGCAGGGAAATCATACTCTAGACAACCAGACTGTGCTCTGTCTCAAGAGCAGAGCAGGAGCATGGGAAGCCAGAGAGGCACAGTTGGTCCTTTATGCAGATTTTATTGTGAGGCCAAGCCAGGGGTGTCTTAAGAGAGGAGGGGGCGCGTGTGCAGGCTCCAGGTGGGCGCCCTCCTCTCCACGGCGCCGCAGGCGGAGTCTATTGCGCATGTGCAGTTCTCCGGAAACATGGTGCCCTCCATGGTGGTCATTCCGAGTTGTTCGCTCGTTGCCGATTTTCGCAACGCAGCGATTAGGGGGAAAATGCGCATGCGTATGGTACGCATCGCGCATGCGCTAAGTACTTTCACACAAAACTTAGTAGATTTACACACGGCCGACCGACGTTTTTTCATCGCTCGAGTGATCGTAGTGTGATTGACAGGAAGTGGGTGTTTCTGAGAGGCAACTGAGCGTTTTCAGGGAGTGTGCTAAAAAACGCAGGCATTCCAGATAAAAACGCAGGAGTGGCTGGAGAAATGGGGGAGTGGCTGGCCGAACGCAGGGCGTGTTTGTGACGTCAAACCAGGAACTAAACGGACTGAGGTGATCGCAATCTAGGAGTAGGTCTGGAGCTACTCAGAAACTGCAAGGAATTATTTAGTAGCAATTCTGCTAACCTTTCGTTCGCAATTCTGCTAAGCTAAGATACACTCCCAAAGGGCGGCGGCCTAGCGTGTGCAATGCTGCTAAAAGCAGCTAGCGAGCGAACAACTCGGAATGAGGGCCCTTGTTCTGGAGAAAAAAATTGTACTGCCTGTGCGTGGCAGCCATTATTTAAGTGATTTTTTGCCGCAACAGCTGCAGCGTCCGACGCTGGATTCTGAAGAGGTGAGTATTAAAATATGGGCGCAATGTGTGTGGTGTGGGCCCCCCTGGACCCAGGGGCCCATGTGCACCGCACACATTGCACCCATGATAGAAACGCCTATGGGCCCAGCTATGTATCACACAATCAAAGATAGTGTTCACTCTAGAATTCAGGCAGGGCAGGGCACCGGATTGAGTGGGGCACAAGCGTGTGCGCACGCGATGAAAAAGGGGCATGGTCATGCAAATAGGGTGTGTGGCCATTTTGCATCATAATAGTGGGCGGTTGAGCCCACAGACGTTAAAACAGGGGGCATGGGCGGCCGGCGGCGTCACTGTTGGGGGCGTGCAGGTGCTGGGCTTCCCCCAAGCTCTCTCACAGCGTGAATGGATGCCGCGCGCATGTGCACGGCATCTTTACACGCTGGGAGGGCAGGAAGCAGGCGGCTGTTCTAGCAGGGTGCCGCAGAAAGGGCAGGGCGGATTTTGCCCTAAACAAATCAGGCGGTGCCCTGCTAGCGTGAACACTAAAAGAGAGGTAAAACATTTGACATGTTGTGCTTGGCCCTTGCATATTAATTCTACCCTAAAGATTGAAGGGACAAAAATATGAATTTAATACTTACCGGTAATTCCTTTTCTCGTAGTCCGTAGGGGATACTGGGATGGTATCAGTACCATGGGGTATAGATTGGGTCCATTGGAGCCTTGGCACTTTAAAAATCTTCAGTGTGTGCTGGCTCCTAACCTCTATGCCCCTCCTGCAGACTCAGTCTAGGAAAACTGTGCCCAAGGAGATGGACATACTTTGAGAGAAGGAAAATAGATAAAAACAGTGGTGAGGCAACGACCCAACACACAACAGAAGCAAGGATAGCAACGCTAACCAGACCAGGAACAGGGACAGCAACAGCAGACCCAACCAAGAAACTTCCAACAAGGTAGGCAGGAAAACACGAAGCACTGAGGCGGGCACCCAGTATCCCTTACGGACTACGAGAAAAGGAATTACCGGTAGGTATTAAATTCCTATTTTCTCTAACATCCTAGGGGATACTGGGATGGTATCAGTACCATGGGGAAGTCCTAAAGCTCCCAGAACGGGTGGGAGAGTGCTGGGTCCCCTGCAAAACCGATTGACCAAACTGAAGGTCTTCACTGGCCAAGGTATCGAACTTGTAGAACTTCACAAAAGTGTTCGAACCAGACCAAGTAGCTGCTCGGTACAACTGTAAAGCCGAGACACCACGGCCAGCCGCCCAGGAAGAACCCACCAACCTAGTAGAGTGGGCCTGAATAGAACTAGGCAGTGGCAATGCTGCCGAAGAGTAAGCCTGTTGGATAGTCAAATGGATCCAATGAACAATGGACTGCTTGGAAGCAGGACATCCAATCTTGGTAGCGTCGTAGAGAACAAAAAGTGAGTCAGTTTTCCTGTGAACAGCTGTCCTCTTAATGTACTGTAAGTCTTCAAAGCCCGAACCACATCCAAGGACTTTGGAGTAACCGACGTGTGAAACACTACCGGAACCACTATCGGTCGATTTATGTGAAATGCCGATACCACTTTAGGCAAAAAGTGCGGGCATATCAAATAAGGGCTCTTACAGGATAAGGCCCCCAATTTTGACATACGCCTCGCAGAGGGCAATGCCAGCAACATGACAGTCTTCCAAGTTAAATATTTCAAGTACACCCTGTGTAAAGGTAAAAACCAGTCCGACTGGAGAAAGGTCAGGATCAAATTGAGATCCCACGGAGCCGTGGTAGGGACAAAAGGGTGGTTGAGTGTGAAGGACACCTTTTAAGAATGTCTGTACCTCCAGAATCACAGCCAACTGCCACTGGAAGAATATGGACAAGGCCGATATCTGAACTTTGATTGAGCCTAACCGCAGGCCCATATCCATGCCTGCCTGTAGGAAGAGCAGGAAATGGGCAAGTTGAAAGTCCACAGTAGAATATTTCCTACCCTCACACCAAGTTACATATTTCTTCCAGATGCGGTGGTATTGCTTTGACGTGACCACCTTCCGGGCTTGGACCATAGTCGAGAAAGCCCTGGAGGGAAGACCTTTTCAGGCTAGAATATCCCTTTTAACTTCCATGCCGTCAAACATAGCCGCAGTAAGTCAGGATAGATGAACGGCCCTTGCTGAAGAAGATCTTTGAGAAGCAGCAGAGGCCAGGGCTCGTCAAGAGACATGGTTAGGAGGTCCACATACCAGGCCCGGCGAGGCCAATCCGGGGCAATCAGAATTGCTTGACCGCATTACCGCTTGAGTCTCTTTAGAACTCTGGGAATGAGAGGAATTGTAGGGATTAGCTAGATGAACTGGTGAGTCCATCGTGCCGTCAGAGCGTCCACCACTGCAGCCTGCGGATCCCTTGTCCTGGAACAGTAGCGACGCAGCTTCTTGTTGAGTTGCCCCACTGTTGAACCAGCTGTTGAAACACCTGAGGGAGAAGGCCCCATTTCCCCGGAATGAGATCGTGTCACTGAGGCAGTTTGTTACCCAGTTGTCCACTTCCGGAATGAATATGGCCGACATGGCCCGCGCGTTGTTTTCCGCCCAGAGGAGTATCCTTGACACCTCTCGCATTGCGGCCCTGCTTTTTGTTCCTCCCTATCGGTTTATGTACGCCACCGCTGTGGCGTTGTCTGACTGGACCTATATGGGCACTGTAAAATCGCCCTGAGTTCCAGAATGTTTATTGGAAGAGAAGACTCTTGGGGCGACTATCTTCCATGAAACTGAGCCCCTTGGGTCACAGCCCCCCAGCCACGAAGGCTCGCATCCGTTGTCAACAGAATCCAAGACTGGATTCCGAACTGTCGACCTTCCACTAGGTGAGATATCTGCAACCATCATATCAGGGAAATCCTCGCTTTCAGCGAAAGTGATATCCGCTACTTTTAGCACCCATGCAAATGCATAGTCGCCGCCCACGGGGGAGTGTATTTTCACTTTGCAAGTGTGCGAACGCCTGCGCCTGTAGTTACTTATCCTGCGCGATGAATCCAGCGATGGATGTCCCGGAATTGACGTCAGACACCCGCCCTGCAAACGCCTGGACACGCCTGCGGTTCCCCAACCACTATCAGAAAACGGTTAGAGGACACCCATAAACGCCCTCTTCCTGTCAATCTCCTTGCGATCGGCTGTATGAATGGATTCTTCGCTAGAACCATTGCACAGCAACAATGCTCTTTGTACCTGTACGACATGCGCGCGCATTGCGGGGCATACGCATGCGCACTTTTGCCATTTTTTTACCGGATCGCTGCACTGCAAAAATCAGCAGCGAGCGATCAACTCGGAATGACCCCCATGATCCATAAGAAGACGTGTAGTCAGGTTTATGCTTTGCAACAGTCGTTCTCTGGACACCGCTTTTATGAGGAGATCGTCCAAGTAAGGGATGATGTTCACTCCCATCATGCGGAGTTGTAGCATCATTTCCACCATAACTTTTGTGAACACCGTCGGTGCCATGGAGAGGCCAAAAGGCAAGGCCCGAAACTGGAAGTGGCGGTCTTGTAACACAAACCTGAGATAAGCCTAATAAGGGGGCCATATCGGGATGTGCAGGTAGGCATCCTTGATATCCAGGGATACCAGGAATTTCTCTTCTTCCAGGCCAGAAACCACCGCTTTTAGAGATTCCACCTTGAACTTGAACACACGCAGATACGGGTTCAGAGATTTGAGGTTCAAGATCAGCCCTACCGAACCGTCCGGTTTCGGTACCACAAACAGGCTTGCGTAAAATCCCTTGCTTCGGAGGAGGGACTGGAGTAATAACCTGTGTTAGTAGTAGTTTTTGTATGGCGTGCTGTAAGGTTACTCGTGCTACATGTGAAGCTGGTAAGTCTGACCTGAAGAATCTGTGAGGAGGGAGTGCCTGAAACTCCAACCGGTAGCCTTGGGATATTAGGTCTCTTACCCAAGGGTCCCGGCAGGACTCCACCCAAACCTAGGCAAAATATTGCAGTCAAGCATCCACCTGAAAGTCCCCATGCAGCTGGAGTTAACTGGCACGCGGAGGGCTTCGTGGAGGAAGATCCGGAATCTGGTCCATTGATCCAACTGCCTCTGGTCTGCGAGATTTACCTCGATTTCCTCTAGCTGCATTTGAGGCACCCCTGGCCCTGCCTCTAAATCTGGCCACACGAAAGGACTGTAGAGAGAGGCCGGGGTAAGAACATCTAGCCGGAGGAGCTGCAGACAGCTGATAGGTGGACTTACCTGCCGTTGCTTGTGAAATCCACTTGTTTAGTTCTTCACCAAACAATGCATCTCCCGTGAATGGAAGACTCTCCACGCCCTTTTTGGAATCAGCAACCACTGACCGTTGTCGCAGCCATAGGTCTCTGCGAGCTGACACCGCAATAGCCGTGGAGTGGGCATTAATAAGGCCTATCTCCTTGATTGCTTCACTCATGAAGTTAGCAGCATCCTAAATATGTTGCAGTACAGTTAGGATCTCATCCTGCGACATAGTGTCAAACCCCTCAATTATATTACCAGACCATTTTACCATGGCCCTTGTGATCCAACCACAAGCAATGGTGGGCCTCTGTGCGACTCCCACTGTAGTGTAAATGGATTTGAGTGTAGTTTCAATTTTACGATCAGCAGGGTCTTTCAGGGAGATAGCGCCAGGTACAGGCAGTACAATTTTTCGTGACAGCCTGGATACTGAGGTATCCACATTAGGGGGATTTACCCACACTTTCCTATAAAAGGGGAAAAAAGGAAAAGAGGTTAGCAACCGCTTAGGGGTTTGAAATTTCTTGTCAGGATTAACCCACGCCTCCTTAAAAAGAGTGTTTAATTCCTTTGATACAGGAAATGTGGTCGTAGATTTAGGTTTCACATTATAAAATTACTCTTAATCAGGCTCTGCCTCCTTATCTGGGATATTCAGGACTTCACTAATATAATATATCAGAGCTTCCACATCCTGAGACAGAGTATAGTTACCTTTGTCCATTTCTACCTCTCCCTCTTCCAAATCTTGCATGTCATTTTCAGAGTCAGATTGGAGTACATGTGGTAGTGTGCGTTTCCATGAAACCAGCAGAGGGGGCTGAGGAGCAAGTCTGTGGTCTGGAGCCTGAGCTAAAAAAATAAATCATCTGTAGATTTTTCAAGTAACTATCTTTCCTGCCTGGCAATAGCCAATTCAGAGTTGATGATAGAGATCAGCCATTTAAATGAATCCAGCCATTCTGGTTCCTGTGTACTGCTTCCCTGAGAAGGGAGATTGCACTGTGTACACAACAGAGACTCCCCTGGAGTAGGTGAGAACTTTGTGTTACTGGGTGGACATACAGCCTTTTTGCCAGACATGTTTATCAGCAGAACACACACACAGTAGCAGTGAAAATAACACAGAATCCCAGACAGCCTGGATGGAGTGATATAGAGAGGGATAAAACCAGCACACAGTGGGGGTCATTCCGACCCATCGCTCGCTGCAGTTTGTCGCAGTGCAGCGATCGGGTCTGACAATGCTAAATTCCCTTGTCGTATAAACAACCCTTTATGAAGCTAAGAACACTGTACGCTGTTTACTTAAGAAGTACCGTAATGGTACGCTAGTTGCGTAACGATCGCTCAGCCGTAGGCGAGACGCTCAAGCGTCACGTTCGCTCACGGCCCAGCGATCACAGGACACGTTATTGGCTATGACTAGAGTAATGATTCGCTATGGCGTAGCGGACGCTCGAGACCACGAGGAGATCACCAGCGGCGCAGACGCTCACAACGCTATACCTTTATGTCTAAACCTTATACCAAAGAAATACACAGAATACCTTAATGTGAATACAGGGTGTAAGTGCAACCTTGTGTAACCTGACTAACTACAAAGCTGCTTGAGCATCACCGACGCTCAAGTGAACACTTAACACTATAGAAAATACACAGATACTGGTTTAGGTTCCAAAGCCTATTAACTGTATTATATCTAGTATACTTGTAAAAAGGGGGTAACAGTACAAATGATACACTACAATATAACTGAGACTTCCTAACCACAGAACTAAACAATACTATCTAATACAATACAATACTAGTCTAGGGGAGATACGAGAGAGAGAGAGAAGGGAAAGAGAGAGAGAGAGACGGAGAGAGACGGAGAGAGATGAGAGGAATTGGCTCACAGAAAGACAATGATAACGGAGAGAAACTTACGCACAAGGGTAAACGATCGCATGCGCCTGGACATCCAGCACCCGATTTTCAGCAATGAGAACCGTTGAAGAGTGAGAGCTGGATGTGGTCGGCCTGCCTATTTATGCCCCACACACAATGCAATCCTACAGTCCCTACAATCCCATTGTCCATTGGACGTCGGAATTCGGCCCTGCATCATAACAAAAGGTCATAGGTTGATTCATACAGGTGGGCTGTGACGATTTCAAACAGCTCAGGTGGGTGGGGAACTAGGTTTCCCGCCGCATACCTGAGTATGAGTAAATAGTAGAAATGGACATAAACTTCTTATGTCCATAACTATTCGCACGAGCGATTAATACGCTCCAAACCAACACCGGAATATTGCTAATTAAATACTCTTCCGATGGGTACCAAACACTGCTGTATGATTCCTGTTAGACCCTTCGTACGATACAAAGAGGGATTCCTTAGCTCAGGGACCTTCTATATTAACCAAACTTTCAGAAACTATCAAAGGGACCATGATCTATAAATTACATTAATTGTGAAAATATGTAACGAATGAGTCGCACGCTACGACTACATAAACTCTACCGTAAATACGCATACCGCGCCTGCGAGTGCACGCTATTGCGGGTATGCGCCTTCACGGGAGAGCGTACGCATGCGCAGCACGGACCAGTGTGCGGTGCAAATATGGCAACGTGCATAGAGACATTTTTCTGACTTTGACAGTCCACCCTTTGGCAGTCAATAATAACTGCCACAAAACATTTAAGGAGAAAAATGCAAGTCAGGGGTTAATTGATTTCCATGGTTGGGTAAGGGAGGAGAGAGGAGAAGGTGTGAAGAGGGTATGACCTAGTGAGATAGCAGAAGCATGTGTGTATGAATCCATGTTTGGGGGGTCATGTATCATCGTGCCGTACGTGTTGTAAATCAAGCTTCGAGGTATTGCGAAGTATACATTTGAATTCCTTCTTATCCTGTGGTACAGGTCTGTGGATGGGCTGTCAAACTTTACCGAGCTCTTTTCGGATTTTGAACAAAATGGGGAGCACATTTTAGTTGATGATACATGAATGGGGGAGGTATGTGGTTGCTGATATCTGTGCCTGTATTCCCTATCGTCTATGTGTGTCATTACCTGAGGGTTGTAGAGATGAAGATAAAGAACACTTATGGAAAATGCAATGATATTCTATGTCAGGGAAATGTACATCTGTCGTCGAAGTTGTGTTCGGTATCTGTTGAGAGTCGTCTTCTTTGCGCTGTATTGCTCCTTGGGCATGAGTAAATAGCTTTGTCTGAGCCATCAGATTTACAAAAAATGTTGGGCTAGCGTGAGTTTAAAAGTACTAGGGAAACTGGGGATCCATGGCAAAGTTCATCAAGTGTCCATATTTAAAGTTGTCAAATCTTCTTCTTTGGTCAATCCGTTGTCTGTATACATCTCGTCTCGTCAGCTTCCTCGTCCAAGGGGGTCTTTGTATCTTGGAGAAAAGCAGAGAAACAGGTGAAAGAAACGGACCGTATAATCGCATTTTCATCACATCCTGGTTTCTATCATTGGGTCATAAATCAAATCCAGGTTAATTACAGTTTCCTCACTCCTCAAGCTCATCACTCTTGTACTTTGTTTGCACCTCATTAAAGCCTGCCCGCATCTAAATATCAATCCAATCGATATAACGACACCCAAGATACATAGTAGAAACTTTCCAACATCCATTATGACTCCTTGAGCCCAGTCTCCCAAACCGGAGAACCAATTTCGCGGGTTCAACCATGACACCCAACCAGTCAGCTCATTACCTACAGCAGCAAGGGTGAGATTGTGTTTTCGACGAAATTCCCACTTCAATTGGAGAATATCGTCCATCTTTTGGTCTATGACCTCTACCGGATCCTCGGTGCTATTGGTGATATACGTGCAACACTTTATGCCGTACTGTGTTGCCAATGTAACACAATATCCGCCTGTTACTGCTGTAAGATAATTAAGAACCATCCTATGCTGAACTAGTTCTGTTTTGTACGCTTGAAGTTCTCTTCCAGTGTATCTAAACGTGTCATCATACATTTCAGTGATATTATCTAACAAATTGGCGAGTGCGGAAATGTATCTATAATTCATCACTCCCCGAGCGGTACGAGTGAAATCTAACGCTACCAGAACCTGAATCCCGGTGGATTCATGGATAAGATCAGAGGCCGGATGCTCTAACCTTTCTGACAGTTGTCTTTTAACTCGGTGCTCGTAATGAGTGTGAGTATAAGGAGCTTGGGCACCACGGTGTATGTCCTTCATTTTGTCATGTGTAACAGTCATCACTTCAGGCAATACTTTTCCAATATAACACAATCCTTCAGAGTTTGGGGCAAGCCACTTGTACGCCTTTCTCCCGCATATGAAATATGCATCATCGGGGAGAACATATGGGACGGAGAAGGACATGACCATGTTACAAACCTTCCAGGTGAAATCTCCTGACCCTAATTCTTCCATCTGTCTAATGCACGTTTCAGTTTGTACGATATGTGCACAGTATCCTGGTGATACCTCTCCAACTCTAGTAATCCTATTTCCTAAGGTATATCGATACCGAAAATATTTTCCTCTACTGGCTATGTGGCGTACGAGCTCTGTATCTGTAGGCATTCTATCTGCTCTGTGTGAAAAGGTCATGGTAAGGTTGCTCCATGACACTTCCCAATTTCCCGGCTTACGGGGGTTGGAGATATTAAAACATAAGAGGGACCTATCCACATGGTATTGGTGGAGCTTCAAACTAGGAGGGCTGGAGATATTAAACCTCCGGTCCACCGGTCTCCCACCACTTAGCTCAAGTACCTCCCCTAACGTTAAAGGAAATGGTACTAGCCCTGATTTGCTGTGACCCTGAGGTACTTGAGAGCATACCCAACAATCTGTTTGGTTTAACACGTTACCCACTAAGGAGTGATAGTCACTCAATGGATGCCGGTCTATATGGATATTAAAACTAGATTGGCATTTCTTTATGCATCCATCTTCAACCAGATTATCACAGAGCCTACAGATACAATTTTCTTCAGCTAACAATCCATCACAATTTCTTCTATCGGATCGTTTTCTGATACTCGCCTTTGCTTGTTGGTTTGGTTGATCTTGGAAAACTACGCCTCCATCATCATAATCGGAACCCATTCCAGAACCTCTCTCGACCTCTATGGTACTCTCGCCGGAACAGACTGCTCTGGTCAACATCATGGTTAACATCAAAATCCGGATCACAGTCTCTTGGGGCAAGTCCATCTTTGAGGAGGAAATAGAGAAGAATGAGAAGGGGGAAAAAGAAATTTCAAGGAAGAGGGGATGGGAAGTGGAGAAAAACAATAAAAGGGAGAAGGGAGTCGACAACTGCTTTCGGTCTTCAAGGCTCAGGTGCCGCCTCAGTCCTCCTGGAACAGACACTCCAGTGATACAACCTCTACCGTCTGTTCCTTATCACGGGACTTCTCTGGATCAGCAACCTTTTTGCAGTGGGATGAATGGACCCAAGTCTCTCTCTCAGCCACCTTCAATGCTGTGGTGCTAGTCAATAAGACCTGGTATGGTCCTTCCCATCTATCAATAAGACAACCTGAGCGTAGAAAATTTCGTATCATTACATAATCCCCAGGTTCAATGTCATGACAATTACTATCTGGTAAATCAGGAATCACCAACTTCAGATTATCATTTTGATTCCTCAACTGCTTACTCATGTTAATCAAGTACTTTACAGTTACTTCATTGTTACATTTCAAATCATCCTGAGGGTTAATCATGACATGCGGTTGTCGACCAAACAAGATTTCAAAAGGAGACAGATTAAGAGGGGACCTGGGAGTGGTTCTGATGCTATACAAAACAATGGGTAAAGCTTCTGGCCACGTCAATCCTGTCTCTGCCATTACTTTACTCAATTTATTTTTAATAGTGCTGTTCACTCTTTCGACCTTCGCGCTCGCCTGTGGACGGTACGGAGTGTGCAGCTTGCTATCAATTCCCATCAACTTACACATTCCTTGAAAGACATCACCTGTAAAATGGGTACCCCTATCACTTTCAATGATTCTAGGGATACCATATCTACATACAAATTCCTGCACAATTTTCTTAGCGGTAAACATAGCGGTATTTGTAGCTGCTGGGAAAGCTTCGACCCAATTCGAGAAAACATCTATACAAACAAGTACATATTTCAAATTTCGACATGGGGGTAATTGAATGAAGTCAATTTGTATTACCTGGAAAGGGCCGCCGGCAGGTGGGATATGGGATGGTTCTGTAGGTATTGCTTTTCCAATATTCTTTCTCAGACAGGTAAGGCATGACATTGCTCTTTTACTCGCATGAGAGGAGAATCCTGGGGCGCACCAGTATGCTCTTACCAATTTGCACATCCCCTCCTTGCCTAGATGAGTCAGCCCGTGAGCTGCTTCAGCCAGACATGGAAGGTATGCCCTGGGGGCCACTGGTTTACCATGTCCATCCGTCCAGAGCCCTGAGGACTCCTGGCCATATCCCTTTGCCTTCCAGACTGCTCTTTCCTGTGTGGAACACAAATTCTGCATCTCACACAACTTTTGTGTGTTGATGGTATTAAATACCATCAGTTGTGTGGTGTCTGTCTGTATGGGGGTAGCAGCTGCAAGCTTTGCGGCTTCGTCTGCTCGGCTGTTACCAAGGGATACTGGGTCTTGGCTATATGTATGTGCTTTACATTTGATAACAGCCACTCTGTCGGGTTCCTGTATCGCTGTTAGAAGCCTTTTTATGTGAGCTGCATGCGCTATCGGTGTACCAGCCGCCGTCATGAAATTTCTGAGCCGCCATAGGGCTCCGAAATCATGTACTACCCCGAAGGCGTATCTAGAATCGGTGTAGATATTGGCTGACTTACCCTTAGCCAATTCACATGCTCTGGTTAGGGCGACCAGTTCAGCAACCTGGGCTGAGTGAGGTGGGCCTAGCGGTTCCGCTTCTATGGTGCCTTGGTCATCTACGACTGCGTATCCAGTACACAAGTCTCCCGAGTCTGACTGTCTATGACAACTACCGTCCGTGTAGAACGTGAGTTCTGCATCTTCCAGTGGGTTGTCACTGATGTCAGGCCTTGCGGTAAAATTTTGGGTCAAATATTCCATACAATCATGTGTATCCCCCTTTGCATTAAATCCTCCTTCCCCATCACTCTCACCTTCCACCCTTTGTGTCTGACCAGGCACACCTGGGAGAAATGTTGCAGGATTTAATGCACTGCATCTCCTTATGGTGATGTTTACTGGGGCCATTAATGCCAATTCCCATCTTGTAAACCTTGCAGATGAGACGTGTCTGGTTTGGGCAGAATTCAATAAGGCAGATACCGCATGTGGTGTATGGATTGTGAGGTTGTGGCCTAGCACGACATCTTCGCTTTTTGTCACTAGCAATGCTATCGCCGCAACGCTACGCAAGCATGTGGGGAGGGATCGCGCTACCGTGTCTAGCTGGGCGCTGTAGTATGCAATTGGCCTGCTGGCGTCACCGTGTTTTTGGGTTAGTACACCTGCTGCGCACCCAGCACTTTCTGTTCCGTATAGTTCAAAGGGTTTCCCATAGTCTGGCATACCTAGTGCTGGTGCCTGCGTTAGGCACTGTTTGAGTCTCTCAAATGCTGTTTCGGATTCGTCTGTATGCGAAATCCGGTCAGGTTTGTTTGAAGAGACCATTTCCTGCAAAGGTAACGCCAATATGGAAAACCCTGGGATCCAATTACGGCAATACCCACACATTCCTAAAAACGTCCTGATCTGTTGCTGGGTTTGTGGCAGTGTCATGTCTCTAATGGCTTGGATTCTATCAGCGGTCAGGTGTCTCAGTCCTTGTGTTAGACAGTGTCCCAAATATTTTACCTTAGTTTGGCATAATTGTAACTTGTCTTTGGAAACCTTGTGACCTGTGTCTGAAAGATGAAACAGGAGCTGTTTCGTATCCTTCAGAGATGCTTCCAGTGAATCTGAACACAGTAATAAATCGTCCACATACTGTATCAATACTGATCCACTGTCTGGTTGGAAAGACTGTAAACAATCATGCAAAGCCTGAGAAAATATACTTGGACTATCTATGAAACCTTGGGGTAGCCGAGTCCACGTGTATTGGACTCCTTTTGCTTAATGGAAAATATTTTATTCCATTTAACAACGGCTGGGAAATACTCCTTTAGCTGTAAATTTATCCTTCTTACATTATCCTGGTCGTACACATCTGTAAGCGGTACATCTTTATCTAGTCCACAATCAGCCAAGAATTTAACTGAGTCGACATTGGAAGGTAAGCAAGCTCTTAGCACTATCTGCCAATCCTTATTATTGGGCTCTAAAGTGTTTCCTAGATCCCTGATGTATTTTTGGCTTGCCACTAAATCTTTTCTGGGGTCTGGGAATTCAGACACTATGGTCCTCAATTCCATTCTAGTGAACGGGCAATACATGGCAATGTTCCTGACGGGTGTGGCTCCTGATGCATCTGTTTTCCCATTGGGAACTACTATCACCTTTACAGGAGCAATTCTAACAGCCTCATTCTGCGTAGATTCTACAACTTGTTGTGGTACAATTGTTTCAGTGTAATGCATGGTGCCGTACTTACCCGTTGACACGACCTCACCTATCCCTCCGCTAGGGGCCTTAACTAATCTCGTGGGTGGTGCAGTTCCTACTGTGGTTTCTGATATGGTGGCCGCTAGAGAGAGCGCTGAAATTGTTGCCGAATCTTCTTCTTGATCACACTCCTGAGGAAGGTTCAAAACAGGGTACATCTTGCACGGGTTAATACTTGCATGAGTTATTTGGTTAACATCATTAACATTTACAGGGTTACTAAGAGTTTGTGTTTTACAACCCAGTGCGTTTCTCTCCGTAATCAGCTTCTCTCCTGCAATGTATGGTGGAGGTGGAGCTGTGGCTATCAGCTTCCTGACTGCCCCAGATCCCGCCGCCAGAGCCAAACCTCTCTGTATCTCACCTTCCTGGTGCCATAACTGTAAGTAATCATGATGCTGAATTCGTCTCTTTGTTGATTTTACGAGACATATCCTCCTCCTTAAATTTTGTAACACGTCTGGACTGAAGCTACCTATTCTTGGGAATTTGTCCCTGTCTTGTACAGTCATTCTCTCCCATTCATCACATAAAGATTCGGTGTGACTTCCATATTTTTCACACATTACATATCGTGCCGACCCAACTGGTCGGTTCACAGAATCAACCTGAACCAGGGTTGATCGCCCCCTACCTGAGCAACTGGCCCCCATAGTCTGCAGGTGTTGCTTAGTCCTCCTTGGATTTCTGTATCAAGGTTTTCAGCAAGCCTTTACAGACAACCAAATTACTCCACAGTAGGCCGGCGGTGGCGGTTTACCGAGTACCCCACTCACTCGCCCACCTCGACCAATACGACCTGATCACACCGATATGGTGCTGGCGTACTCGATACAGGGCCCCTATGGAACCTTCAGTTTACTGGAACATATGAGGGTTACCCGCAGGACACTTACTCTTTCCAGTAAAGGTGGGGTTGTTAGATAGTTCCTGAGTGACCAGCGAACTTCCCTTCCAAAAATAAAAAATTACACAAATCACGTCAGAATGTACAGATAGCGTTTGTGACCACTTTACTCTAATGGTATTAGGTCAGATTACTAACTACTGCACACAATTACGTGTGGTCCAATCGTTCAGTACACAAGCACTACTTGTCATGTACTGAAAGATCAATGGAATCGATGTTTCCGGCCGCGATTCCTTCAGCAAGAGCTTATGGCCTATATGGGTTCTGCACCAACACCCCAGGCGTTGTGCCACTGGACTTTTATAGCGGACCTCTTAGTACCTTACGACCTCCTGGTCTTGTTACCTTATGACCTCCTGGTCTTGTTACCTTATGGTCCGCTATACTCTAATGCTCAAATATTATTTAACCAGGGATGCCTCCCTAGCCACCGTATATGTCACTTACACGTGTGTCCCTTGACGAGTACCCGACTTTCCTTTTGGTTCCACCTTAAAGTTATATAAACTTTTGTATACAAAACCACACTCACTCAACACATGTACACTTTTGTTTCTATATCTATTTCTGCGCAGAAATTGTCTTCAGTCCAACAGTGTTACTAATTAGGAGCAGGATCTGTTAAACTAAATTTCAGATTTTCCAAAAATAGATTTGCGTTATTTACCGCGTCGCGTTATTTACCGCTGTGCGTTACTTATCGCCTTTGCGCTAATTCAACTTTTCGTGACTTGAGCTACGTGGGCGTAACCAGACGCTACGTTGCGTAATGTACGCTGCGTGCGTCTGCCGTTTGGATTGCGTACGCAAGTCTTTTGTTAGGGACACGTGTGCGCAAAACAAAGATCCACCGTAACACAATTTCTACCTTTATCAATGTAGGTGATCCCTGATCATCTACCGCACACCACACTGACTGTCTTATCTCCCAGACAAGCCGTGTGTTGGTCTATACTTTAACTATTACCTCTACTATGAAATAACAGCAAATCTCTTTTTGCACTTTCTATCAACTATAAAACTTGGCAAACAGGAATAGTGATATACGAAATTTGAAAAAGAAATGCAGATAAATGTATGCGTGCGTGTATACGCAAGACAGAAGAGAAATAAAACAGTTTTAAAAGACACAAGCGTTTTGTTCTTACTTCCGGTTCCCGGATTCCTTCAGCACTCTTTATCTAAGCGAAGCAGACGCTTATCCAATCAGCACTGCAATGAATATGATCCCGCCCTTTGCTGATGGATAATGTCTGCTGATCTACCTAGTGCAGATATGAGAAGGATAGGACGAGTCCCCAATTGACAATGCTAAATTCCCTTGTCGTATAAACAACACTTTATGAAGCTAAGAACACTGTACGCTGTTTACTTAAGAAGTACCGTAATGGTACGCTAGTTGCGTAACGATCGCTCAGCCGTAGGCGAGACGCTCAAGCGTCACGTTCGCTCACGGCCCAGCGATCACAGGACACGTTATTGGCTATGACTAGAGTAATGATTCGCTATGGCGTAGCGGACGCTCGAGACCACGAGGAGATCACCAGCGGCGCAGACGCTCACAACGCTATACCTTTATGTCTAAACCTTATACCAAAGAAATACACAGAATACCTTAATGTGAATACAGGGTGTAAGTGCAACCTTGTGTAACCTGACTAACTACAAAGCTGCTTGAGCGTCACCGACGCTCAAGTGAACACTTAACACTATAGAAAATACACAGATACTGGTTTAGGTTCCAAAGCCTATTAACTGTATTATATCTAGTATACTTGTAAAAAGGGGGTAACAGTACAAATGATACACTACAATATAACTGAGACTTCCTAACCACAGAACTAAACAATACTATCTAATACAATACAATACTAGTCTAGGGGAGATACGAGAGAGAGAGAGAAGGGAAAGAGAGAGAGAGAGACGGAGAGAGACGGAGAGAGATGAGAGGAATTGGCTCACAGAAAGACAATGATAACGGAGAGAAACTTACGCACAAGGGTAAACGATCGCATGCGCCTGGACATCCAGCACCCGATTTTCAGCAATGAGAACCGTTGAAGAGTGAGAGCTGGATGTGGTCGGCCTGCCTATTTATGCCCCACACACAATGCAATCCTACAGTCCCTACAATCCCATTGTCCATTGGACGTCGGAATTCGGCCCTGCATCATAACAAAAGGTCATAGGTTGATTCATACAGGTGGGCTGTGACGATTTCAAACAGCTCAGGTGGGTGGGGAACTAGGTTTCCCGCCGCATACCTGAGTATGAGTAAATAGTAGAAATGGACATAAACTTCTTATGTCCATAACTATTCGCACGAGCGATTAATACGCTCCAAACCAACACCGGAATATTGCTAATTAAATACTCTTCCGATGGGTACCAAACACTGCTGTATGATTCCTGTTAGACCCTTCGTACGATACAAAGAGGGATTCCTTAGCTCAGGGACCTTCTATATTAACCAAACTTTCAGAAACTATCAAAGGGACCATGATCTATAAATTACATTAATTGTGAAAATATGTAACGAATGAGTCGCACGCTACGACTACATAAACTCTACCGTAAATACGCATACCGCGCCTGCGAGTGCACGCTATTGCGGGTATGCGCCTTCACGGGAGAGCGTACGCATGCGCAGCACGGACCAGTGTGCGGTGCAAATATGGCAACGTGCATAGAGACATTTTTCTGACTTTGACAGGTCGGAACTGCGCATGCGCTGGTGCCACAGTGCGCCGGCGCATGGCAGTCGTCGGTGCCCAGCGATCGCCTCGGAGACAGAGGCGGTCGCTGCGTGGGAGGGGGCTGAACGGCGGCGTTAAGCCACCGTTTAGGGGGAGCGGTCCGGCCAACGCAGGCGTGGCCGGACTGTTGGGGGACGGGCCGCGGTGGCTACGTGACGTGTCACGCAGCCGCTGCGGCCAGCGGGAGCGATGAGTAACTCCTGTCCAGCCGCAGGAGCTGCTGGGGGACCGGCACAGACATGCGGGGCGGGCTAGCCCTGTGCTGGGCGTCCCCCCGCATGTCTGAGTTTACGATCGTAGCTGTGCTAAATTTAGCACAGTTACGATCAACTCGGAATGACCCCCAATATGCCACAACAGCTAAAGCAGTGCTTTGCCGGGCATAAACTAGAGTCTTAGTAAGGTAACTAGTTTGTTTGACAATATATTGCTCCCCCCTTTCTACAAACCCCCTTGGTACCAGTTTAAGGTGACTTCAGAGGATCCTTGGAGGAGCAGCACTTCCCTGCATGCAGCCTGGAGTCTGATGCAGCAGGAAATGGCGCCACTGAGCCGCTGGTCCCACTCTCCAGGAAGCCCCGCCCCCTTAATGGCACGTGGTCCCTGTGTATAATTATACTGGCTTTTATCTCCATAATGCAGAATATGGGGTTAAAACTCCTTTCTGTGCCAGCGACAGTGTGGGTCTCTGCAGCGGGCACTGCAGCCCGCAGCGCTAAGTGCCCGCCACACCCTGATGCCACCACTGTAACCGGGGACCCGCTAACGGGACCACGGTTTGTGTACTCACTGCACCAGCGTCTTCAGCTCTGTTAGGGGTGGCAGCATGCTGTTGACGTGCACGCACAGCCTGGGGGTGAGCGAAACAACACCTCAGGAGCTTTGTCCTGTCAGCGGGGATCCGGACCATTAACCCTGTAAGAGGTTGGTTCATTCCTCCCCCTAAGTCCCACGACGCAGCAGACTGGTGCCAGGCAGTGCTGCCCGAAAATAACAAACTAAAACTCCAGAGAGTGCACCCGGCCTCTTGGACACATTTTTCTAAAATGAGTCTGCAGGAGGGGAGGAGCCAGCACACACTGAAGATTTTTAAAGTGCCAAGGCTCCAATGAACCCAATCTATACCCCATGGTACTGATACCATCCCAGTAACCCCTAGGATGTGAGAGAAATTAGCGTAAGGCAAGTTACCTATATGTTGCCAAATTAAGTGCAAAAGACACCAATGCAAAATATCCAACATACTGTATTTCTTTTCACTCGCTGTTTGCTATGGATATAGTAATGCTTTTAACCGTCATGGTTGCAAGAGATTTTGGGCCTGATTCGGACGCATCCACAGCGGACTTTCCAATAGGCCATGGCAGGCTACTTACTAGCTTATGCTAATGCTAGAATGTGCCCGTATGTGCTGTACATCTGTGTATTTGCTGGTGGAATTTCATCCCAAACACTGGTTTTTCCATCTTCAGCCGTGACTGCCATCATTAATATGTGAACATGCACCCACCCTATACTGGGTGCAAAAGATCTATCTGGGACAGGCGCCCAATTTCTGTCCACACGCTACGATCGAACATGGTGGCCAACCTACGTGTCACATTGTGGTTCTCCAACCCTCTTACCACACTCTGCGCTGCCGATTTACTGGC
This sequence comes from Pseudophryne corroboree, assembly GCF_028390025.1. NCBI lineage: Eukaryota > Metazoa > Chordata > Amphibia > Anura > Myobatrachidae > Pseudophryne > Pseudophryne corroboree. Next base: position 773,772,431 of record NC_086446.1, read on the forward strand.
TGGCCAGTCATCTCATGATGTTACTGTTGTTTCAACTTCAGAAAATTGTTCCTGTGGTCCAGGTCTGCATGGGCGCCGCCATCCTGCCTGAGGTCAGCTGACACTATTGCAAGAGACTTCTCACATGATTCCAGTATCCATTCCCAGTGCAGAGCACCTTATTTAAACCATTCCCGACTCCAGCTCATTGCCAGTTCAACTTGTCTTTGAGCTAATCCTGGTGCCTGTGTCAGAAGCGATTCTCTGATTCCTGTACTTCCTACTACCTTTGTTCCAGTTTGTTGCCATGACAGCATCATCTATCTATCTATCTTTCTATCTATCTATCTATCTATCTATCTATCTATCTATCTATCTATCTATCTATCTACTGTAGTTTCTTTTACAAGTCATCCAGTCCTGCTTACGACAATCACAAGATGGGACAGTTCCATGCGGTCACAGATTGACCGGTGCCTGGGATGCCTACTGGGCAAGGTGACCATACCGGCGCTTATGGTGGCTGCTCAGTTACCACCCACAAATGCCCACAGTGGTGCACAGTTGCGGATTTCTTTCAATGGCGCACAGGCAGTATGCTCTAATCTGTGTAATCCATCCTCAATCTCACCGAGGACTGACTCGGAGTCAGTTTTTCTGTGAACAGCTGTCCTCTTAATGTACTGTAAGTCTTCAAAGCCCGAACCACATCCAAGGACTTTGGAGTAACCGACGTGTCAAACACTACCGGAACCACTATCGGTCGATTTATGTGAAATGCCGATACCACTTTAGGCAAAAAGTGCGGGCATATCAAATAAGGGCTCTTACAGGATAAGGCCCCCAATTTTGACATACGCCTCGCAGAGGGCAATGCCAGCAACATGACAGTCTTCCAAGTTAAATATTTCAAGTACACCCTGTGTAAAGGTAAAAACCAGTCCGACTGGAGAAAGGTCAGGATCAAATTGAGATCCCACGGAGCCGTGGTAGGGACAAAAGGGTGGTTGAGTGTGAAGGACACCTTTTAAGAATGTCTGTACCTCCAGAATCACAGCCAACTGCCACTGGAAGAATATGGACAAGGCCGATATCTGAACTTTGATTGAGCCTAACCGCAGGCCCATATCCATGCCTGCCTGTAGGAAGAGCAGGAAGTGGGCAAGTTGAAAGTCCACAGTAGAATATTTCCTACCCTCACACCAAGTTACATATTTCTTCCAGATGCGGTGGTATTGCTTTGACGTGACCACCTTCCGGGCTTGGACCATAGTCGAGAAAGCCCTGGAGGGAAGACCTTTTCAGGCTAGAATATCCCTTTTAACTTCCATGCCGTCAAACATAGCCGCAGTAAGTCAGGATAGATGAACGGCCCTTGCTGAAGAAGATCTTTGAGAAGCAGCAGAGGCCAGGGCTCGTCAAGAGACATGGTTAGGAGGTCCACATACCAGGCCCGGCGAGGCCAATCCGGGGCAATCAGAATTGCTTGACCGCATTCCCGCTTGAGTCTCTTTAGAACTCTGGGAATGAGAGGAATTGTAGGGATTAGCTAGATGAACTGGTGAGTCCATCGTGCCGTCAGAGCGTCCACCACTGCAGCCTGCGGATCCCTTGTCCTGGAACAGTAGCGACGCAGCTTCTTGTTGAGTTGCCCCACTGTTGAACCAGCTGTTGAAACACCTGAGGGAGAAGGCCCCATTTCCCCGGAATGAGATCGTGTCACTGAGGAAGTTTGTTACCCAGTTGTCCACTTCCGGAATGAATATGGCCGACATGGCCCGCGCGTTGTTTTCCGCCCAGAGGAGTATCCTTGACACCTCTCGCATTGCGGCCCTGCTTTTTGTTCCTCCCTATCGGTTTATGTACGCCACCGCTGTGGCGTTGTCTGACTGGACCTATATGGGCACTGTAAAATCGCCCTGAGTTCCAGAATGTTTATTGGAAGAGAAGACTCTTGGGGCGACTATCTTCCATGAAACTGAGCCCCTTGGGTCATAGCCCCCCAGCCACGAAGGCTCGCATCCGTTGTCAACAGAATCCAAGACTGGATTCCGAACTGTCGACCTTCCACTAGGTGAGATATCTGCAACCATCATATCAGGGAAATCCTCGCTTTCAGCGAAAGTGATATCCGCTACTTTTAGCACCCATGCAAATGCATAGTCGCCGCCCACGGGGGAGTGTATTTTCACTTTGCAAGTGTGCGAACGCCTGCGCCTGTAGTTACTTAATCTGTGCGATGAATCCAGCGATTGATGTCCCGGAATTGACGTCAGACACCCGCCCTGCAAACGCCTGGACACACCTGCGGTTCCCCAACCACTATCAGAAAACGGTTAGAGGACACCCATAAACGCCCTCTTCCTGTCAATCTCCTTGCGATCGGCTGTATGAATGGATTCTTCGCTAGAACCATTGCACAGCAACAATGCTCTTTGTACCTGTACGACATGCGCGCGCATTGCGGGGCATACGCATGCGCACTTTTGCCATTTTTTTACCGGATCGCTGCACTGCAAAAATCAGCAGCGAGCGATCAACTCGGAATGACCCCCATGATCCGTAAGAAGACGTGTAGTCAGGTTTATGCTTTGCAACAGTCGTTCTCTGGACACCGCTTTTATGAGGAGATCGTCCAAGTAAGGGATGATGTTCACTCCCATCATGCGGAGTTGTAGCATCATTTCCACCATAACTTTTGTGAACACCGTCGGTGCCATGGAGAGGCCAAAAGGCAAGGCCCGAAACTGGAAGTGGCGGTCTTGTAACACAAACCTGAGATAAGCCTAATAAGGGGGCCATATCGGGATGTGCAGGTAGGCATCCTTGATATCCAGGGATACCAGGAATTCCTCTTCTTCCAGGCCAGAAACCACCGCTTTTAGAGATTCCACCTTGAACTTGAACACACGCAGATACGGGTTCAGAGATTTGAGGTTCAAGATCAGCCCTACCGAACCGTCCGGTTTCGGTACCACAAACAGGCTTGCGTAAAATCCCTTGCTTCGGAGGAGGGACTGGAGTAATAACCTGTGTTAGTAGTAGTTTTTGTATGGCGTGCTGTAAGGTTACTCGTGCTACATGTGAAGCTGGTAAGTCTGACCTAAAGAATCTGTGAGGAGGGAGTGCCTGAAACTCCAACCGGTAGCCTTGGGATATTAGGTCTCTTACCCAAGGGTCCCGGCAGGACTCCACCCAAACCTAGGCAAAATATTGCAGTCAAGCATCCACCTGAAAGTCCCCATGCAGCTGGAGTTAACTGGCACGCGGAGGGCTTCGTGGAGGAAGATCCGGAATCTGGTCCATTGATCCAACTGCCTCTGGTCTGCGAGATTTACCTCGATTTCCTCTAGCTGCATTTGAGGCACCCCTGGCCCTGCCTCTAAATCTGGCCACACGAAAGGACTGTAGAGAGAGGCCGGGGTAAGAACATCTAGCCGGAGGAGCTGCAGACAGCTGATAGGTGGACTTACCTGCCGTTGCTTGTGAAATCCACTTGTTTAGTTCTTCACCAAACAATGCATCTCCCGTGAATGGAAGACTCTCCACGCCCTTTTTGGAATCAGCAACCACTGACCGTTGTCGCAGCCATAGGTCTCTGCGAGCTGACACCGCAATAGCCGTGGAGTGGGCATTAATAAGGCCTATCTCCTTGATTGCTTCACTCATGAAGTTAGCAGCATCCTGAATATGTTGCAGTACAGTTAGGATCTCATCCTGCGACATAGTGTCAAACCCCTCAATTATATTACCAGACCATTTTACCATGGCCCTTGTGATCCAACCACAAGCAATGGTGGGCCTCTGTGCGACTCCCACTGTAGTGTAAATGGATTTGAGTGTAGTTTCAATTTTACGATCAGCAGGGTCTTTCAGGGAGATAGCGCCAGGTACAGGCAGTACAATTTTTCGTGACAGCCTGGATACTGAGGTATCCACATTAGGGGGATTTACCCACACTTTCCTATAAAAGGGGAAAAAAGGAAAAGAGGTTAGCAACCGCTTAGGGGTTTGAAATTTCTTGTCAGGATTAACCCACGCCTCCTTAAAAAGAGTGTTTAATTCCTTTGATACAGGAAATGTGGTCGTAGATTTAGGTTTCACATTATAAAATTACTCTTAATCAGGCTCTGCCTCCTTATCTGGGATATTCAGGACTTCCCTAATATAATATATCAGAGCTTCCACATCCTGAGACAGAGTATAGTTACCTTTGTCCATTTCTACCTCTCCCTCTTCCAAATCTTGCATGTCATTTTCAGAGTCAGATTGGAGTACATGTGGTAGTGTGCGTTTCCATGAAACCAGCAGAGGGGGCTGAGGAGCAAGTCTGTGGTCTGGAGCCTGAGCTAAAAAAATAAATCATCTGTAGATTTTTCAAGTAACTATCTTTCCTGCCTGGCAATAGCCAATTCAGAGTTGATGATAGAGATCAGCCATTTAAATGAATCCAGCCATTCTGGTTCCTGTGTACTGCTTCCCTGAGAAGGGAGATTGCACTGTGTACACAACAGAGACTCCCCTGGAGTAGGTGAGAACTTTGTGTTACTGGGTGGACATACAGCCTTTTTGCCAGACATGTTTATCAGCAGAACACACACACAGTAGCAGTGAAAATAACACAGAATCCCAGACAGCCTGGATGGAGTGATATAGAGAGGGATAAAACCAGCACACAGTGGGGGTCATTCCGACCCATCGCTCGCTGCAGTTTGTCGCAGTGCAGCGATCGGGTCAGAACTGCGCATGCGCTGGCGCCACAGTGCGCCGGCGCATGGCAGTCGTCGGTGCCCAGCGATCGCCTCGGAGACAGAGGCGGTCGCTGCGTGGGAGGGGGCTGAACGGCGGCGTTAAGCCACCGTTTAGGGGGAGCGGTCCGGCCAACGCAGGCGTGGCCGGACTGTTGGGGGACGGGCCGCGGTGGCTACGTGACGTGTCACGCAGCTGCTGCGGCCAGCGGGAGCGACGAGTAACTCCTGTCCAGCCGCAGGAGCTGCTGGGGGACCGGCACAGACATGCGGGGCGGGCTAGCCCTGTGCTGGGCGTCCCCCCGCATGTCTGAGTTTACGATCGTAGCTGTGCTAAATTTAGCACAGTTACGATCAACTCGGAATGACCCCCAATATACCACAACAGCTAAAGCAGTGCTTTGCCGGGCATAAACTAGAGTCTTAGTAAGGTAACTAGTTTGTTTGACAATATATTGCTCCCCCCTTTCTACAAACCCCCTTGGTACCAGTTTAAGGTGACTTCAGAGGATCCTTGGAGGAGCAGCGCTTCCCAGCATGCAGCCTGGAGTCTGATGCAGCAGGAAATGGCGCCACTGAGCCGCTGGTCCCACTCTCCAGGAAGCCCCGCCCCCTTAATGGCGCGTGGTCCCTGTGTATAATTATACTGGCTTTTATCTCCATAATGCAGAATATGGGGTTAAAACTCCTTTCTGTGCCAGCGACAGTGTGGGTCTCTGCAGCGGGCACTGCAGCCCGCAGCGCTAAGTGCCCGCCACACCCTGATGCCACCACTGTAACCGGGGACCCGCTAACCGGGACCACGGTTTGTGTACTCACTGCACCAGCGTCTTCAGCTCTGTTAGGGGTGGCAGCATGCTGTTGACGTGCACGCACAGCCTGGGGGTGAGCGAAACAACACCTCAGGAGCTTTGTCCTGTCAGCGGGGATCCGGACCATTAACCCTGTAAGAGGTTGGTTCATTCCTCCCCCTAAGTCCCACGACGCAGCAGACTGGTGCCAGGCAGTGCTGCCCGAAAATAACAAACTAAAACTCCAGAGAGTGCACCCGGCCTCTTGGACACATTTTTCTAAAATGAGTCTGCAGGAGGGGAGGAGCCAGCACACACTGAAGATTTTTAAAGTGCCAAGGCTCCAATGAACCCAATCTATACCCCATGGTACTGATACCATCCCAGTAACCCCTAGGATGTGAGAGAAATTAGCGTAAGGCAAGTTACCTATATGTTGCCAAATTAAGTGCAAAAGACACCAATGCAAAATATCCAACATACTGTATTTCTTTTCACTCGCTGTTTGCTATGGATATAGTAATGCTTTTAACCGTCATGGTTGCAAGAGATTTTGGGCCTGATTCGGACGCATCCACAGCGGACTTTCCAATAGGCCATGGCAGGCTACTTACTAGCTTATGCTAATGCTAGAATGTGCCCGTATGTGCTGTACATCTGTGTATTTGCTGGTGGAATTTCATCCCAAACACTGGTTTTTCCATCTTCAGCCGTGACTGCCATCATTAATATGTGAACATGCACCCACCCTATACTGGGTGCAAAAGATCCATCTGGGACAGGCACCCAATTTTTGTCCACGCGCTACGATCGAACATGGTGGCCAACCTACGTGTCACATTGTGGTTCTCCAACCCTCTTACCACACTCTGCGCTGCCGATTTACTGGCTGGCCAGTCATCTCATGATGTTACTGTTGTTTCAACTTCAGAAAATTGTTCCTGTGGTCCAGGTCTGCATGGGCGCCGCCATCCTGCCTGAGGTCAGCTGACACTATTGCAAGAGACTTCTCACATGACTCCAGTATCCATTCCCAGTGCAGAGCACCTTATTTAAACCATTCCCAACTCCAGCTCATTGCCAGTTCAACTTGTCTTTGAGCTAATCCTGGTGCCTGTGTCAGAAGCGATTCTCTGATTCCTGTACTTCCTACTACCTTTGTTCCAGTTTGTTGCCATGACAGCATCTATCTATCTATCTATCTATCTATCTATCTATCTATCTATCTATCTATCTATCTATCTATCTATCTATCTATATACTGTAGTTTCTTTTACAAGTCATCCAGTCCTGCTTACGACAATCACAAGATGGAACAGTTCCATGCGATCACAGATTGACCGGTGCCTGGGATGCCTACTGGGCAAGGGGACCAGACCGGCGTTTATGGTGGCTGCTCAGTTACCACCCACAAATGCCCACAGTGGTGCACAGTTGCGGATTTCTTTCAATGGCGCACAGGCAGTATGCTCTAATCTGTGTAATCCATCCTCAATCTCACCGAGGACTGACTCGGAATCAGGCACCTTGTATTTACGGTATATGTTCCGGGGTCAGAGTCACATGGGAGGTACCCTGCTCAAGCTACTTATTATTCATTGGCATATATATAATGGGTACGGTCTGCTGTGCACATGGAACCCTGTGTCCGGAGGTGCCAACACCACACACACTGCACCCATAAATGATACTTACCTGCCCGTTGGTGCACCAAAAACTACTGGGAATGAGGCGTGGCCACCTTGTTCCTGGAGATCAGAGCATGTGAGGTTGACTCTGGCACAGTGAAAGAGTCTGCTCAGCACATGTGCCAGTGATAGAGGAAGGGACCTGCATGGAGACTGCACACAGGCCCCCTCCTCTCCTCCTCCTCCCCAAAATGCAGGACATCATATCCATAATTAATTTCAATATAATAGCACGATAAATGTTTTGCAGCCTTGGACACTAAAATTATGGCTTAATATATAAATACAGTATGACTATATTTTTCTTACCTAAGGTGTACCCACATACCACCATGCCCATAAGCCAGCCAAACGTCAGGAGATTACTTGTGGATATCTGTATTATGATATAAAGAAGAATTTATTACTAAGTCTCCCTTACTAGTGGGCAGAAAAGCCATTTGGCTAAATCATCAGGCTTTTGGGGTTTGTTTTTTAGGGATTGCTCTGGAATTATGCGGATTTTTATTTTTTATTTTGAATTATTAAATGGAGCTCAAAAAGTCCCTCCTCAGTAAATGTCTCTGGCTTTAGAGCTCCTCTGCAGCATGGGAGGCTAGAGAGGGGCAGCACTTTCAACACTAAGGGAGGTATTCAATTAACAATGCTAATTGCTGCTCCGGGGCTATCCGATTAGCGAGGATTACACAACGCATTAATACCCAATGTCAGACAAAGCTTCGCAGCTGCGAGGTAAAGTCTGCGCAAAAATTGCAAAATCGGGGGTTAGCGTGGGGGAAAACCCATTCATTCCACAGTTTGCGCAGAATCAGTTGGTTTGCACACCTGAATCCCGATTTTTCAGCAAGGGATAAAGTCTATTTAATTGAATAGCCCTTCCCCGCACTGCAGGGATTTTTGCCGGTAATTAGCAGCGGGGTAAACAGGGCGGAAGGTACAGGGGCGACCAACGTTGCCAGAAACAGGGGGGGTTACCCCCATTTTCCAGGGGTGGCAAGGCCAAGGACTGCATTGCGAGACACAGTTTCCTTGGCCTCGCAAGCCACCCTGCGATGGCCAGCCTGAGTAAGCTGAGGCTTACTCAGCTTGCCATCGCAGATGACCATCGTACTCGATGGTCGCAAAGTTTGATTCCAAACAGCAACATGGTCGCAGTGCTGTAATCGCAAATGAAACAAGGAGGTGTGTATACACCTCCTACTCAGGGGCATTTTAAGAGAGGAGGGGACCTACGTGCAGCCTCCGTCATGGGACTCTGGCATAATGCCGCCGCGGCCATTTTCTGAGTGATTTTTGTCCACAGTGCAGTCCGCTGTTGCAGGACTCTGGAGGGGTATGTATAATATATGGGTGCAGTGTGTGCAGTGTGGCCCCCCGGCACACACTGCAGCCATTATAGAAATGCTTATGCTCCTACTGCATTTGCACTGCTATGGATTGCATTTGCTAAACTGCTGCGAGCAGCTCCAGGACTGCCAGACCGGGCTGCAATAGGCAGAGAGCTGGCTTCCTGTAGGAAGCCACTCCCTGTCTCATCAGCCCTAGACGGTTTCTATGTGCTGCAGCCGATGCAGTCCAAAGAAGCCGCGGTTTTGCGAATGCGCAGTACCGACGCCGCTACTGCGCCGGGTGCCGGCATCTGTGAACTGTACATAATACAAGTGCCGGGACCCAGGCGGCGGGGTCAAGGCAGCGGACTCCCGGGAGCAGCGCCAGCAGCAGTCCTGCTCCTCCACCAAGGTAGGAGCCGCCGCTGCTGCTGAAGAATCCTATGGGATAAGAGTAGCATTAGCAGAATCTTGGCACCTTTTGAATTATGATTGTGAAGGGTCCGAGCATCTGGAATCCGCGGGCAAAATACATGACGTAACACCAGCCTAGCAACAGCGCTATGGACATCGGGATCACCTCTCCGTCTGTGTTAGTCAGTCGCATCGCCAAGACCAACAGAACCAGTAAAGCAAAGGAGATTCTGTAAATACAGGGGAAGTTTGATTATTCACCTTGATACCACCGTGCAGAGATGTCACACATCAGCTGGAAAGAGATATTTAGATATAATGCTATGACATTGTAAGAATCCATATTGCTGTATTTATTTTTATTTATGTATATGGGGCAATTGGCAGCAAAACACTGGGCCTGATTCAGATATGTATGTAATGTCAATATTTACGAAGTTGAGTGATTATCGGCCGACTGCGCATATGTGACAGTCACACGCACCAAGGTACCTTAGCGACGCCACTCTAAGGGCCTAATTCAGACCTGATCGCTAGGCTGCGTTATCGTACAGCCCGTGATCAGGTCTAAACTGCGCATGTGTATGCACCGCAATGCGCACGCACATCGGACGGGTACAAAGCGGATCGCCACTCAGCGATGGGTATGTGCGTAGAATCCATTCACACGGGCGAACGCAAGGAGACTGACAGGAAGAAGGCGTTTGTGGGTGGCAACTGACCGTTTTCAGGGAGTGGATGGAAGAACGCAGGCGTGTGCATGCGTTTGCAGGAAGGGTTCCTGACGTCAATTCCGGGACCGGACAGGCTGAAATGATCGCAGCGGCTGAGTAAGTCCTGGGCTGCGCAGAGACTGCACAAAATCTGTTTGTACAACTCTGCTACACATGCGTTCGCACACTTGCACAGCTAAAATACACTCCCTCTGTAGGCGGCGACCAGTGCTTAAAGTGGTCCTAGAGAGGTGGTGGAACTCACCCCCCGGCGCCCATGTAATAAAGGTATTGCGCACGCCCCGAAAAAGGGGTGTGGTCTCAAAAAAGAAAGGGGCGTGGTCACACAATAGTAATAATGCCCACAGTAGTAGCACCCCGTAATACACATAATGCCCACAGTAGTAGCACCCCGTAATACACAATGCACACAGCAGTAGCTCCCCTTTTACAATGCCCACAGTAGTAGTGCTCCTTATGCAATGTCCACTGTACTGGTAGTGCCCACAGTGGTAGTGCCCCATTTATAGAGCCCATAGTAGTGGTGCCCCTTATGCGATGCCCCCAGTAGTAGTGCCCCTTATGTCCCCAGGAGTGGTGCCCCTTATGAAGTGCCCCCTTTACAATGCCCTCATTAGCAGTGACCCCATTAGTAATGCCCTTAATGGTAATGCCCCTATGTAGTATTGCCCCCAGTAGTAATGCTCCCAGTCGTTTAGCCCCTGTAGTTTAGCCACAGTAGTTATGCCCCCAGTAGTTTAGCCTCCCAGTGGTAATGCCCCCAGTAGTTTAGCCCCTGTAGTTTAGTCCTCATGTAGTTTGCCCCATGTAGTTTATTCCCCCCAGTAGTAATGCCCCTGTAGTTTAGCCCCATGTAGTTTGCCCCAAGTAGTAATGCGCCCCTGTAGTTATGCCCCCAGTAGTAATGCGCTCCTGTAGTTTGCCCCCAGTAGCTTGCCCGTTTGTAGTTAGCCCCATGTAGTTTGCCCCAAGTAGTAATGCCCCCAGTAGTTTAGCCCCCTTGTAGTTTGCCCCCTTGTAGTTTAGCCCCCAGTAGTAATGCCCCCCCTGTAGTTTGCCCCCTAGTAATTTAGCCCCCCTGTAGTTTAGCACCCAAGTAGTAATGCCCCCAGTAGTTTAGCCCCTGTAGTTAGGCCCCCAGTAGTTTGCCCCAAGTAGTAATGCCCCCTGTAGTTATGCCCCCAGTAGTAATGTGCCCCTGTAGTTGTGCCCCCAGTAGTAATGCGCCCCTGTAGTTATACCCCCAGTAGTAATGCGCCCCTGTAGTTATAACCCCAGTAGTAATGCACCCCTGTAGTTATGCCCCCAGTAGTAATGCGCCCCTGTAGTTGTGCCCCCAGTAGTAATGCGCCCCTGTAGTTATGCCCCCAGTAGTAATGCGCCCCTGTAGTTATGCCCCCACTAGTAATGCGCCCCTGTAGTTGTGCCCCCAGTAGTAATGCGCCCCTGTAGTTATGCCCCCAGTAGTAATGCGCCCCTGTAGTTATGCCCCCAGTAGTAATGCGCCCCTGTAGTTTGTACCCAGTAGTAATGCGCCCCTGTAGTTATGCCCCCAGTAGTAATGCGCCCCTGTAGTTATGCCCCAGTAGTAATGTGCCCCTGTAGTTGTGCCCCCAGTAGTAATGCGCCCCTGTAGTTGTGCCCCCAGTAGTAATGCGCCCCTGTAGTTGTGCCCCCAGTAGTAATGCGCCCCTGTAGTTATGCCCCCAGTAGTAATGCGCCCCTGTAGTTATGCCCCCACTAGTAATGCGCCCCTGTAGTTGTGCCCCCAGTAGTAATGCGCCCCTGTAGTTATGCCCCCAGTAGTAATGCGCCCCTGTAGTTATGCCCCCACTAGTAATGCGCCCCTGTAGTTGTGCCCCCAGTAGTAATGCGCCCCTGTAGTTATGCCCCCAGTAGTAATGCGCCCCTGTAGTTATGCCCCCAGTAGTAATGCGCCCCTGTAGTTTGTACCCAGTAGTAATGCGCCCCTGTAGTTGTGCCCCCAGTAGTAATGCGCCCCTGTAGTTATGCCCCCAGTAGTAATGCGCCCCTGTAGTTATGCCCCCAGTAGTAACGCGCCCCTGTAGTTATGCCCCCAGTAGTAACGCGCCCCTGTAGTTATGCCCCCAGTAGTAATGTGCCCCTGTAGTTTGTACCCAGTAGTAATTCACCCCTGTAGTTATGCCCCCAGTAGTAATGCGCCCCTGTAGTTATGCCCCCAGTAGTAATGCGCCCCTGTAGTTTGTCCCCAGTAGTAATGCGCCCCTGTATTTATGCCCCCAGTAGTAATGCGCCCCTGTAGTTATGCCCCCAGTAGTAATGCGCCCCTGTAGTTTGTCCCCAGTAGTTTTCCCCCAGTAGCTTGCCCCCTTGTAGTTTGCCCCCAGTATCTTGCCCCCTGTAGTTTGTCCCCAGTAGTTTTCCCCCAGTAGCTTGCCCCCTTGTAGTTTGCCCCCTTGTAGTTTGCCCCCAGTATCTTGCCCCCTTGTAGTTTGCCCCCAGTAGCTTGCCCCCTTGTAGTTTGCATCCAGTAGTTTGCCCCCTTGTAGTTTATTCCCAGTAGTTAGCCCCCTTGTAGTTTGCCCCCAGTAGACTGCCCCCAGTGGTTAGCCCCCTGTAGCTTGTCCCCGGTAGTTTCCCCCCCAGTAGTTATGCCCCCAGTAGATTGCCCCGTTCTGGCTCACTTTAACCCCTGGCGGCGACTTTCTGATCGCAGCAGTGCAAAAATCGCTTGCTAGCGATCAGGTCTGAATTAGGTCCTTAGTGAGGATTCATTTGCAAAGCGACATTCAGGGACTATTTGGGGGAGGGAACAGGGAATGGTGGTAAAAATGGGATACATGTCGCAAACATTTTCGGGGCGTGTCTCAGCCTATGACTGTGATTCCGTACACAGAAAACATGGGGCCAGCGTCTCAGTTTTACAGGAGCCATGACACCACATATGGGTCACAATATCTGTTTGGCAAAAAAAGAAAAACAATTTAAACTTTTTGAAAAAGATTGTCTGGCGTAAATAGACGCCCCCTGCCTGCTTCCGTGATCCACTGTTGCATCTCCAGACACACCGTTGGATCACTCTGCATGGCCATCGGTCATCTGAGTAGCCATGCTAGATAGGCATGGCACCATCAGTATTTCTGTGAAAGACGTGGTTCATGGACATATTGCTTATACACACCTGCAGATCAGCAAAATATATATATCTGCCAGTGTGTGTATCCTATGCCACTTCCCTATATAGTGTATCCCTTACTTCTGCTCTAGACTCTGTTGCTCGGGCGATCGCTACTCGCCCTCGTAACTGCATGCCACAGTCTTGGCATTCCAAATGCACTGGTTTTCACAAACTGCTAAGTCATAGGGAGGACCTCACGCTCTACGGCAGACTTCCTTCATATCAAATGTATCTCTTGTACCTACAGTGCTGCCCTTTCCCTCTCTAAACAGTCTGATTTCAAAACACTTATCTCCGCCCAGTCCTCCAACCCCCATTGTCTCTTCTCCACTTTCAACTCCCTCCTCTGCCCCACTCCCCTCCTTGCTTTCTCTCCTCAATCTCTGCCCTTGACTTCACCACCCACCGCACATCTAAAATGTAATTGATCCATCAGAACTTCAAATCCCACCAGTTCCTCATCATCCCATCCTATTCTTTCCCAGCCCCTCTTTCCTCATCTTCCCCAGCAGTTTTTACCAACGTACTATACTATGTCTGCCTCCCCTCTCCTACTAGCCCTACACTGGCTTCCCTTTAGAACCCAATTCAAGCTTCTTACAAAGCCCTAACTCAATCCTCAGCAGTTACATCTCTGACCTTATGTCCCAACTCTCTCCCACCCACCCACTTCACTTCCGTAAAGAGGGACGTCTCTCCTCCCAACTGATTACTTCCTCCCACTCCCGCCTCTCAATATTTTGCCCATGCTGCTCCCCTCCACTATCAGACTCTCCCAGGGCTGTCTTAACAGCAGTGTAGGCCCCTGGGCACAGCAATGCACTGGGGCCCCTACCCATCCTCCAGTGGTAGGGGTGGGGGGGTGCTATCAGCAGCAGCTTTGATGTCCCGCTGGTGGTAGGGGTTGTTCTATCTTCCGCTCAGCATGTAGGACCTGGGGCAGTAATTTCTGCTAATTGCTCCTTTATTGCACAGATGGTGGAAGATGGGGCGGGAGGGAGAACACAAAACTGTAGAAGGGGGCATTGGGCTGAATGACGTGGCCCTGGTACTAGACTTCCAATGAGGTAGGGGGTGTTTAATACATAGGGGAGGGGTGGATAGGGGAGTGGGCTTATTTTTCATCATGTTCTGATGGGAGGGCAGCTTGCTTGACAGCAGATATCTCAAGTTCCTCAAAATAAATTTCTTAGCTTTGAGTGGGATAAAAAAAAACTAGATAGCCCACCTTTCAGGAGGTACTGGGAGCCAGAACAATCCACTGGGAGCCAGGAGCCAGAACAATCCACCCACAAAAATATAAAACTGCTTATTAGGCGTGTAAAGCTGGAGCAGGGAACAGCTGCTTGAAGGCTGATAACTCTGTTTCTGGGTGTAGTAGAGACAAGCTGCCAGTGTCCACCAAAAGGGGAGAGTCCCAGCTTTTGGAGAATACCCTCAGAAAAACTATGTAAGACAGAACCCGAGATATCTGGCTGGGAAGAGCAATTAAAAAAGCTTAGATGGGAACCACTGCTTTAAAGTCGGATATCTCCGGTTCCCGAGGGCCGATTTTCAAAAATCTGGTACTCCTGAAAAGAGGGGACCCTCAGCTATCAGTGTAGGGCCCTTATAATCCTGGGGCCCTTGGGCGAGTGCCCATTGAGCCCATACAAAAAGACGGCCCTGGACTCTCCACCTCTACCAAATTTAAAACTGGTTCTAAGGGCCCTAATTCAGCTTCAGTTGCAAAATTGCAAATTCACAAATTGGGCAATCATTGGCAGACTGCGCATGTGCTGCAAAGTGCAAACGCATTACGCATGCGAGAAGGCTAAATTGCGATCGCCATTTAGTAAAATGCGATCGCAATTTAGTAAAATGTGACCGCAATTTGATTGACAGGAAGTGAACTTCATGGGTGTTTACATGGCGTTTGTGCGAAACGTTGGACAAACGCAGGCGGATCATGGCCATTTTCGGGGAGTGTATCTGACGTCAGTTGCAATGGATTGTGACTAAAAACATGGCGCCAGTGCGACTGCATTCTCATTATTTTGAGTAACCCTGGGTCAACCCCAATTGTCGATGGTTCTTGATTTCTGCGTATGCATCACAATTCTGCAACTGCATAGGCAATTTGCGTCTCTAACCTTTCTGGGCGGCTCTTCATATGCGATTTTTAGCAGAAGCACGATTGAGAAAATCGCAATTTCTGTCTCAATAGCGATCCAAGCTGAATTACACCCTTAAAAAACCCACTTTTTATTAAACAAAAACACCTTCCAGGTCTCATACGGTTATACATCTCCATGCTCCTTGCTTACTGCCCCTCACCCCTGTCTGTCTCCCACTCCTCTTTAGATTATAAACTCTCACGAGCCGGGCCCTTTTCCTTCATGCATTCTTCCTTCTCTCACTTGTATCATGGTCTTCTCCCCACTGCCTACAACGACACCAAGCTTTGGGTTCTGCCACCCCGCTGCTTATTTGGATAATAATAATAAAAACTGAGTTTTCATCTGCTAAGGGCCCTCATTCCGAGTTGATCGCTCGCTAGTTACTTTTAGCAGCCGTGCAAACGCATTGTCGCTGCCCACGGGGGAGTGTATTTTCGCCAGTCCGTCTGAAAGCGTCGCTAGAACCTGTGCAAAACCACAAAGCTCTTTGTACTTGTACGCCGCGCGTGTGCATTGCGGTGCATACACATGCGCAGATTAGCCCCGTTCTGCCATAATAGCTGCGCTGCAAAATTCCGTAGCGAGCGATCAACTCGGAATGAAGGCCATCGAGTTTAAGCAGAGCATGAACAGTTCATATGAAGGGCCACCACTGTTCTTAATGTTTTTTTGAGATAAAAACTTCTCTTACTGACACTGTACATGTATATGTGGAAAATGTCTGGCCACACCTTGGGGTTGACTTACTTACTATTTATTGCGTTGTCAAAGCCGCTGAGAAAGAAAGATTGTACTTTAGCGTACAATCAAATTGGACAGATCACTTCAGATTTTTGTATTTCATTTTTTTTTTTTTACTGTTTACTAAAAGGCAGAACGACTAACGACCTGTATTGCCTGGGTCAGTTTAATATTATTATTATTAATAATAATATTGGGGGTCATTCCGAGTTGTTCGCTCGGTAAATTTCTTCGCATGGCAGCGATTTTCCGCTTAGTGCGCATGCGCAATGTGCGCCAAGTAAATTTGCTATGCAGTTAGGAATTTTACTCACGGTTTTTTCTTCGTTCTGGTGATCGTACTGTGATTGACAGGAAGTGGGTGTTTCTGGGCGGAAACTGGCCGTTTTATGGGTGTGTGTGAAAAAACGCTACCGTTTCTGGGAAAAACGCGGGAGTGGCTGGAGAAACGGAGGAGTGTCTGGCCGAACGCTGGGTGTGTTTGTGACGTCAAACCAGGAACGACAAGCACTGAACTGATCGCAGATGCCGAGTAAGTTTCGAGTTACTCAGAAACTGCACAGAGATGTCTTATCGCAACATTGCGAAACTTTCGTTCGCAATTTTAAGAAGCTAAGATTCACTACCAGTAGGCGGCGGCTTAGCGTGTGCAAAGCTGCTAAAAGCAGCTTGCGAGCGAACAACTCGGAATGACCCCCAATAATATTATCATAAATGTTATGTGTTTAATAGCGAAAAATGGGTACAGCAGAGTGGGACTTATTGCCACACTGGCCCTCATTCCGAGTTGATCGCTCGCTAGCTGCTTTTAGTAGCAGTGCAAACACTATGCCGCCGCCCTCTGGGAGTGTATCTTAGCTTAGCAGAAGTGCGACCGAAAGGTTAGCAGTTCTGCTACTAAAGTGGCTCGATACATACTCCCACCTTGCGATGACTGCAGACTGTTTAGTTCCTGGTTCGACGTCACAAACACGCCCTGCATTCGGCCAGCCACTCCCCCGTTTCTCCAGCCACTCCTGCGTTTTTATCAGGCACGCCTGCGTTTTTCAGCACACTCCCTGAAAACGCTGAGTTGGCGCCCAGAAACACCCACTTCCTGTCAATTACACTACGATCACTCGAGCGACTGAAAAGCGTCGCTCGAACTTGTGTAAAACTGCATAGTTTTGTGTGAAAGTACTTTGCGCGTGCGCGCTGCGTACCATACGCATGCGCAGAAATGTTGATTTTTAGCCTGATCGATACGCTGCAGCAGCGAGCGATCAACTCGGAATGAGGGCCAATATGTATAGTGCTACCAGTCACCCACATTTTTCTAGAGCACGGTGACTTCAACTCACCTGACCATATGGAAATTTTCCTTCCAGAACGTACGTAATAGAAAATACTTTAACCCAATCTTCTGCACCTGTGAAAGCTACAAAAAAATTGTCATCATTATTAAAAAATATTAATTTTCTGAACAATAATTTGATTGCAATGAAAGCATACAGACGTGTACTCATACACTTTATCTGTCGCTTCGCCTAATAGCCCATCAGAGCGCCAGGTTTCGGGTGACTTGTCACGCCAATTGTCTTTTCATCTCTAAATGTGCATCCTATTCGCATGAATAAAACATCCAGATGCAACACAATGACACTGTTAGTGTACACAGAGCCTGCTGTAATTCATGTTTGTACGCAATGGGCGATTAACGGCAGCCTGCACTGAAATCACAATGCACAAGCGCGAGGGGGCCGCTACAATCTCGCTCGCAATGAGGACTTCACAGAACAGCGATTGACGGGAAGTGACCATTGGGTGGGTTCAGTATGGTTTCCCGATAGACGGGATGCCAGCAGTCAGAATACCAACAATGGCATTCAGCCCATCAGAATCCTGACAGCCCCCCAGTTAGCCCCCTAACCCTCCTCTGCCCCTACCCTAACCCTCCCTTGTGGGTGCCTAACGCTAACCCAACCCGGTGGTGCCTAACCCTAACCCTCCGTCCCCAGTCCCTAACCCTAACCTTCCCCGCCCTTCTCCCAGTGCTGCAAGTATGGCGGTACGGGGCGGTACGGCGCACCGGTAAGAAATTCCCAGCTGGTACGCAATACCGCCGGGCCGTCCACCATGCCTGCAGCCCGCTGCTGTATGAGGGGAGGAGAGCGCAGCGCCTCTCCTGCCTCTCAATGCTCTGTGATGTCTGGTCTCCGGCGGCGGTGGGGTGAATCTCATTAAGGCACCGCTTTGTTAGCCAATCAGAGCTCGCAGACCAGCAGCCGCGGCTCCTGATTGGCTGCCGGTCCACGAGCTCTGATTGGCTAATGAACCGGCACCTCATTTGAGATACCCGCCGCCGGAGACCGGAATTCACGAGCATTGAGGGGCAGGATAGGTGCTGCACTCTCCTACCCTCACATAGCAGAAACAGAGGCAGCGGTGAGCAGCAGAGGGAGAGGGGGGCACTCTAGGGCAATGTGTATCTGGCCCTGTGGGGCAATGTGTATCTGGCACTGTGGGGCAATGTGTATCTGACACTGTGGGGCAATGTGTATCTGACACTGTGGGGCAATGTGTATCTGACACTGTGGGGCAATGTGTATCTGACACTGTGGGGCAATGTGTATCTTACACTGTGGGGCAATGTGTATCTGACACTCTGGGGCAATGTGTATCTGACACTGTGGGGCAATGTGTATCTGGCCCTGTGGGGCAATGTGTATCTGGCCCTGTGGGGCAATGTGTATCTGACACTGTGGGGCAATGTGTATCTGACATTGTGGGGCAATATGTATCTGACACTGTGGGGCAATGTGTATCTGACACTGTGGGGCAATGTGTATCTGACACTCTGGGGCAATGTGTATCTGACACTCTGGGGCAATGCGTATCTGACACTCTGGGGCAATGTGTATCTGGCACTCTGGGGCAATGTGTATCTGTCACTCTGGCAGCATATATGGCACTGCTGGGGGGCATTTGTGTATATGGCACCATGGGGCATTTGTGTATCTGGCACCGTGGGGCATTTGTGTATCTGGCACCGTGGGGCATTTGTGTATCTAGCACTGTGGGGGCATATCAGGCACTGTAGGAGTATATCTGGCACTGTGGGGGCGTATCTGGCACTGTGGGGGCATATGTGCATCTGGCACTATTGGGGTCATATGTGTATCTGGCCCCCTCATATGTGTATTATGCCCGCATTTTCATTGGCCACGCCCCATGTGGCATTTGGCCACACCCATTTTTTTGGTGCACGCACACAGTACCACTAAGACATTTTTTCTACTTGCCCCACTGCCTGCACCCTAACCATAACCCCCCTTCTCCTGCCTAAACCTAACCTACACCCCCCATGGCAGGACGCCAGCGCATCTAGATGCCTGCATTGCATCCTCCTTCAGGATCCCGGCGTCGGTATATCGACTGCTGGGATCCCATCCGTTGGGGAGCTTCCTCATTGGGCGGTGATAACGGAGTGTTTATGGGGAGTGGTTGGGAAAACACAGGGGTGTCATGGTCGTATTTGGGGCGAGAATTTGCTGACTGCTGTGAGTTCGTATGTCCAAAAATACGACTGTGCCCAGTCTGCATAGCCATAGACCAACCCTGTTCCTTGTTTTTCCATATAGCTCGTGAATATGTATGGCTCCAGCGGGCGTCTCTGGGTGGCAGCTACACTTGCTAACATAAGCATTTCTGTAGCCTAGAAAAGCGCAATTGCGTTTGCATGCAGACATGAACTAGGCCCACTGGCCTCTGGGACTTGCGGAACTTGTACATCTGTGCGCGACAGAGTCTGAATCTGTGGAGGAAGGGCTCTGATGCGAGTGTTCTCACACCAAGTTCCGTTGCGCTTCATCTGAGACCATTTCCTGTGTATGTAAAGTCGCAGCCTAGCGTCTCTAGTACACTGTGCCATGACATGTCACAAGAACTTTAGTCAGAGATTACAGCGAACGCACTGCAAATGCGCCAAGGTACCTTTATGATCGCGTTTGCACTGACATGTTATCCGCAGAGTGACTGACAGGAAGGGACCGTTTAGAGGAGTTAACATGGGAGTGGCCTATTTTTGATGCTTGTATCTGCCTTCAGCTGCGATCATGTACATAGAGAAACATGGTGCCAGCGTCGTTAGTGGCGCAGCCAGTCTGCGTAGCCATAGGTCAACCCTGGGAGTCAATGTTCCTCGTTATTGTGTTGGTGCTGCATATGAGTACGCAATTGCGGAGAATTTCGCGATAGCTCCGGTGGGTGTCTATCATCTTCCCTGGGTGGCAGATTCACTTGTGATGTTTAGCAGTTCCGTAACCTAGAGAAACGCAGTTGCGTATGCTTTTGCACACAAACCTGAATTAGGCCGATGTGCACGGGAATTAGTTGTACACATGACCAAAGTCATAGATGAAGCACAATGGAACCTGGTGCAAGAAAAAACCGCAATTACTGTACTGTACATCAGAGACTCAGTCGCACACAGATGTACAAATGTTGCAC
Source organism: Pseudophryne corroboree (assembly GCF_028390025.1). Taxonomy (NCBI): domain Eukaryota; kingdom Metazoa; phylum Chordata; class Amphibia; order Anura; family Myobatrachidae; genus Pseudophryne; species Pseudophryne corroboree. Next base: position 773,792,661 of record NC_086446.1, read on the forward strand.
ATCAAATTGATCTAGCAATGCAGTTTTGTCACTTCCTGTTTGTTTTATTAATGCAAATTAGATGCACATTTTGAGTGAGAAAGACGCTCAAGGCAGCCGAGACGCCCGGGACCTTACGAGCTGACTATGGGTCACAGTGAGGACACATCTGTAAGACTTTAGTTATTGAACCTGTATAGATATTAATGTCTACAAACTATATATAAATCTGTATATTTTCAGTTACATCGCTTTGTAGAAATATGTAAGTTATTCAGGGGGCGTAGTGTGGGTGGAGCAGGTCTAGCTTATGTTCTGGGTGCCAGGGCAAGTTGGGGGCACCTCTGGGGTACGCATTTTTGCTCTTCTCAGTTGTTTATAGACCACTGAGCAAGGGAAGTAGCCCTAGCATGTGGGGGGGGGGGGGTAAGGGGGTGTTGATGTGCTGGAGGGGGCATGGTGGTGCACAGAAGGGGCATGTTGGTGCACAGGAGGGGGCATGTTGGTGCACAGAAGGGGGCATGTTGGTGCACAGGAGAGGGCATGTTGTGCAGGAGGGGGCATGTTTGTGTGTAGGAGGGGTCATGTTGGTGTGCAGGAAGGGGCATGGCTTTGTGCAGGAGGAGGCATGTTGGGTGCACAGGAGGAGGTATGTGTGTGCACAGGAGATGGCATGAAGGTGTTCAGGAGGAGACATGTTGGTATGCAGAAGTGGTCATGTTGGTGTGCATGAGGAGGCATGGAGGTGTGCAGAAGGGGGCATGGTGGTGTGTAGGAGCTGGTACCACTACTATCACCACCATCATAATGGAATGGGGGGCACTGTAGCATACTTGTTCCAGCCACGCTACACCACTGGGGTTATTTACAATGTGTAGTAATCAATCTCACCTCGATTATCAAAAATATAATAGCTCCAATTACGGATATGATCTCTCCTAATAGTCTCAGGTAATCATCTGTAGTGACATATGCTTCCTTGGGGTACAAGAAAATGTAAAATAAGTGATGGAAAATAAAAGCATAACAATAACACAGCTCAGACCATGTTTATAAGTGCACAACATCAACTAGCTGGTTATAAAAAGCCATGTTAAAAATGTAAGCGCAGCAAGTTGATATGGATCATGATCAGTCGATAGAAGAGCAAGAGCAGCAATCAAGTACAAGTGCTGTGGCTGCTGCCGGTCATGATTATACTAGTACTTCAACATAGACTAAAAACGGTGTTCCAGGGCATAGAGGGTTTTAGAAAGGGCACCTGAAATCAAAACTATATTTCACAATGGAAAAGAAAAATACATCACCTCTATTCCAAGGAAAGTTTACTGCTGAAAAACATAAAATTGGCAACATGCTATACACTACTCACAGTGGCAAGGAAAGGCTCAGGCAATGGCCTGTATTTGTGAGTGGTGGTTCTAGAACTGCTGTCAGTCAGGAGTTTTCTTCTGTACTCTCACATAATGACACAACACCTTCTCACTCAGAGTCTAGAAGAGGTTTCAAATGTATAACAAGCAATTCTGTGCGAATTGTATGAGTCTAAGGGTGTCTATGTTAGTTAGGAGTCTGACATTTCTGATACTGTACTTGTTTAGAAGCCTCCTTCCACCATTTCTGTGGAGATGAGCAGCACAAGGATGTGGGGATGAGCAGCAAGAGTATAGATTGTAACAAAAAGTGAGGATGCGACTGTGGAAATGCAACATAATGAGGAAGATATTTGTGTAGCTGATGCCATTAATGAGGATGTTGTTTGTTTAATTGGGCACCAGTGCCAGCAGTTCTTGCCTGTTATAAGAAGAAGGCCATTGTCATGCCTGGACATAAGACCAAAAAATGCACATTATACTGTATTTGTGGAATTATTGTTGCCCAAATCCTGACAACAATTGTCAAACCATCTGTATTGCTTGTAAAGCCAAAGTACAGTAAGTAGAGGTAAGAACATTAACCATTTAGGAACCTCCACCCTGTTACGTCAATTGCAGCGAGGCCATGCAAAGTTTTGGTCAAAATCTGAAAAATCTGCTAAAATAATACCAAGCAGTCCAACATCAGCTAGCACCCATCTCTCAGCTAGATTCCAGCACATACAATCTCCACCGCCAACACCTTTATCCTCAATCTCCTCTTTAATGCAATTTGCTACAGCTAACTGAATCTCCTCTATCCAGGATTTCTCATAAGAATCCTTGAGTGCTAGGCCTGCTGCTGCAGGGGTGAATCTTCATCCCAGAAGGGGACCAAGAAAGCTACCAGTAGTAGTTTCAAACTTCAATTGACTGTGAAACAATCCTTTGCAAGAGGAAGCAAGTATGAAAGCTGCCACCCAGTTGCACAGTGGATCACTCAAGCCATGATGGCTTTGCTAGTATTAGTTCTGCGTCCAATATCCGTCATTAATGCATCTGGATTTAGACAATTAATTGAGGTCCTGTGTCCCCACTACTAAAATCCATCTTGGTTCAATTTCAACAGAAAAGCAATTCCTAGCCTGTACTAAGAAATTAAAAAAATTAATTCTTTGTCTAATAATTGCCATTGTACCCACTATCCACTTACAGTAACAACAAATATGTGGACAAGCGGTACTGGTCAAACTAAAGAGTACATGAATATGACACCGCCTTGGTGGGTGTAATGCCAATAATATTGTGAGCGCATTAAAACTGGGTGAATTTATTTTGAACACATCCCATGTTTTGTGCACACAATCAACTTGGTAGTAAAGAATTTTTTTTTCTTTAAATGACAGGTGCGTGCAGGAGATGCTGTTTGTGGCTTGAAAAACTTTGGGGCATTTTTGACATTCAGCAACATTTATGTAGAAGATTGCAGCAGCTGCAAGAACAGTTTAGTTTGTCATGCCACCAACTGGAGCAAAAAGTAGTAATAACTTGGAATTCCACCCTTAAGATGCTTCAACAAATGGAGGAACAGCAACAAGCCATCCAAGCATACACAACAAACCATGACATAGGGAGGGGAGTAGAAAAGGAGTGTTATGGTAGACTTACCATGGTTAACACTCTTTCTATGAGGTACATTGGTTCCACAGGAAAACATTGGGGTGTAGAGTGGATCTTGATCCAGAGGCACCAACAAGCTAAAGCTTTAGGCTGTCCAAGGATGCATTGGGGCCTCTGCAATAAACCCCGCCTCCAGGCACTGAGAGCTCAGTTTCGTTAACCAGTCCAATGCAGGAGCAGGCAAGAGAGAAGACAGGTGTTAGTCACATAGAACCACATTCTCACGACAGGAGAAGGTACCAGCGGCTAATGCCATACAAACCCAAAGAAGCAAGTTGCGTCAGGGTGGGTGCCCCATGGTAGGTCTACCATAACACTGCTTTCTGCAGCAAGATACATTGGTTTCCACAGGAAAATATCGGGGATGTCCTAAAACAGTTCCTCAAGGAAGGGGACGTGCCTCAGCGGGTATGAGAACCCAGCATCCAAAGGAAGCATCCTGGGAGGCAGAAGTATCAAAGGCATAGAACCTGATAAACGTGTTCACTGAGGACCATGTAGCCGCCTTGCACAATTGTTCTGCAGACGCACCAAGGCGGGCCACCCAAGAAGGTTCAACAGACCGAGTAGAATGGGCTTTATTAGCAGCAGGAACTGGGAATCCAGCCTGCGCATAAGCTTGTGCAATCACCATTCTAATCCATCTGGCCAAGGTTTGCTTATTCGCAGGCCAGCCACAGTTGTGGAAACCAAACAGTACAAAAAGGGAATCTGACCTCCTGATAGAGGCAGTCCTCTCCAGTGGCAAACGCAGGATTTGCATGGGGGGGTTTCCAGAACTGGGTGGAGAAAATCACGGGGGTGGGGACTGAGGTGACCCAGTGTATGCTGGGTCCGTAAAACTAGTGTGTCTGTGTGTGTGTGTGTGTGTGTGTGTGTGTATATATATATATATACATATATATATATATATATATACATATCTACACATATATAGGGTTCACTATGGTATGTCGGCGGACAGGCTCCCGGCGACCAGCATACCGGCGCCGGGAGCCCGACCGCCGGTTTACCGACAGTGTGGCGAGCGCAAATGAGCCCCTTGCGGCCTCGCTGCGCTCGCCACGCTACGGGCACGGTGGCGCATTTTATTCTCCCTCCAGGGGGGTCGTGGACCCCCACGAGGGAGAACAATTGTCGGTATGCCGGCTGTCGGGATCCCGGCGCCGGTATACTGTGCGCCGGGATCCCATCAGTCGGCATACTGAAGACCACCCCATATATATACCGTGTGTATATATTTTATATATATATATATATATATATATACACACACATACACATATACATAGCATATTAAACATGCATATATATATATATATATATATATACACACACACACATACAGTACATATATATATATATACACATGTATATATATCATATGTGTGTGTGTATGTTTATATGTATGTATGTATGTATGTATGTATATACATGTGTATATATGTATGCACATGGATATATATGTACTATAATTAAAATAAAGTAAACTTTTATTAAGCACTTACAAGTGCCACCAGGAAGACAGCAGGCTGCAGAGGATGCTAGACAGCCATTAATAATACTCATGCAGCTAAAAAAAAAAAAAAAATCTTTTTTTTTTTTTTTTTAGTGGAGGGGGGTTTCTGGGTGCTCGGAACCCCCCCTGGGTGCGCCACTGCTCTCTACGTAAACACAGAGAGCCCTTACCACATCCAAAGAACAATCTTTGGAAGACAAACTGAAGAGATAAAGGCTGGAACCACAATCTCTTGGTTAAGGTGAAAAGATGACACCACCTTAGGCAGTGGCGTAACTACTGCCCCCGCAGCCCTCGCGGTGGCTTGGGGGCGAGGGGCTGCGGGGGTGCCACTGATTTACAGCAGACTGACAGGCGGACGAGCGTCTGCATGTCAGTCTGCAGTCTCCTTCCCTCCGCCGCTTTTTGGAGGGACACAGAGGGCACAGCGCGCCTCCCTGTGTCCCTCCTGCTGCATCATCTCCGTCGGCCGCGGGTCTAATAGGGGAAAGTGCCGTCCGTGAGCTCTAATTGGCTCACGAACCGGCACTTCCCCCTATTAGACCCGCGGCCGCCGGAGATGATGCAGCAGGAGGGACACAGGAGAGGTGAGCTGTGCCCTCCGTGTCCCACCAAAAAGCGGGCGGGCGGGGGATATCTGGCACTGGGGGGAATATCTGGCACTGGGGCATATATGGCACTGGGGGGAATATCTGGCACTGGGGCATATATGGCACTGGGGGGGAATATCTGGAACTGGGGGCATATATGGCGCTGGGGGGGAATATCTGGCACTGGGGGCATATATGGCACGGGGGGAATATCTGGCACTGGGGGCATATATGGCACTGGGGGGGAATATCTGGCACTGGGGGCATATGTGGCACTGGGGGCATATTTAGCACTGGGGGGAATATATGGCACTGTGGGCATATGTGGCACTGGGGGGCATATGTGGCACTGGGGGGGAATATCTGGCACTGGGGGCATATATGGCACTGGGGGCATATATGGCACTGGGGGGGAATATCTGTCACTGGGGGCATATATGGCACTGGGGGGGAATATCTAGCACTGGGGGCATATATGGCACTGGGGGGGAATATATGGCAGTGGCGTAACTACTGCCCCCGCAGCCCTCGCGGTGGCTTGGGGGCGAGGGGCTGCGGGGGCGCCACTGATTTACAGCAGACTGACATGCGGACGAGCGTCCGCATGTCAGTCTGCAGTCTCCTTCCCTCCGCCGCTTTTTGGAGGGACACAGAGGGCACAGCGCGCCTCCCTGTGTCCCTCCTGCTGCATCATCTACGGCGGCCGCGGGTCTAATAGGGGAAAGTGCCGTCCGTGAGCTCTAATTGGCTCACGAACCGGCACTTCCCCCTATTAGACCCGCGGCCGCCGGAGATGATGCAGCAGGAGGGACACAGGAGAGGTGAGCTGTGCCCTCCGTGTCCCACCAAAAAGCGGGCGGGCGGGGGATATCTGGCACTGGGGGGAATATCTGGCACTGGGGCATATATGGCACTGGGGGGAATATCTGGCACTGGGGCATATATGGCACTGGGGGGGAATATCTGGCACTGGGGGCATATATGGCACTGGGGGGGAATATCTGGCACTGAGGGGAATATCTGGCACTGGGGCATATATGGCACTGGGGGAATATCTGGCACTGGGGCATATATGGCACTGGGGGGGAATATCTGGCACTGGGGGCATATATGGCACTGGGGGGGAATATCTGGCACTGGGGGCATATATGGCACGGGGGGAATATCTGGCACTGGGGGCATATATGGCACTGGGGGGGAATATCTGGCACTGGGGGCATATTTGGCACTGGGGGGAATATATGGCACTGTGGGCATATGTGGCACTGGGGGGCATATGTGGCACTGGGGGGGAATATCTGGCACTGGGGGCATATATGGCACTGGGGGGGAATATCTGGCACTGGGGGCATATATGGCACGGGGGGAATATCTGTCACTGGGGGCATATATGGCACTGGGGGGGAATATCTGGCACTGGGGGCATATATGGCACTGGGGGGGAATATATGGCACTGGGGGCATATGTGGCACTGGGGGGGGGGATATCTGGCACTGGGGGCATATGTGGCACTGGGGGGGGATATGTGTACCTGGCACATGGGGGGGCTATATTTGGCACTGGGGCATGTGAGTACCTGGCACCGTGGGGGAATATCTGGCACTGGGGACATATGTGGCACTGGGAGCACAGCCCTAGCAACAAGGACTACCTCCTAGCAACGAGCATGACACCCAGTGCATGAAACACCTGGCAACGAGCATGACACCCAGTGCATGAAACACCTGGCAACGAGCATGACACCCAGTGCATGAAACCCCTGGCAAAGAGCATGACACCCTGAGCATGAAAACCCCTGGCACCGTGCATGGAACCAAGAGCATGAAACCCCTGGCAACGAGCATGACACCCAGTGCATGAAACCCCTGACAACGAGCAGGTAATTGAAAAGTAATTAGAAGCCTTACTGTAGGACTTAATGTGTAATGGGCATTACGGTGTGTGGCATAACGTATCACGGACATTGCGGTGTGTGTCATAATGTGTCACAGGCATTACGGTGTATGGTATACTATATCGCGGGCATTGTGATATGTGGTATAATGTCTCAGGGTCATTGCAGTGTGTGGCATAATGTATCACGGACATTGCGGTGTGTGTCATAATGTGTCACAGACATTATATGTGCTATAATGTATCAGGGGCATTGCAGTGTGTAGCATAATGTATAACGGGCATTGCGATTCCTGTCATAATGTGTCACAGGCATTACGGTGTGTGGCATAATGTGTCACAGGCATTACGTTGTGTGGCATAATGTGTCGGGGGCATTACAGTGTGTGCATATTGTGTCATGTGCATTATTGTGTGCGGCATAATGTCTAAGGGCCATTGCAGTATGTGGCATAATGTATACTGGGCATTACTATAAGGAGGAAAAATGACAAATAATGTAAGGGGCATGAATCAGGATTATTTTTCTTTCCTGTGGTGGCCAACGTATGGGCGTGCAGGTTGCAAAACTGGGGTATAAGGTAGTCTTTTCCTGCAATGCCACGCCCCTTTATGCGAAACCACGCCCATTCCAATGAAACCACGCCCCTTTTTTTGGCTGGCGCGCACCTTTGGCACGCGCATATTTATCCCTTTCTTGCTCCCAGTTATGGAGCATGAAGGGGGGGGGGGGGGGGGGGGGGCGCCGAAGAATTTTTTGGCCTGGGGGAGAAAAATTTCTAGTTACGCCACTGACCTTAGGTAAGTAACCCGGTCGAGTTCTTAGAACTGCCCGGTGATGGTGAAATATCTGAAAAGCTGGATGACAGGACAAAGCGCCTAATTCTGACATCCTTCCTTGCAGAGCAATAGCCAGCATGAACAGGACCTTAGCCGTGAGCCATTTCAGGTCCACCGACTCAGAAGGTTAATTGGAAACTCTTGCAGGGCATTCAGTACAACAGACAGATCCCATGGAGCCACAGGAGGGACATAGGGAGGCTGAATCCGAAGAGAACCTTGAGGGAGGCCACACGAAGACCTAAGTCAAGGTCTTGTTGCAGAAAAGCCAGATTTTGGACGTTCCGATCATTATGTATTATAATTCTTCTCAGCACTCCAGGTGAAGTAAGAATTCCATACAGTACTTTGTAATAAATCCGGACACATGCCGGTTTGTGGGCCTTCAATATAGTTTGGATAACTGCCTCGGAGACTCCTTTGGCCCTCAGGAGTAATGCTTTACGAGCCATGCCATCAAAGCCAGTCTGGCCAGGTCTGGTTAGAGACAAGGGCCCTGTACGAGGATGTCTGGGCACTGAGGAAGTAGAAGGGGATGCTCTGTCGATAGACCCTGCAGGTCTGAGAACCAATGCCATTGAGGCCATTCTGGAGCGACTAGAAGTAGTATTCCTCCTTCTTGATTGAACTTCCGTAGTACCCTGGGCAGGAGTGACACTGGAGGGAACACGTAGGGCAGCCGAAAAGTTCCATGGAACCACAAGTGCATCCACGGATGCTGCTTGAGGAACCCTGCTTCTTGACCCGAAGACCAGAACCTTGTGATTGTGTCGAGACGCCATGAGGTCTATGTCCGATAGGCCCCACCTGTCCACTAGGAGTTGAACAACTTCTGTATGAAGACTCCATTCTCCGGCGTGCACATCCTGGCTACTGAAGAAGTCTGCTTCCCTGTTCAGGACACCCGGAATGAACACTGCCAATATGCTGGCAGATGGCGTTCCGCCCAACCACGGATTTTTGACACTTCCACCTTTGTCATGTGGCTTCGAGAGCCGCCTTGATGGTTTATGTATGCCACTGTGGTGGCGTTGTCTGATCGTACTTGAACAGGTCTGTTCTGTACTAGAGGCAGGACGAGAAATAGTGCATTGAACACTGCCCTCAGCTCCAGACTATTTATTGGAAGGAGAGATTCCTCCTTGGTCCAACGACCTTGAAAAGAGTGTTACTCCAACATCGCTTCCCATCCCCTCAGACTGGCATCCGTTGTCAGCAGGACCCAGTTGGGGACCCAGAAGGGATAGCCCCTGCTCAATTGTTGATCCTGGAGCCACCAGGTCAGTGACAGGTGAACCTCCGGAGTCAAAGAAATCATGAGAGATCTGATCCATTGAGGAAGGCCATCCCACTTGGAAAGGATTAACCTCTGTAGTGGGCGGGAATGAAATTGAGCGTACTCCACCATGTTGAAGGTTGACACCATCAGTCCAAGTACTTGCATTGCCAAGTGTATTGACACTCTGGGGTGACGAATGAAGTCTCTTATCCTGTCCTGAAATTTCAGGACTTTTTCTGGATACAGAAACAGTCTCTGACTGTGTGTCCAGGAGTGCCCCCAGGTGCACCATGCTCCGAGCTGGGACCAACAAGGACTTCTTCCATTGATAAGCCACCTGTGGGCTTGCAGGAATGTTACTTTTCAGTTGCAGATGACATAGAAGGATTTTGTGGAAATTTTCCAGAATCATCAGGTCATCTAGGCATGGCAGGACTCGGACTCCCTGGCGATGGAGATGAGCCGTCATCACGGCTATGACCTTGGTGAAGATCCGAGGAGCCATAGCCAGTCCAAATGGCAGAGCCTGGAATTTGTAATGGAGGTTGCCATTAGCAAACCGCAGAACTGCTGATGCGATATGGCAATAGGTATATGCAGGTACGCATCCTGTATATCCAGGGATACCATATTGTCTCCGGGTTCCATAGCCAGTACAATTGAGCGCAGCATTTTCTACGAAGCCTGGACACTCTCACAAACTTGTTCAAAGATTTGAGATTGAGTATAGGCTCGTCTGCAGTGGAGCCACATTAGATGAGCGCGGTTCCATCTGTAGGAACCAGAGACACGGTAGTGACCTGGTTTAAGTTTCTGTCTAACCGGAGACTGATTCATTTGCTGCAGTTTGGTTAGACAAATTTTTCCCCCAAAGCGGATTAACCATAGGGACAATATGAAGTGGCAATGGCACCGGTGGTCCCATAGGGCGTGCTAGGCATTCCACCAGTATACAGGCGGCTTACAAGGGAGACCTTGCCCTGCAATCCCAGAGACCAGTAGTAGCTATGCTCAGAAGATGGCACCAAGCGTCTCTGTCAGGGAATGAGGGAGAGTGTCAGGCAGCTCCAGGGTGGGAAATCTATGTGGAGATGGCACCCTGGGCCGAGGGAAGGGCTACAGGTCAAGTGCCGGTTCCCCTATGCTGAACTTCAACCGCCAGTACTACAGAGCCCTATTAAATGGGGCATTAGTACACCCGACCTGTACTCTTATGCCCTGGTGGTCTAGTGGGGTCCCTGCTCAGTGACAGTGTCCATGCCAGTGCCGCGACCCATCTCCCTAGGTTGCGGACAGTACGCGATTTAATGGCGAGTCCCACCTGGGGGACCCTCTTACCTCCTCCCCGTAGCAGCCACGTGATCCAGGAGAGCGGTCTGCGGCTGTGTACCTAAGCCGGAGCGTCTCCACTATAAGTACCCGGGAACTAAGTCGCGGGAGAATGCAACGCTGCTTGGGAGGTGATAGAGCTGCAGCACTGAAGTGTTACCCTAACTTACAACGCTGACAGCCCAGTTGAAGAAATCTTCTTAGAAAAGTTTTTTCAGGGCTGCCCAGTGCAGCCCTCCTGTTAGGTGACCTGCTGCTGCAGGCACTAACTCAAAACTGAGCTCTCAGTGCCTGGAGGCGGAGTTTATAGAGGAGTCCCCAGTGCATCCTGGGACAGCATAAACCTTTAGCCTGTTGGTGCCTCTGGATCAAGATCCACTCTACACCCCGATGTTTTCCTGTGGAACTAATGTATCCTGCTGCAGAAATGTACCTTAGTCCAGTACAGTAGAAAATACTTTCCGGTTTATGCAAGTTACTGAAACAATTAAAAGTAGTAACCTATGAAGTGAGTTCAGACACTGCCAGCTTGAGTCAGGTGATTCCCTTAATTAGACTAATGGAAAAGCAGCTCAAGAAACTGAAGGAGGAAATGAAGCGATTCTGCTAAGTATGTTGAATTTGTAGATCAAGTTCTTTATTCACTTCGACAGGGCCAAAGTGTTGTGAACATCTTGAAATCGAATCACTACATTTTGGCGACCATACTTGATGCTAAGTGTAAATCTTATGTAATGTCTTTCTTTGCAACTGACATAGACCTTAAGAGATGTAAAGAGCTCCTTGTGAGCAAGTTGGCAACTCAAGTGGCACATGACACCATTACATTTCCTCCTTCAGTTTCTTCTGCAACTGCTGCCAGAATAAAACAGAGTTTTCCCAAGAGATGAGAATGAGTCAACTCAGTGCACCAGAGTGACAAAATATTTTGACATCTGGTCAGGTCTAAAAGAATTGGCCAAAATTAGTGACAACTCTACAGTGAATCAATGTGATATGGTAACCATCCATAGAATGGTGGATAATTATTTTAAAGACAGTCTAAAAATAGGCATGTCAGACAGTCCCTTTGACTAATATTAGGAAAAAAAAGTAAATTTGGAGCCCATTATACAAACTCACTATGCTTACTTAAGCATAGTGAGTACCCTCCAAAGTGCATAGCCGGGAACCTTGTGAGCAATCGGCATAGGAGGCTACTTCCTCAAAATGTGTGGTGGATTCCAACGGGGATGAGTTAAAATTGTGTGATGATGTTAACACTGATAAGGGTGAGTATGAGGGTGATAATGACACCATCTTTCCACTGTAGAGAAGAGCTTATTAGCAAAACAACACTGTTAGCTGCCTTAACCCATTGGTACAGATGTGTCCTTTTACTTCTTGGCCAGCGATGAGTTTGCATCATGGGTCGTCTACCACACTAGAACATATAGTAGCAGGATCTCCCGCTACCCGGCACAGTGAGAGGGGGACACGGCAGAGGTTTTGTAGCAGGGTAGCGGAAAGATATGCACCCGCTACCCATGATTTAGTGCTGTGTGGCCAGTGGCAGTAACAGGGAGCGTGCGTACCTATACTTTTAATGGGAACAATGGAAGCTGCAGGAGGACACGCTGCCTCCCGTAGCAACAACAATTGAGGACACATATGTAGCTTATTCTGTGGGGGCCCAAACAAGTCAAGCACTTCAGCCATAAAAATGGCAGTCCCTGTTGCTGAAGTGCTTGGTTTGTCCTTTTTAATATACAATATTAGAGTGGGTGGGAGGGCACAAAGACAATTCCATCTTGCACCTCTTTTCTGCCACTGCTGTGTAGCAGTGTTTCATAGACACTGGCATATTTATAATGGGTGCAGTGTGTGTGATGCACACGGGGCCTCATGGTCTAAGGGGGCCCATACTACACATTCTGCACCCATTTTTCAATACTTACCCTCTGGAGTCCCGCATCGCAGCAGCAGCACTGCAGTAATCACTTGACAATGGTGCGGCGGCGGCCATTTTCCAAGTGTTTTGTGCATGCGCAGCAGGAAAATCACTGGGAAAATGGCAACAGCGCCATTATCCCAGAGATATGTGCATGCACACTAGACTCTGGGACAGCGCTAGGGTCCCCTAGTTACCCTAATGCCCAGAGTCAAGAACGCAGCCAGCTAGAGAGGAGGGGGCCCAGGAGGAGACTGCACACAGACCTCATCCTCTCTGAAGATGCCCCTGTTCATAGATGTGCTATAAACTGCCGTGTACTTGTGACGCTGCTCTGTCGCTTAGTAACCAGCCAGCTCACTGCAGACTTTGGCCAATATTGGTAAAAACAATAATGTAAGCTGTGAGGTGGTCAAAATTGACTGGAAATGACTGGAAATGAATCTTTTGAGGTTAATAATAGTGTAGGAACAAAAACAAGCACAACTTGTATGATGTGTAGCTGTTTTTAAGCATAAAAAAAATTACAAATCAAAAACCAAAACACGTGAGGGTGGTTTTGCAAAACCAGAACCAAAACCAAAACATGAAACTTAATCCAGATACAAAACCAAAACACAGGGCCAGTGCACATCTCTACTATAGATGCCGTTGCCTATTGGGCAGCAGCTTTGGAAAGTATCGCTTTCCAGAGCGTACACTGCTGTCCCATAGAATTCTATGGGGACTGCAGAACGATTGACTGCATATCTACTGCAGGCCATTTATTACATATGGCACCTTACTACAAAAAGGATATCCTGGAGCTAGAAAAGGTTCAGAGGCGGGCGACCAAACTAATTAAGGGTATGGAGACGCTGGAATACGAGGAAAGGCTTGCAAGACTAGGCATGTTTACACTGGAAAAGAGGAGATTAAGAGGGGACATGATCAACATTTACAAATATATAAGGGGACAATGGCCCTCATTCCGAGTTGATCGGTCGCAAGGCGAATTTAGCAGAGTTACACACGCTAAGCCGCCGCTTACTGGGAGTGAATCTTAGCTTCTTAAAATTGCGACCGATGTATTCGCAATATTGCGATTACTAACTACTTAGCAGTTTCAGAGTAGCTCCAGACTTACTCTGCCTGTGCGATCAGTTCAGTGCTTGTCGTTCCTGGTTGACGTCACAAACACACCCAGCGTTCGCCCAGGCACTCCCACCGTTTCTCCGGCCACTCCTGCGTTTTTTCCGGAAACGGTAGCGTTTTCAGCCACACGCCCCTGAAACGCCGTGTTTCCGCCCAGTAACACCCATTTCCTGTCAATCACATTACGATCGCCGGAGCGAAGAAAAATCCGTGAGTAAAAATACTTTCTTCATAGTAAAGTTACTTGGCGCAGTCGCAGTGCGAACATTGCGCATGCGTACTAAGCGGATTTTCACTGCGATGCGATGAAAAATACCGAGCGAACAACTCGGAATGAGGGCCAATATACAGATCTTGCGCAGGACCTGTTTTTGGTTAGATCAACACAGAGAACTCGTGGACACTCGGTCAGGTTAGAGGAGAGGAGATTCCGCACAATACGGCGTAAAGGCTTTTTTACGGTAAGGACGATACGTGTTTGGAATTCCCTGCCTGAGGGAGTTGTAATGGCCGACTCAGTCAACACCTTTAAGAATGGGTTAGATAAATTCCTAATGGATAAGGATATCCAGGGTTACGGGGCATAGTCACGCACTATGGTTATTATAAAAAAAGAGGGGTAAAACGTAACGGCAGTCATCAACTTCAGTCAAATTTTATACAAAATAATCGTGCATAGGAGACCACAAATAGGTTGAACTCGATGGACAATTGTCTTTTTTCAACCTTAGATACTATGTTACTAGTGTATGTTACTATGTTAAGTATTGCAGTAAACATCTGAAAATGGCCATTTTCATAGCTTTTACCGCATTTTTTTCATTGTTACGTCCCGCCATTTAGACTAAATATACATTAGTAGCATTATTCAGCCTGTCCCACCTGTAGCGTCTTCTGAACAAACAGAGTGATGTCTCTGGGGTCCGTAATGTTTCCTTCTCGTGGTTTAATTGGTCGGTTGACACAACATAGGGACACACAGGTCATATAGAACACGTAGAGAGTAGCCAGGGACAGAAAATATGTGCGTCCATGATGCTGCCATTTTTTCTGTAGCAGCTGTTTCACTGGTGGGATATTCATTATTTTGTGAGCCTTAGGATAAAATACAAAAAGGGGAGAATGTCAAATGGACGTGTAACTGGAACAGTGTAGACCAAGATCTTTTGAGTCTATACTTGAGATATATTTGGTCCCAGTGTATCACCCTCATATCTCAGTGACATAATTAGTTCCCATAAAGATTGGTACCCCAAGGTCAGGGCCAGCCTGAGCCTAATTTTATTGGTAAGCGGATACAGATTTTGGCGCCCCTTGGTGGAAAAAACCCTCATATTATTTTTACATAACTGTTATTTGCTGTGTGTGTGAAAACAAAAACACATGTTAGCCCCCATGAGGAAAAACATACACATAAGCCTCCACATGAAAATAACAACATACATTAGCCCCCATGATATAAAACACACACATAGACATCCACATTAAAAAAAAACATACACTAGCACCCCACATGAAACTAATAAAACACAATGGGGTAAATTTACTAAGGTGAGAGTTTTTTTTAGAACTGGCGATGTTGTTGATAGCAACCAATCAGATTCTATCCATTATTTTCTAGAAGCAGCTAGATAAATGTTAAGTAGAATCTGATTGGTTGCTATCAGCTGTTCTAAAAAAAACTCCCACGTTAGCAAATTTACCCCAAAGGCGTTGTATGAAAAAAAAACACACATAGGCCTTCACATGAAAATAATAAAACACACAGGCTTCACATGAGAAAAAATACACACATTGGCCACCACATGAAAAAAACAAACACATAGGGGTATATTCAATAATGTACATGCCAAACACAAACAGCATTTGTATAATATATGAATCCAGACCTTCAGTATTTTACAATGTCCTGTAGATAGACAATGGTGCACGTTAACCAAATTCTACTATTTGTTTTGTTTATGTTTTACCAAGAATAGTTCCATAAGAACCTTTGTGTTATGAAGCTACAGCCAATTGCTTGAAACCCTTAGAGCCAGCTGGATGGTCTTCTGTCTATAACAGCTGACCATTGTTCCCTTATTGTAAGATGTACTTAGGATGCCACCAGGACTTATACCTCAACAATAGGGGCTTACCCAATTGGCTGTAGACTGCAGGATATTGGCTGGAGCAATATACAGCAGGATACATGGTACAGGGAATTGAGGGGTTAACCAGCAGATGCTGGACTAGCTTGCAGGTAGTGAGTGTGATACCATGAAATGGTATGCAGGCACAGTGTAGGTAGCGCAGCAGCACTATGGGATGGTATACACAGCACTGTGAGGATGGCCACAACTGCAAGCTCAGCTCAGGAGTTAGAGTGACAGAGTACAGGCACGCAGTGTTTATTGTGAAGCTCAATGAAAAAGAGTTGGCCTGCTGTAATATATAAATAGGCAATACGGCTAATCAGAATCCTTTCTCACCTTGCTCTTGTTTGATGATGCAAGGAGCTCAAGTATGGACTCTTGGCCCTCCCATGAGTCAATCTCTGACATGTCATACAACATATTGTTAATCGGGCCAAATGACCATTGAACTTTTCGCTTCTTCTGAATTAAGTGTTGGAACATCTGTCAAGAAAAGATACATGGTGAAGATTAAACCTCAAATAAGGGGAGATGTATCAAACCCTTCATAGAGGTCCCGTCGATAAGTTGCCCAAAGCAATTACTCAGCTTCCATCTTTTATTTTAAAGAATGTATTTGAGAGTGGAGAGATAGAAGCTGGTTGGTTGTTATTGGCAACTTCTACAATTGTCCACTTTAGAAGGTTTGATGTATCACCCCAAAGTATCTCAGAAAAGGGTGTGGCATAGGAGATCTACACCGTCTAGAAAGAGAGTCAAAGGGTCAATTTGCATTAGGTTGACTGGTACAAAAGGTCGACAAGGTCAAAAGGCTGATGTTATGATGGTCGACACAAACATACAGTAGTTGCTCATGTTTTTGTTTATTTGGGCCACATCTTGCATATTTCATCTCCTGTGACATGAGTAGAAACGTAGGTCCTTGAGGCTCACTTGGCTCGAGCACTTTGGGCAAGGTAACTCGCTTTGCTACAAACGGGTTACTATTCACAATCGTAGTCCACGTGAATTCACCAAGTGGTTTCTTCTACCAGTTATTCAAATGTATTTGTAATGTATGGGGCTGATTGAGATGAGGAGGCCGCTTCGATGTTCATTTAATTGTCCGATGGTATTTGATCTGTGCGTGTGCAGGAGCCGCACTGCACATTTGTAGATCTGGTCCTGCGATGCCGGGCGCAGTTCCCTTGAAATTCCCATCCCCATCTTTTATACTTCTTTTATACTATACTTCTTTTATACTATACTTTATACATCTTTTGTCCTTAATGAACTCACCACCACGTTGCCTTCAACAGCAGCCAGCTTTAATGGCGTGAGACCCTGCTTGTTAGGAATCTCGCTAAGAGCTTTTCCACGTAGGCCACAATCCCGAGAGAGCAGGAAATCAAACATCTGGCAGGAAATACTCTTATTGGGTTGAAGGACGAGGATATGTAGGACCGTGTTACCTGGTGACACCATGGATAGAAATAAACAGCCTTAGATGTTTATTGCATGCACATATTAAACAACTGTAACTGAAGTACTGTAGATTAAGGGGTCTATGTACTAAGACTTGGAGTGATATAAAGTGGATGGAGATAACAGGGGCGAAACTAGGATTTTTGTCACCCGGGGCAAGGCAGTAATTTGGCACCCCCCTCCCCCACACACACACACCTCCCCCCCCCCCCAAAAAAAAAAAAAAATCACGCAAAAAAAAAAAAAACCCTATCAGACTAAAATAATGATATTATCAAAAATTTTGAAAAAAGGGGATACTACTGGACAATATTACGCTATGTGCCTCAAATGCCCTATGCGTCACATGACCCGCCAGCATGTTCAATTACATGCTCCTCTGTGTGTCCCCATACATTGCGCTATATCATAACACTTCATCACTGCATTACATTCCCCTACCCACTGCACTACATCACTATACTACATTCCCTACACGCTGAACTACATCACTACACTACATGCCCCTATGCACTGCACTATATACCCTATATACTACACTACATCCCATTATATGCTACACCACATCAGTGCACTACATGCCCCTATATACTGCAATACATGACCACACTACATACCCTATATGGTACACTACATCACTGCACTACACCTCCCTATAAGCTACACCAAATCCCCCGATCTGGGAGGCAAAGTGGAGGTTGATACCGCTAACTGGGTGCACAGTGCGCTTCTATAGCTTGTACGGTGCACTGCATGCTAGTCGCAGCATTGCATGGCAAAGAAGAGAGTTTAAGACAGTAGCCAACATGGGAGAGATATCAGGTACTGGAGCTCACCCGCACAGCGTCGGAGCCAGTTACGGGCAGACAGGTGGGTCAGATACATTGCCCTGGGAGCTGTCTGCTGTCTAACTGGAGCAGCACAGCACTGCCGGTAACAAAACATAAAACAAAACTGCTCCTCTGTAACTCCATGACGCCCCCTCAAATCCTGCACCCGGGGCACATGCCCCCTTAGCCCCACCCTAGTTACGGCCCTGGAGATAAAGTACTAACCAGCCAGCTCCTAACTGTCATTTTTGAAACCCAGCCTATAACATGACAATCAGGAGCTGATTGGCTGGTACTTTAATTCTCTCCACTTTATCTCTCTCAAAGACTTAGGGGGTCATTCCGAGTTGATCGCATGTAGCAACTTTTTGCTGCTCGTGCGATCAACTAGATGCTGCCTATGGGGGAGTGTATATTAGCATAGCAAGGCTGCGATGGCTTGTGCAGCCCTGCTATGCTAAAAAAGTTTTGTGTAAAACAAGACTAGCCCTGCAGTTACTTACCCTGTGCGATGGATCCAGCGATGAAGGTCCTGGAATTGACGTCAGACATCCGCCCTCCAAACGCCTGTACACGCCTGCGTTCGCTGCTCCACTCCCAGAAAACGGTAATTTGACGCCCCAGAACGCCTTCCGCCTGTCACTCTTCTTGCGATCGTGACAGTGATCGCTTTCTTCGGTACCTTGACGTTACCCAGCGACGGCTGTCACCGGGCAACGACACGCGTGTGCATTGCGGGCCGGCGCACATGTTCAGAACCGACAAACAGCAGCGTGCGAACGGGTTGGAATGACCCCCTTAGTATACAGACCTCTAAATGCTAAACTGTTATTTGTAATAATCCTGAAGGAACCCCTGAGAACAACTTAGATATCTCACCTAATAGTCTCTGAAAGTAGTTCTCTAAGCCAAGATCTACTCACCCAAATTGTCCTGGTTCCACATATCTGCTCCATGATCTATAAGTATTTTAACAATCTCAGCATCCGCGACACATGTAGCAAAGGACAGGATGTGTTCTCCTGGAATTTGGAAAGAAGTCCCAGCCATGGCGATAGCATAAAACGATAGAATCATTTTATTAGCTGACAATGGGGGACACTTTTAAAAAGTGGCACACATTTAAGAAAAAAAGCGATAATATCCCATAGCAACCAATGCAGCTTCCCGTGTCATTTTGTGAACCGTACTTTAAAAATGATAGAATTTGACTGGTTACTATGGATCACAGCAATGTTTTTTCCTGAGCAACAAATTTGAGAAATGTATCCCCATTGCAGTGGTGGATTTCCCACCAGGCACATGCCTAGAGGCGCCACTTGCTGAGGGCGGCACAGCAGGATGAACCCCTTCCACACTGCTGCCCACCGCCTCTGAGCAGCTGACCCTTTTTTTTTTACCAGCAGAGGATAGGGAAAGTGGCTTGTGAGCAGGTGGGGGCGGAGCTGCATGGGACCGAGCAGGGCTGCTGTCAGAGAGAGAGGAGGAGCTGCTGCAGATTGCCTGCCAGCCAGAGAGTGACTATTCTGCTTGTGAGGTTAGCGTGTGTGTGTGTGCAGTGTGTGGGTGCAGTGTGAGCAGTAGGGGAACAATGCGCAGGGGGATGATGGGGCAGTAAATAGTGAAGCTAGCACTTTGAGCAGTAGGAGGCAGCAAGGGGTGGGGGATCAGTGAAGCAGTAGGGGGGCAATAAGTGTGTGTGTGTGGGGGGGGTTCAGCAGTGTGCTGTGTTTGGAGCGATGTGGGCAGTAGGGGGGCAGTGAGGGGTGGGGTAGCAACAGGGGAGTGTCTACTTATTGGCCAGGATGGCACTCACCCAGGGCAAGGAAGGGGTGCTTGTACTGTAATACTGTACCTGGTGAGTCACTGTTACTGTCAGTGCCGGTGTCTGGAGCTTCTGCACCGCACTAGTGATCAGACTCAAAATAAACTACAGCTCCCAGCAGCCCTACTGTTCTGCTACTACTAGATTTCTAAATAATGTAGCGCTCTGCGATATTTGTACATACAGTATATTGTTAACCTAATATCCAAGGTTAAAAATATATCTAAATTGCCTTAAAGTGTAGTCCTGATTAAGGTCCACGCTGAAACTTTAGGCAGGGTCTTCATGTGTAATAAGTCACTGTCCCAATAGATGCAATTCCTACATAGCAACCACGTGTCTATACATACATAAAAGTATGTCAGTGCGGATCTTAATCAGGACTACACTTTAAGGCAAGTTAGATATTTTTTCACCTTGGATATCAGGTTTTAAATATATTTACAAGTATCCCAGAGCGCTCCATTATTTAGAGAAATAGACACTGCTGATATCTTCATTTAAGTAAACTTGGGAGTGATAAGGATTACTTTGTGGGTATAATGTGTAAGGGGCACTACTACTGTGTGGTTATGATGTGTAAGGGACACTACTACTGTGTGGGTATAATATGTAAGGTACACTACTACTGTGGGCATAATGTGTAAGGGGCACTACTACTGTGTGGGCATTATATGTGAGGGACATTACTACTGTGGGCATAATGTGTAAGGGGCACAACTACTGCGTGGGCATTATATGTAAGGAACACAATTACTGAGCATAATGTGTAAGAGGCACTACTACTGTGTGGGCATAATATGTAAGGTGCACTACTACTGTGGGCATAATGTGTAAGGGACACTACTACTGTGTGGGCATTATATGTGAGGGACACTACTACTGTGGGCATAATGTGTAAGGGGCACAACTACTGCGTGGGCATTATATGTAAGGAACACAATTACTGGGCATAATGTGTAAGGGGCACTACTACTGTGTGGGCATAATATGTAAGGTGCACTACTACTGTGGGCATAATGTGTAAGGGGCACTAATACAGTGGGTATAATGTTTAAGGGGCACTACTACTTTGTGCCTAATATGTAAGGAGCACTACTGTGTGAGAAAACTCTGTCGCTGCGTATGCACTCCGTAGCATTCTCTGGGTATTTTTCACAAGAAATACCCTGAGTATGTGCTGCACATGCACCGCTGCCACCACCATCGGGTACCCCCTACCCCTTGCACTTACCCGGTGATCAGTGTCCCAGCGCACTCCTCCAGCTCTGGTCATCTGATCGCCAGCTTCTAGCGCTGTGACCCCATCATCTGATATCTTCTGTAAACTGAGATGCCAGTTTACAGCAGACATCAGATGACTGGGGTCACAGTGCAGGAAGTCGACAATCAGATGACCGGAGGCATGGAGGAGCGCACCGGGACACCGGTAGGTGCTGTAGGTAAAAAAAAAATTTAAATCACAGGCACTGACTCCCAACTCTATTCTGCCTGTCAGAGCGGAGAATAGAGCCAGGAACCGGAGGTGACTGTGGAAAGCGATGTCTGAAGATACTGTAGCGTTATTGCCTTCGGTATTTTTTCACATATATTAGTAAATTCGTCCAGATCGCATTTCTTATTACAAGTATGGGAAATGCAACCTGATTACTAAAAAAATTTGAATTAAAAGGCTTGGGGCAGTTTAATGCATTTCAGTGAAACTAAAATAACGTGAAAATGGTGTAAAACACCCTCTTCACATTATTTAAGTAAAAATAATATTAATAAATAAGCCCGTATGTGTGATTAATGACAGTGGAGCTGATGCAGAATCAGTGAAAAAAGGGCGTTAATTACTCACAAGAAATGCATTGGCAAAAAAAGTATATATACATTACAGGTTGAGTATCCCATATCCAAATATTCCGAAATACGGAATATTCCGAAATACGGACTTTTTTGAGTGAGAGTGTGATAAAGCTAGATATTTATCTTATATAAAACCCTTTGTGAGGTCTAAGAACACTGTACGCTATTCACTTATGGAGTACCGTAAGGGTACGCTCGTTGCGTAGCAATCGCTTAGCCGTGGTCGAGACGCTCAAGCGTCACGTTCGCTCACGGCCAAGAGATCACAGGCAGGCACGCTATTGGCTGTCGTCTAACGTAATGATTCGTTATAGCGTAGCGGACGCTCGGGACCACGAGGAGATCACCAGCGGCGCTGACGCTCACAATGTTAAACCTTTATATCTAAACCATAAACAGTATAATATGCAGTAAAACCTTAGTGTAGAAATAGGGTGTAGATGCAACCTAGTGTAACCTTATTAACTCAAATGCTGTTCGAGCGTCACCGACGCTCTGAGAATACTAAACACTATAAGAAATACACAGATACCTGGGCTTAGGGTCCAACGCCTAATAAATATATATTATGAATGATATACTTGCAAAAGAATTAACACAATACAAGTCATACACTACAATATAACATAGACTACCTAACCAGATAACTACACAGGAAATACAATACAATACAATTACGTTTTAAGGGAAAAATAAGAGAGAAAGAGGAGAAGAGAGAGAGAGAGAGAGATGGCCCACAATAACAGTAAGAACAATATGGTTGCGGAGAAACACTTACGCACAAGGGGAAACGAACGCATGCGCCTCTGGACATCCAGCTCCCGATTTTCAGCAATGATAACCGTTGAAGAGTGAGCGCTGGATGTGATCGGCTTGTCTATTTATGCCCCACACACAATACAATTCAATGGTCCCTACAATCTCATTGTTCATTGGACACAGGAATTCCTCCTCGCATTAAAACAAAAGGTCATAGGTTGATTCATACAGGTGGGCCGTGACTATTTCCAACAGCTCAGGTGGGAGGGAAACTGGGTTTCCCGCCGCATGGATAAGTAAGTGCAAATACAGTGAATGTTCATAAACTT
The DNA here is from genome assembly GCF_028390025.1 of Pseudophryne corroboree. NCBI lineage: Eukaryota > Metazoa > Chordata > Amphibia > Anura > Myobatrachidae > Pseudophryne > Pseudophryne corroboree. The sequence continues at coordinate 773,815,383 of NC_086446.1, forward strand.
CTTATGTCCATAACTATTCGCACGAGCGATTAATCCGCTTCAAACCAACACCGGAATATTGCTAATTAAATACTCTTCCGATGGGTACTAAACACCACTGTATTACTCCTGTCTGTCCCTTCATATCAAACAAAGAGGGATTTCTCTGTTCATGAACATTCTACATTAACCAAACTTTCAGAATCTATCAAAGGGACCATGATCTACAAAATACATTATATAGTGAAAATATGTAACGATTGAGTCGCACGCTACGATCACATAAACTCTGCCGTAAATACGCATACCGTGCGCCTGCGGGTGCCCGCGACTGTGAGTATGCGCACGTACGGGAGAGCGTACGCATGCGCAGCACGGACCTGTGTGAGGTGCAAATATGGTAGTGTGCATAGAGATATTCTTCTGACTTTGACAGTCCACCCTTTGGCAGTCAACAATAACTGCCACTTCCTAAAACATTTCAAAAGGAGAAAAATATATGTCAGGGGTTAATACATTTACATGGTTGGGTAGGGGAGGAGAGGAGAAGGTAGGAAAAAAGGGTATGACCTAGTGAGATAGCAGAAGCATGTGTGTATGAATCCGTGCTTGGGGGTCATGTATCATCGTGCCGTACGTGTTTTAAATCAAGCTTCGAGGTATTGCGAAGTATACATTTGAATTCCTTCTTATCCCGTGGTACGGGTCTGTGGATGGGCTGTCAAACTTTACCGAGCTCTTTTCGGCTTTGGTTGTAACAAAATGGGGGAGCACATTTTAGTTGATGATACATGAATGGGGGAGATATGTGATTGCTGATATCTGTGCCTGTATTCCCTATCGACTATGTGTGTCATTACCTGGGGGTTGTAGAAATGAAGAAAATACATAATTACGGTAAATGCGGTGGTATTCTATGTCAGGTAAATGTACATTCGTCGATTGAGGTCTTGTTTGGTGTCTGTTGGTTGCAGTCTTCTTTGTGCTTTTGCCCATAAGGTGCGAGCAAAAGCTGTCAATGTCCATAGATTTACAAAAGTGTTGGGCTAGCATAATTTTAAAATTTCTAGGGAAACTGGGGATCTATGGCAAAGTTCATCAAAAATCTGTGTATCAGGTTGTCAAAACTTCTTCTTTAATCCCTCTGTTGTCTGTATATCGGCTCATCAAATTCCTCGTCCAAGTGGGTCTTTTTACCTTGGAGGAAACGGAAAAACAGGTGAAAGAAACGGACCGTAGAAATCGCATTTTCATCACATCATTGTTTCTACATTTGGGTCATAAATCAAATCCATTGGAATTACAGTTTCCTCACTCCTTAAACTCATTACCCTAGTACGACGATTGCACTTCATTAAAGCCTGACCGCATCTAAATATCAAACCAATCGTTATGATAACACCTAAGATACATAGGAGAAACTTCCCAACATCCATTATGACTCCTTGAGCCCAGTCTCCTAAACCAGAGAACCAATTTCGCGGGTTCAACCATGACACCCAACCAGTCAGCTCATTACCTACAGCAGCAAGAGTGAGATTGTGTCTCCTGCGAAATTCCCACTTCAGTTGGAGAATATCATCCATCTTTTGGTCTATGACCTCGACCGGATCCTCGGTGCTATTCGTAATATATGTGCAACATTTCACGCCGTATTGTGTTGCCAGTGTGACACAATATCCGCCTGTCACTGCTGTGAGGTAATTAAGAACCATTCTATGCTGTACCAGTTCTGTTTTATAAGCTTGAAGTTCTCTTCCAGTATACCTAAACGTGTCATCATACATTTCAGTGATATTATCTAACAAATTTGCAAGCGCAGATATGTATTTATAATTCAACACTCCTCTGGTGGTGCGAGTGATGTCTAACGCGATTAGAAACTGAATCCCGGTGGATTCATGGATCATGTCAGAGGCCGGATGCTCTGTTCTTTCTATCAGGTGCCGTTTAACTACGTGCTCGTAATGGGTGTGAGTATAAGGAGTTTGGGCAACACGGTGTATGTCTTTCATTTTATCATGTGATACAGTCATTACTTCAGGCAGTACTTTTCCAATATAACACAATCCTTCAGAGTTTGGGGCAAGCCACTTATACGCCTTTCTCCCGCATATGAAATATGCATCATCGGGGAGAACATATGGGACGGAGTAAGACATAACCATATTACACACCTTCCATGTGAAATCTCCTAACCCTAATTCTTCCATCTGCTTAGTACACGTATCAGTTTGTACGATATGTGCACAGTATCCTGGTGATACCTCTCCAACTCTCGTAATCCTATCTCCTAAGGTATACCTATATCGGAAAGATTTTCCTCTACTGGCTATGTGGCGTATAAGCTCTGTATCTGTAGGCATTCTATCTGCTCTATGCGAAAAAGTCATGGTTTGATTACTCCATGACACTTCCCAATTTCCCGGCTTTCGGGGATTGGAGATGTTAAAACATAATAGGGACCTATCCACATGGTATTGGTGGAGCTTCAAACTAGGAGGGCTGGAGATATTAAACCTCCTGTCCACCGGTCTCCCACCACTTAACTCAAGTACCTCCCCTAACGTTAAAGGAAATGGTACTAGCCCTGATTTGCTATGACCTTGAGGTACTTGAGAGCATACCCAACAATCTGTTTTATTTAACACACTACCCACTAAGGAGTGATAGTCACTCAATGGATGCCGGTCCATATGGATATTAAAACTGGATTGGCATTTCTTTATGCACCCATCCTCAATGACATTGTTACAGAGCCGACAGATACAGTTTTCTTCAGCTAACAATCCTTCACAATTCCTTCTATGGTCAATGCTATCGGATCGTTTTCTGATACTCGCCTTTACTTGTTGGTTAAGTTGTTCTTGGAAAACTACGCCTCCATCTTTATCATCAGAACCCATTCCAGAACCTCTCTCGACCTCCATGGTACTCTCGCCGGAACAGACTGCTCTGGTCAACATCATGGTCAACAGGAAAATCCGGATCACAGTCTCTTGGGGCAAGTCCATCTTGTAGGAGGAAACGGAGAAGAATGAGAAGGGGGAAAAAATAATTTGAGGGAGAGGGGATGGGAAGTTGGAGAAAAACAATAAAAGGGAACAGGGGATCGACAACTGCTTTTGGTCTTGTGATTTTCAATGCTCAGGTGCCGCCTCAATCCTCCTGGAACAGACACTCCAGTGATACAACCTCTACCGTCTGTTCCTTATCACGGGACCTCTCTGGATCAGCAACCTTCTTACAGTGGGACGAATGAACCCAAGTCTCTCTCTCAGCAACCTTCAATGCTGTAGTGCTAGTCAATAAGACCTGGTATGGTCCTTCCCATCTGTCAATAAGGCAACCTGAGCGTAGAAAATTCCGTATCATTACATAATCCCCAGGTTCAATGTCATGACAATTACTATCTGGTAAATCAGGAATCACTAACTTCAGATTATCATTTTGATTCCTTAACTGTTTACTCATGTTAATCAAGTATTTTACAGTCACTTCATTGTTACACTTCAAATCATCCTGAGGGTTAATCATAACATGCGGTTGTCGACCAAACAAGATTTCAAAGGGAGACAGATTAAGAGGGGACCTGGGAGTGGTTCTGATGCTGTACAGTACAATGGGTAAAGCTTCTGGCCATGTCAATCCTGTCTCTGCCATCACTTTACTCAGTTTATTTTTAATAGTGCTGTTCACTCTTTCCACTTTCGCACTCGCCTGTGGACGGTATGGAGTGTGCAGCTTGCTATCAATTCCCATCAATTTACACATTCCTTGAAAGACATCACCTGTAAAATGGGTACCCCTATCACTTTCGATAATTCTAGGGATACCATATCTACATACAAATTCCTGCACAATTTTCTTAGCAGTAAACATAGCGGTATTTGTGGCCGCCGGAAATGCTTCGACCCAATTTGAGAAAACATCTATACAAACAAGTACATATTTCAAATTTCGACAAGGGGGTAATTGTATAAAGTCAATCTGTATTACCTGGAAAGGGCCGCCGGCAGGTGGGATATGAGATGGTTCTGTAGGTATTGCCTTTCCGATGTTCTTTCTCAAACAGGTAAGGCATGACATTGCTCTTTTACTCGCATGAGATGAAAATCCTGGGGCACACCAATATGCTCTTACCAACTTGCACATCCCTTCCTTGCCCAGATGAGTCAGCCCGTGAGCTGCCTCAGCTAAACATGGAAGGTATGCTCTGGGGGCCACTGGTTTACCGTGTCCATCCGTCCAGAGTCCTGAGGACTCCTGGCCATATCCTTTTGCCTTCCAGACTGCCTTTTCCTGTGTGGAACACAAATTTTGCATCTCACACAACTTCTGTGTGTTGATGGTATTAAATACCATCAGTTGTGTGGTGTCTGTCTGTCTGGGGGTACCAGCTGCTAACTTAGCAGCTTCGTCTGCTCGGCTGTTACCAAGTGATACTGGGTCTTGGCTATATGTGTGTGCTTTACATTTGATAACAGCCACTCTGTCGGGTTCCTGTATCGCTGTTAGAAGCCTTTTTATGTGAGCTGCATGCGCTACCGGTGTACCAGCTGCCGTCATGAAATTTCTGAGGCGCCATAGGGCTCCGAAATCATGGACTACCCCGAATGCGTATCTAGAGTCGGTGTAGATTTTGGCTGATTTGCCCTTAGCCAATTCGCATGCTCTGGTTAGGGCGACCAGTTCAGCAACCTGGGCTGAGTGAGGTGGGCCTAGCGGTTCCGCTTCTATGGTGCCTTGGTCATCTACGACTGCGTATCCAGTACACAAGTCTCCCGAGTCTGACTGTCTATGACAACTACCGTCCGTGTAGAACGTAAGTTCTACATCTTCCAGTGGGTTGTCACTGATGTCAGGCCTTGCGGTAAAATTTTGGGCCAAATATTCCATACAATCATGTGTGTCTTCCTTTGTATTAAATCCTCCTTCCCCACCACTCTCATCCTCCACCCTTTGTGCCTGTCCAGGCACACCTGGGAGATATGTTGCAGGATTTAATGCACTGCATCTCCTTATGGTGATGTTTACGGGGGCCATTAGTGCCAATTCCCATCTTGTAAACCGCGCTGATGAGACGTGCCTGGTTTGGGCAGAATTCAGCAAGGCTGACACTGCATGTGGTGTATGAATTGTGAGGTTGTGACCTAGCACGACATCTTCGCTTTTCGTTACTAGCAATGCTATCGCAGCAACGCTTCGCAAGCATGTGGGGAGGGATCGCGCTACCGTGTCTAGCTGAGCGCTGTAATATGCTACTGGCCTGCTGGCATCACCGTGCTTTTGGGTTAGTACGCCTGCCGCGCAACCAGCACTTTCTGTTCCGTACAGCTCAAAGGGTTTCCCATAGTCTGGCATACCTAATGCTGGTGCCTGCGTTAGGCACTGTTTAAGTCTCTCAAATGCTGTCTCAGACTCATCTGTATGCGAAATCCGATCAGGTTTGTTTGAGGAGACCATCTCCTGCAAGGGTAACGCTAGAATGGAAAACCCTGGGATCCAGTTACGGCAATACCCACACATTCCTAAAAACGTTCTGATCTGTTGCTGGGTTTGTGGCAGAGTCATGTCTCTAATTGCTTGAATTCTATCAGCGGTCAGGTGTCTCAGTCCTTGTGTTAGACAGTGTCCCAAATATTTTACCTTAGTTTGGGATAATTGTAACTTGTCTTTGGAAACCTTGTGTCCTGTGTCTGAAAGATGAAACAGGAGCTGTTTCGTATCCTTCAGGGATGCTTCCAATGAATCAGAACACAGTAGTAGATCATCCACGTACTGTATTAATACTGATCCACTCACTGGTTGGAAAGACTGTAAACAATCATGCAAAGCCTGGGAAAATATACTTGGACTATCTATGAATCCTTGTGGTAATCGAGTCCATGTGTATTGGACTCCTCTGTATGTAAATGCAAACAAATATTGGCTTTCAGGGTGCAGAGGTACCGAAAAGAAAGCGGAGCAGAGGTCAATAACAGTGAAAATTTTTCGCAGTGGGAGGGATTTGCATTAGGATGACAGCTGGATTTGGCACTACGGGGAACTGACTCTCAACTATTTTGTTAATCCCCCTTAGATCCTGCACTAGCCGGTAACCCCTCCCCCCACTCTTTTTCACAGGGAAGATGGGACTATTGGCAGTGCTGGACGTTCTTACCAGAATGCCCTGTTGTAGCAAGCGCTCTATTACTGGGTAAACTCCTAACTCCACCTCTGGCTTCAGAGGGTACTGTGGGATTTTTGGAGCTATCCTACCATCTTTTACTTGTACAACTACCGGAGCTACGTTTGCCATTAATCCAGTGTCCTGTCCATCTTTAGTCCAAAGTGACTCTGGTATCTGAGATGTCATTTCTTCTACTTGGGAGGGAGTCCTATTTGTCATAATGGTATGTGACATTAATTTTGATGGGGAGTCTAACATGTCTCGCACTTCCTGAGCGTGATTCTCAGGTATGTCCAAGAATACACCTTCAGGAGTACAATAAATGACGCACCCCATTTTACACAGTAAGTCTCTTCCCAGGAGATTAGTCGGTGCCGATGCAGCCAGCAGAAAGGAATGCTTGGTATGTAACGGCCCTACTGTAATCTCGGCTGGTTTGCTAACAGGGTAGTGCTGGACTACCCCTGTTACTCCTATGGCTGGAATTGTCTTGCCAGTGGTTCTCATGCCCACTGTCGAATTTATCACTGATTTGGCCGCCCCCGTATCTACAAGAAAGTTTAATGATTTACCAGCTACATTAATTGCAACTTCGGGTTCACTTCCAAGGCTTGCAATCAATTTTACTGGCTGCAGATTACAGGTATGGCCACACCCCTATTGGGTATGGTGACCTCCCTGAATCCCGCTGGCAGCAACTACTTGTGATGGAGTTAATTGGGAGCTACCAGAGGCTTGCCAGTCTCTGTTTGGGGGATATCTTTTTGTTTCCCCTGCATGTGGCTCATAACTCCGTTTCTGCGGACCCTGATCCCAATGTCGTGTGTCGTGTCGTTGTCTAGGGGGTTGATAAGATTTTTGTATATTTCTCGATCTACAGTCTCGTGCAAAGTGTCCCTGTTTGTGACAAGAATAACATGTTACCACATTTGACTTACCCACAGGGTTTGGTGATATTAACACAGGCTGTTTTGTGGTCAAGGCCTGTATACTTACTGCCATTAACTTATCACCTTGTTGTTCCCTGTGTCTGGTGATATTCCGGTCGTGATCAATAGCAGCCTCTCTCAAAGTAGCCACAGACAGACCTCACCAACATGGTTGTGTGGTCTGTACCCTAGTCTTTAATGACTCTTTTAAACCATCCATCAGTACCGATACTGCTACTTCTCGATGGTTTATGTTTGTTTTAATGTCCTCTATGCCTGTGTATTTTGCCATCTCTAATAATGCTCTGTGAAAATACTCTGTAGCTGTTTCTGACTCCTTTTGTTTAATGGAGAATATCTTGTTCCATTTAACTACCGCTGGGAAATACTCTTTTAACTGTAAGCTTATTCTTTTTACATTGTCTTTGTTGTACACTTCTGTAAGAGGTACATCCTGATCTAATCCACAGTCAGCTAAAAATTGAGTTGCGTCAACATTGGAGGGTAAACATGCTCTCAGCAATATCTGCCAGTCTTTGTTGTTGGGCTCTACCGTGTTACCTAGGTCTCTGATGTATTTTTGGCTGGCAACTAAGTCTTTTCTAGGGTCAGGGAATTCAGACACTATGGTCCTTAATTCCATTCGGGAAAATGGGCTATACATGGCAATGTTCCTAACAGGAGTGACTCCTGAAGTGTCTGTTTTCCCATTTGGAACTACTATTACCTTAACAGGATTAACTCTAACAACCTCATTCTGTGTAGATTCTACAGGCTGTGGTGAAATAGTTTCAGCATAGTGTATGGTGCCGTACTTACCCGTTGATACGACCTCACCTATCCCTCCGCTAGGGGCCTTTGTTACTAATCTCGGGGGTGGAGCTGTGCCTACTGTGGTCTCTGCTATGGTGGCTGCTAGAGAGAGCGCTGAAATTGTTGCCGATTCGTCCTCTTGATCACACTCCTGAGGAAAGTTCAAAACAGGGTACAACTTGCACGGGTTAATACTTGCATTGGTTAATTGGTTAACATTATCATTAACATTTACACAGTTGCTAAGTGTTTGTTTGTTACACCTTAGTGCGTCATTCTCCGCAACCAATTTCTCTCCTGATATGTATGGTGGCGGTGGGGCCGTGGCTATCAGTTTCCTGATCGAGCCAGATCCCGCCGCCTGAGCCAATCCTCTCTGTATGTCACCCTCATGTTGCCACAACTGCAAATAATCATAATGCTTGATTCGTCTCTTTGCTGATTTAATGAGACATATCCTTCTCCTTAAATTCGTTAACACTTCTGAGCTGAAGCTACCTACTCTTGGGAATTTCTCCCCGTCATGTACTGTCATTCTCTCCCATTCATCACATAAAGCTTCTGTGTGACTTCCGTACTTTTCACACATTACGTACCTTGCCGACCCGACTGGTCGGTTTATGGAATCAACCCGAACCGAGGTTGATCGCCCCCTTCCTGAACAACTGGCCCCCATAATTTGCAGGTGTTACGGACCCTTACAAAAAACCAAGATATTCACGATAGGTTGACGGTAAGGTTTACCGAGCACCTTACTCACTCTGCCCACGCCGACCAATACGACCTGATCACACCGATATGGTGCTGGCGTACTCGACCCAGGGCACCTATTTAACCTTTGTTTACTGGAACATGCGAGGGATATCCGCAGAACACTTACTCTTTCCAGTAAAGGTGAGGTTGTTGGATAATTCCTGAGTGACCAGCGAACTTCCCTTTGTAAAAATAAAAAATTACACAAATCACGTCAGAATGTACAAATAGCGTTTATGACCTTCGTACACAAATAGTACCGGTCAGGTTAACTAATGCACACAATTACGTGCGGTACAATCGTTCAGCACATAAGCAACTAATCTTATGTACGGAGCGACCAGCGGAATCGAAAATTGCGGCTGCGAATTCCTTCAGCAAGAGCTTGTATGGCCTATATGGGTGTTGCACCAACCCTTTTAGGTGTTGTGCCTGTGGACTGTATAGCGGACTTCCTTGTCTGCTGTACCTGAACCTGCTGGTCTGCTATGACCTCCTGGTCTGTTACAGTATGACCTCCTGGTCTGCTATACTCTAATGCTCAATTTTTTTTATGTTTAACCAAGGATGCCTCCCTAGCCACCGTGCATGTCACTTACACGTATGTACCTCACGAGAACTCGATGATTTCTTTTGGTTCAACCTCAAAATTGTATAAATGTATGTAAAAACACTCACTCACCACATGTACACTTTTGTTTCTATTTCTATTTCTGCGCAGAAATTTCTCTTTAGACCAGATGTGTTACAAATTAGGAGAAGGATCTGTTAATTTACATTTCGAATTTAAAATAGATTTGCGCTACTTATCGCCTGTTGCGTTATTTATCGCTTGTTGCGTTACTTATCGCTTGTTGCGTTACTTAAAAATCAACACTATCGTGTGACTTGAGTTACGTGGGCGTACCCAGACGCTCCGTTGCGTAATTTACGCTGCGTGCGTCGGCCTTTGCGTACGCGAGTCTCTCCCTTTGTTAGAGACACGTGTACACCAGTCTTTGTCTACCGTAACACAACTAACACGTTTTATCAATGTAGATGATCCTCGATCATCTACCGCACACCACACCAATCTCTCCTTTTACCTTTAGGTAGAGCTGTGTGTATTTCTATACCTTAACTGTATTACCTTTACTCTTTAACTATGAAATAGCGGCAAATCTCTCTTAGTACGTTTATCAATTATGCAATGGCAAACAGGAGAGTGATATATGAAAATACACGAATGAAAAGAAATGCAGATATGCGTGCGTGTGTACGCAAGACAGAAATAAACAGTTTTAAAAGGACACTATCGTTTTGTTCTTACCTCCGGTCCCGGAATCCTTCAGCACCCTTTACTAAGCGAAGCAGACGCTTATCCAAACAGCACTACGAGGAATATGACCTCCCGCCCTTTGCTGCTGGATAATGTCTGCTGAAATTACCTAGTGCAGATATGTGAAGGACGGGCGAGCCGCCAATTGATAAAGCTAGATATTTATCTTATATAAAACCCTTTGTGAGGTCTAAGAACACTGTACGCTATTCACGTATGGAGTACCGTAAGGGTACGCTCGTTGCGTAGCAATCGCTTAGCCGTGGTCGAGACGCTCAAGCGTCACGTTCGCTCACGGCCAAGAGATCACAGGCAGGCACGCTATTGGCTGTCGTCTAACGTAATGATTCGCTATAGCGTAGCGGACGCTCGGGACCACGAGGAGATCACCAGCGGCGCTGACGCTCACAATGTTAAACCTTTATATCTAAACCATAAACAGTATAATATGCAGTAAAACCTTAGTGTAGAAATAGGGTGTAGATGCAACCTAGTGTAACCTTATTAACTCAAATGCTGTTCGAGCATCACAGACGCTCTGAGAATACTAAACACTATAAGAAATACACAGATACCTGGGCTTAGGGTCCAACGCCTAATAAATATATATTATGAATGATATACTTGCAAAAGAATTAACACAATACAAGTCATACACTACAATATAACATAGACTACCTAACCAGATAACTACACAGGAAATACAATACAATACAATTATGTTTTAAGGGAAAAATAAGAGAGAAAGAGGAGAAGAGAGAGAGAGATGGCCCACAATAACAGTAAGAACAATATGGTTGCGGAGAAACACTTACGCACAAGGGGAAACGAACGCATGCGCCTCTGGACATCCAGCTCCCGATTTTCAGCAATGATAACCGTTGAAGAGTGAGCGCTGGATGTGATCGGCTTGTCTATTTATGCCCCACACACAATACAATTCAATGGTCCCTACAATCTCATTGTTCATTGGACACAGGAATTCCTCCTCGCATTAAAACAAAAGGTCATAGGTTGATTCATACAGGTGGGCCGTGACTATTTCCAACAGCTCAGGTGGGAGGGAAACTGGGTTTCCCGCCGCATGGATAAGTAAGTGCAAATACAGTGAATGTTCATAAACTTCTTATGTCCATAACTATTCGCACGAGCGATTAATCCGCTTCAAACCAACACCGGAATATTGCTAATTAAATACTCTTCCGATGGGTACTAAACACCACTGTATTACTCCTGTCTGTCCCTTCGTATCAAACAAAGAGGGATTTCTCTGTTCATGAACATTCTACATTAACCAAACTTTCAGAATCTATCAAAGGGACCATGATCTACAAAATACATTATATAGTGAAAATATGTAACGATTGAGTCGCACGCTACGATCACATAAACTCTACCGTAAATACGCATACCGTGCGCCTGCGGGTGCCCGCGACTGTGAGTATGCGCACGTACGGGAGAGCGTACGCATGCGCAGCACGGACCTGTGTGAGGTGCAAATATGGTAGTGTGCATAGAGATATTTTTCTGACTTTGACAAGTGAGATAGTGAAACCTTTGTTTTTGATGACTCTATGGCCCTCATTCCGAGTTGATCGCTCGCAAGGCGAATTTAGCAGAGTTGCTCACGCTAAGCTTACGCCTACTGGGAGTGTATCTTAGCTTCTTAAAATTGCGACCGATGTATTCGCAATATTGCGATTACAAACTACTTAGCAGTTTCAGAGTAGCTTCAGACTTACTCGGCATCTGCGATCAGTTCAGTGCTTGTCGTTCCTGGTTTGACGTCATAAACACACCCAGCGTTCGCCCAGACACTCCCCCGTTTCTCCGGCCACTCCTGCGTTTTTTCCGGAAACGGTAGCGTTTTTATCCACACGCCCCTAAAACGCTGTGTTTCCGCCCAGTAACACCCATTTCCTGTCAATCACACTACGATCGCCGGAGCGAAGAAAAAGCCGTGAGTAAAAATACTATCTTCATTGTAAAATTACTTGGCGCAGTCGCAGTGCGAATATTGCGCATGCGTACTAAGCGGAATTTCACTGCGATGCGATGAAAATTACCGAGCGAACGACTCGGAATGAGGGCCTATGTACACAAACTTTGTTTAATACACAAAGTTATTAAAAATATTGTATTAAATGACCTTCAGGCTGTGTGTATAAGGGCCCTCATTCCGAGTTGTTCGCTCGCAAGCTGCTTTTAGCAGCTTTGCACTCGCTAAGCCACCACCTACTGGGAGTGAATCTTAGCTTAGCAAAATTGTGAACGAAAGATTAGCAAAATTGCGAATAGACACTTCTTAGCAGTTTCTGAGTAGCTCCACACTTACTCAGCAACTGCGATCAGTTCAGTGCTTGTCGTTCCTGGTTTGACGTCACAAACACACCCAGCGTTCGCCCAGACACTCCTCCGTTTCTTCAGCCACTCCCGCGTTTTTCCCAGAAATGGTAGCGTTTTTTCACACACTCCCATAAAACGGCCTGTTTCCGCCCAGAAACACCCACTTCCTGTCAATCACATTACGATCACCAGAACGAAGAAAAAACCTTGTAATGCCGTGAGTAAAATACCTAACTGCATAGCAATTTACTTGGCGCAGTCGCACTGCGGACATTGCGCATGCGCATTAGCGACTAATCGCTCCGTTGCGAGAAAAAAATACAGAGCGAACAACTCGGAATGACCCCCAAGGTGTATATGAAACATAAATGAAATGTGTGAATGTAGACACACTTTGTTTAATGTACAAAGTTATAAAAAACATTGGCTAAAATGACCTTCAGGCTGTGTGTATAAGGTGTATATGAAACATAAATACATTCTGTGCTTAGATTTAGGTCCCATCACCATGATATATCATTATGTATGCAATTATTCCAAAATACAGAAAAATCCGATATCCAAAATACCTCTGGTCCCAAGCATTTTGGATAAGGGATACTCAACCTGTATATACACTGCTCAAAAAAATAAAGGGAACACTAAAATAACACATCCTAGATCTGAATGAATAAAATATTCTTATTAAATACTTGGTTCTTACATAGTTGAATGTGCTGACAACAAAATCACACAAAAATTATCAATGGAAATCAAATTTATTAAACCATGGAGGTCGGGATTTGGAGTCACCCTCAAAATTAAAAAGTGGAAAAACACACTACATGCTGATCCAACTTTGATGTAATGTCCTTAAAACAAGTCAAAATGAGGCTCAGTAGTGTGTGTGGTCTCCACGTGCCTGTATGACCTCCCAACAACCCACACAAGTGGCTCAGGTAGTGCAGCTCATCCAGGATGGCACATCAATGCGAGCTGTGGCAAGAAGGTTTGCTGTGTCTGTCAGCGTAGTGTCCAGAGCATAGAGGAGACAGGCCAGTACATCAGGAGACGTGGAGGAGGCCGTAGAAGGGCAACAACACAGCAGCAGGACCGCTACCTCCACCTTTGTGCAAGGAGGAACAGGAGGAGCACTGCCAGAGCCCTGCAAAATGACCTCCAGCAAGCCACAAATGTGCATGTGTCTACTCAAACGATCAGAAACAGACTCCATGAGTGTGGTATGAGGGCCCGACGTCCACAGGTGGGGGTTGTGCTTACAGCCCAACACTGTGCAGGACATTTGGCATTTGCCAGAGAACACCAAGATTGGCAAATTCGCCACTGGTTCCCTGTGCTCTTCACAGATGAAAGCAGGTTCTCACTGAGCACATGTGACAGATGTGACAGAGTCTGGAGACGCCAAGGAGAACGTTCTGCTGCCTGCAACATCCTCCAGCATGACCGGTTTGGCAGTGGGTCAGTAATGGTGTGGGGTGGCATTTCTTTGGGGGGCCGCACAGCCCTCCATGTGCTCGCCAGAGGTAGCCTGACTGCCATTAGGTACTGAGAAGAGATCCTCAGACCCCTTGTGAGACCATATGCTGGTGCGGTTGGCCCTGGGTTCCTCCTAATGCAAGACAATGCTAGACCTCATGTGGCTGGAGTGTGTCAGCAGTTCCTGCAAGATGAAGGCATTGATGATATGGACCGATCCGCCCGTTCCCCAGACCTGAATCCAATTGAGCACATCGGGGACATCATGTCTCGCTCCATCCACTAACGCTACGTTGCACCACAGACTGTCCAGGAGTTGGCGGATGCTTTAGTCCAGGTCTGGGAGGAGATCCCTCAGGAGACCATCCACCACCTCATCAGGAGCATGCCCAGGCATTGTAGGGAGGTCCTTCAGGCACGTGGAGGCCACACACACTACTGAGCCTCATTTTGACTTGTTTTAAGGACATTACATCAAAGTTGGATCAGCCTGTAATGTGTTTTTCCACTTTAATTTTGAGGGTGACTCCAAATCCAGACCTCCATGGGTTAATAAATTTGATTTCCATTGAAAATTTTTGAGTGATTTTGTTGTCAGCACATTCAACTATGTAAAGAACAAAGTATTTAATAAGAATATTTAATTCATTCAGATCTAGGATGTGTTATTTTAGTGTTCCTTTTATTTTTTTGAGCAGTGTATATCTACACATTTGCGGAGCTGTACACATTTCATGATGCATACGCAAGTCCGGATTAAGTGCCATATGGGCCCAGGGCCGGAAATGAGCAAGGGCCTATTGAAAGGGCAGGCAACCTGTGGCACTCCTGCTGCTGCAGAACTACATATTCCAGCATGCCCTGCCGCAGTTTTTAGCATGCCCTAAATGCAAAACTGTGACAAGGCATGTTGGGATGTGTAGTTTCACAGCAGCTGGAGTGCTGCATAAGGCAAAGGTGAATAGAGTTCAACCTTCCCAAGACTCAAGCTGTGTTGACCCAGTAGTCCGCTCATGAAAATAACAAGTACAGTAATAAAATAGTCCCAGCCAACTTTGAGAACTCACCAAAGTAGAAGAGGTTCTTAGGACTTAAGGCAAAGAAACTTCCAGTGGCTCTGGGTGAGGAGACATCAGCCCCTCTCCGTATCAGGGCCAGCACCAGGTCTACTTTCTGGTTGACCGCAGCTATGTGTAATGCCGTCTGACCTGGACAGGGTGAGGCGGATGTTACATACAGGAAAGATTGCTTTATACAAGTTATATATACTGGAGGAGATCCGTAGCGTAACAGTGTAAAATAAAGACAGACGTTAGAGATCAGCACTATAAGCCAGTCTGGGCCATTTTTACCTCGATAGAGGTCAGAGGTCATGGCCTGGTTTATTAGCTGGGGAGCTTCATCCAGCAGGACCTCCATGGCCTCCAAATTTCCATACTGGACGGACACGTGCAGGGCGGTCTCCCCAACGGCTCCTATAAATAGAATAATAGAGATATAAAAACATGGTTATGTATTAGGGTTTCTGCTTATTTCCTAGCAACGGTGTAAGCAGCATTGATGCGCTATAACCCATAACAATGTATCTGAGGAGCTTTATAAGCTGATACCTGATTAGTTGCTATGGATACAAATCATAGCTAAAACAGAGGCTGGCTGGGGCACTGCCTACCAGCATATAATTATAAATAAAAATGTCACTTATATTATGTATTAAACATATAAACGGAGAATAAATACTCAGTAGAATATACACATACAAAAAAACGTATGCACAGAAATAGGTGATAGGTAATATCTCCAGGTGGTCTAACTATCACCATGGGAATAAGCACGCCAAAATCCTCAATATCACAGTGCCTATTACCGTAATGTGGGGCCCATGGCCAAGAACAATACAATTTCGTGTCAATCAAATATAGATCTGTAACAATGTTTATACTTTCAGAGAATGTATGGATCAAACATATAGTAAATATTTGATTGAAACCGGCTCCCAAACCTTGGAAAAGTATAGATCCATAGGCAAACGCAGGGGGATTTCCAGTTGCCCAGAAACCCCCCTCCTCTTGGCAAGTGGCTCAAATTAGGACAATAGCAATGGTATATAATACGAATACTAGAGCTGCTGCCACATCATGCAGTGTAAGGGACAGAGCAGAGCTGCTGCACATGCCCAGTTTGTGTGTGTGGTTCTCAGTCCTCAATCAGTGCAATGGACCGGAAAGTAGCTACCAGGAAGAAGAGACAGGAGCCTTACCCTGAGGTGGGAGGACATGTGCTTAGAAAGTGCAGTACTGGTTCTATTATGTTTGTGTATTTATTACAGTATGTTTAACCTTTTCCTGACCACTTATTTATCTTATTTAAATATGTTTTATACAGCCAATACTATAGGTAATTTATAGTGTTAAATATTAATACGGTATTGCATGTTCCGCAGAGCAGGAGATTGTGGATTGCATTTGGAAACCCCCCCTGTAGAAATCCTGCGTTTGCCACTGAGATCGGGAACAATAGGCAACACAAGGTTTAAATTATAATATGTATTGGATTTCCATAAAGAAGCAAGATAACTTCTACAACATAACGTGTTATATTAGACCCTGGTAAAATGTTATCTAGGTTAAATAATGGCAGAAATGAAGCCGGTAAATCCGGAAGTACCAGGTTGGCAAACACCCATACAAAATAAGCCTACATTATGTCCCCAGATGGCAGCAATCTGTAAATCACTATGCTATGTTGCATGTTATGTCGCAGATCGGTTCTCTGCCACGATGGGAGCAGGACCGAGCGGACCTGAATCAGTCCCTATATACCACAAATCTCTGGATTCATTTAGAACTACATTACACTGAGACACGGACTGAATGAAAGTCACACCCCAGGCCAGTGGCACCACAAGTCAGATGTAGGGGATGCGGCCCACACCCGGGTGTGACCCTTGGAAGGGGTGACACCAAAGTGCCCGCCCTTCTGCAGTGACAGGAGCCGGGTGCTGCAGTGTGATGTTATCCTGCAGTACTCAGCTCCTGTCACAGATAAAGAGCCGGCACTACACACAACTCTGGGGGTAGCCAGCATCTCCAGGGATTCTGGAGAAGCCCCCAGTGACGGGACAGAGATCCCAGCAAGGCCCTGCCCCTTTTATTGGGTCACGCCCCTTTTTGGATGGACGCGACTACAGCGCGGTGGTCGTAATACGCACCAGGTGTCACCACAACCTGTGATGACTGTGCCCAGGCCCCGAATTGGTGAAATGACCATAGAGGTCTGGGGATACAGAAACACCCTGCTCACATATACAGTATAATAATTAGAGATGAGCGGGTTCGGTTCGTCGAGATCCGAACCCCCCCGAACTTCACCTATTTTACATGGTTCCGAGGCAGCCTCGGATCTTCCCGCCTTGCTCGGTTAACCCGAACGCGCTGAACGTCATCATCCCGCTGTCGGATTCTCGCGTGATTCGTATTCTATATAAAGAGCCGCACGTCGCCGCCATTTTCACTCGTGCATTGGAGATTGAACGGAGAGGACGTGGCTGCGTTCTCTCCCTGAAAATCTCCGTATCTGTGCTCAGTGTGCTGCAAATATCTGTGCTCAGTGTACTGCAAATATCTACGTTCTCTGCCTGAAAACGCTCCATATCTGTGCTCAGTGTGCTGCAAATATCTGTGCTCAGTGTACTGCAAATATCTACGTTCTCTGCCTGAAAACGCTCCATATCTGTGCTCAGTGTGCTGCAAATATCTGTGCTCAGTGTGCTGCATTGTGGGGACCACCTGTCAAAGTCAGAAAAATATCACTATGCACACTGCCATATTTGCACCTCATGCGAGCTCCCGCTGCGCGTGCAAGAGCTCTCCCATGCGTGCGCATACTCACCTTCGCGTGCACCCGCAGGAGCACGATATGCGGATTTACGGTAGAGTTTGTATGCGTCTAGCGGGCGACTCAATCGATATATATTTTAACCATATAATGTATTTTGTAGATCATGGTCCCTTTGATAGATTCTGAAAGTTTAGTTAATGTAGCATGTTCATGGACAGAGAGATCCCTCTTTGTCTGATACAAAGGGTCAGACAAGGATTATACAGTGGTGTTTAGTATCCATCGGAAGAGTATTTAATTAGCAATATTCCGGTGTTGGTTTGAAGCGGATTAATCGCTCGTGCGAATAGATATGGACATAAGAAGTTTATGTCCATTTACTATTATTTGCACTTACTTATCCATGCGGCGGGAAACCTAGTTTCCCACCCACCTGAGCAGTTGGAAGTAGACACAGCCCACCTGTATGAATCAACCTATGACCTTTTGTTATAATGCGAAGACGAATTCCTGTGTCCAATGAACAATGAGATTGTAGGGACCATTGAATTGTATTGTGTGTGGGGCATAAATAGACAAGCCGATCGTATCCAGCTCTCACTCTTCAATGGTTCTCATTGCTGATAATCGGGAGCTGGATATCCAGAGGCGCATGCGATCGTTCCCCTTTGTGCGTAAGTTTTCTCCGCAATCATATTGTCTTTCTTGTTATTCTGAGCCATATCTCTCTCTCTCTCTCTCTTCTCTTTCTCTCTCGTTTCTCTTATATAGTTATTGTACTGATATTGTATTTCATGTGTAGTTATCTGGTTAGGTAGTCTATGTTATATTGGTAGTGTATGACTTGTATTGTATTATTCTTTTTGAACGTTCATTCATTTCCTTAAAAGGCGTTAGACCCTTAGACAGGAATTGTGTGTTCATTATATTGCAGTGGGTAATAGGAGCGTCTCTATCGCTCAAACAGCTTTAGTGTAAACCCGCTTACACAGTGTTGCATTCTCATCTTATCACTACACCAAGGTTTACTGCATAATACACTGTTTTATGGTATAGTTATAAAGGTTTAACATTGTGAGTGTCTGCGCCGCTGGTGATCTCCTCGTTGTCCCGAGCGTCCGCTACGCTATAGCGAATCATTACGTTAGTCGGCAGCCAATAGCGTGCCTGCCTGTGATCTCTTGGCCGTGAGCGAACGTGACGCTTGAGCGTCTCGACTACGGCTAAGCGATTGCTACGCAACGTGCGTACCCTTACGGTACTCCATACGTCAATAGCGTACAGTGTTCTTAGGCCTCTTAAATGGTTTTAAGTAAGATAAATATTTAGCTTTATCAATTGGCGGCTCGTCCGTCCTTCACATATCTCTGCTAGGTAATTTCAGCAGACATTATCCATCAGCAAAGGGCGGGAGATCATATTCCTCGCAGTGCTGTCTGGATAAGCGTCTGCTTCGCTTAGTAAAGGGTGCTGAGGGAATCCGGAACCGGAGGTAAGAACAACACGCTAGTGTCTTTTAAAACTGTTTATTTCTATCTTGCGTACGCACACACGCATATCTGCATTTCTTTTTATTCGTGTATTTTCATATATCACTCTCCTGTTTGCCATTTTATAATTGATAAACGTGCTAAGAGAGATTTGTCGCTATTTCATAGTTAGAGTGTAAAAGTAATACATTAAGGGATAAATTGCAAAGCACGCACGCAGCTCTACCTAAAGATACAAGGAGAGATTGGTGTGGTGCTCGGTAGATGATCAAGGATCATCTACATTGATAAACGTGTTAGTTGTGTTACGGTGGATATCTGCATTGCGTACACGTGTCTCTAACAAAAGGCTGAGACTCGCGCACGCAACTCAAAGGCCGACGCACGCAGCGTATATTACGCAACGGAGTGTCTGGGTACGCCCACGTAACTCAAATCATACGATAAGTGTTATTTTAGCAGGCGAAGAGGTGGCAACGCGATAAATAGCGCAAATCTATTTCAGTGTCCGAAATTTAAACTAACAGATCCTTCTCCAAATTTACAACACATCTGGTCTAAAGGAAAGAAAATTTCTGCGCAGAAATAGAAATAGAAACAAAAGTGTACATGTGGTGAGTGAGTGTTTGCATATATAAGTTTATACAATTTTTTTTTTTTTTGAGGTTGAACCACAAGAAGTCGAGTTCTCGCAGGGTACATACATGTAAGTGACGTGCATGGTGGCAAGGGAGGCATCCTTTGTTAAACATAGAAATCTGAGCATTAGAGTATAGCAGACCAGGAGGTCATACTGTAGCACAGACCAGGAGGTCCGGAATTGACCAGGAGGTCCAGGTACAGCAGACAAGGAAGTCCGCTATAAATAGAGAAAAGAGCACAACCCAGGGGGTTGGTGCAAAACCCATATAGGCCATTAAAGCTCATGCTGAAGGAATTCGCAGCCGCAATTTTCGATTCCACTGGTCGCTCCGCACATAAGATAAGTTGCTTATGTGCTGAACGATTGTACCGCACATAATTGTGTGCATTAGTTAATCTGACCAGTACCATTTGTGTACGAAACGGGTCATAAACACTATTTGTACATTCTGACTGTCAGGAATCGACTTACCAGGCTGACATCCGTCCGCCGCTGCGGACTCCGTCCTGGCTCCCTGCGGTCACCTGTCACCTATGCCCCTGCCATGGGACATCATCAAGGGCCTGGGAACACTCCTGAGACAGCGGGCATGTAGCGCGCCGCGTCCCTGCTAGGCCGCAGCGTGGGCGCCGCCATGACAGTCTGTAAACAGCCAGTATACTGCGGCCAATCCGGTGCTTGGCCGCACCCACTTTCCTTCACTCATCCAATCCCTGTGCACCATGGGGTACATAAGAGACTGCAGGATCAGTCTGCAGGCATCCTGGACTTTGTGTCATTCCTGCGACCCATGTGAAAGGATCTGTTCCTGTTCCTCCTGTGTTCCTGGTTCTCTGGTTAAGAACTTGTACTCCTGGTTACTCTGCACAGCTCCGTGGAACTTCAAGGCCCAGCAATACCTGCAACCTGCAACAAGGCTTCACACTCATCACCACCTTGTGTGCTTCAGCCTGCAGTTGAGACTGACTCCAGGTGTGTTTCATTCCTCCACCTGTGATACAGCTTGCTGCTGCCAGTGCCTCATCACCTGCACTGTGAAGTCAGACTCCTGCCTCTGCTCAGGTTTGCCATTCTACACCTTGCTGCCTAAGTTTCCTGTTTTAAAACCTGCACTGGTTTCCAAACCAGAACCATTTCACAAGCACTTGTTCTTCTGTTTATATATTACCGGTTATTATTTTCTCAAGTCATCTGTCATCCATTGCCATAGACTTTCAGTTATCATGCTGAGTGATTGACTTTATTCATCTGTTATTATTGTTTCTGCTACCATCCTGTTTAATATCATCTGCCAAATAAATACCATTGCGCTCATGCGCAGGAACGTTATCCAGCCTCCTCGTTTTCTCCCATCTACCTCCACTGACCCACTAGCGCCCCCTCCGGGGACACAGCCCAAACACAATCTGACAGTAAGTCCAGGATCGATGGACTCGGATGGTGGACGGAGTGTGGGGTCAGAGGCCTTGCAAAATCTGGTCTCCCGTCTGGATGGTCAAGAGGTTGCGCAGCAGCAGATGCTTCAATTCCTGCAAGGGATGTCCTCCCGATTAGATACACTACAGCAATCCCTGCCTAGTGTACTCTCTCCTACTGTTCCTGTTACTCCAGCACCTGCCAGTGCTGTGAGTTCTTCTATGCCGGCTGCATCAGCTCCAGTGTCACGTCTGCATCTGCCCGTGCCGAGCAAGTATGATGGCAGTCCTAAGTTATGTCGCGGGTTTCTCAATCAATGTGAAATACAGTTTGAGTTATTGCCACATAATTTCCCCACGCCAAGATCCAAGGTTGCCTACATCATCTCCTTACTCTCTGGATCTGCTCTGAGTTGGGTGTCTCCTCTGTGGGAACGTGCTGACCCTCTGATTAACAACTACACAGACTTCGTGTCAACCTTCAGACGGATCTTTGACGAGCCTGGTCGTGCGACATCAGCTTCGGCAGACCTGATCCAACTTTGTCAAGGTACCCGAAGCATGGGACAATATGTCATCCAGTTCCAGACGTTGGCTGCAGAGGTTCAGTGGAACAACCAAGCTCTGGTAGCAGCTTTCTGGCACGGACTCTCGGATCGGATCAAGGATGAATTGGCGACCCGTGACATTCCTGTTCAACTGTCTGATTTGACCTCCCTGTGCATTAAGTTGGACTCTCGCATCCGCGAACGCAATAATGAACGCGCTCGGAGTGAGCCACGCAGATCAAGGTTCATACCTTCTGTACAGTTCCAGTCTCCCTCTTCTGACGAGCCTATGCAGATAAATAGGTCCCGCCTAACTCCTGAAGAGCGGGCAAGAAGAATACGTGAGAGACTCTGCCTATACTGTGCTGCTGCGGGCCATCAGATTAACTCCTGCACGGTGCGTTCGGGAAACGCCAGATCCTGACTTGTAAGGGAGGAGTCAAGTTAGGATCTTTCAGTCAAGCTCCTTCTCAACAAGACCTCATCCTTCCAGTGATGCTAGAGACTCCAGTTGGGCTCCAGTCTGCGTCAGCATTAGTGGACTGCGGTGCTGCAGGAAACTTTATCACCCAAGCTGCGGTAAATAAATTTTGCCTATCTACCTGTGAACTTTCTTGTCCAGTTTACATTACTGCTGTGGATGGTAGTCGAATCTCCAAGGGGAACATTTCTCATCAAACTGTTCCAGTGGTTCTGGGAGTTGGATTTCTCCATTCTGAACTGATCAAGTTCCTGGTCATCCCTCAAGCCACCCAGGAGATTGTCTTGGGCATGCCCTGGCTCCAGCTACATAATCCACAGTTTGACTGGTCAACGTTGCAGCTTACCTCATGGGGTTCACATTGTCATCAATCCTGCTTAGCCCAAGTGTGTCCCATTAAGTCTACCGAAGTAAAGACACAGTCAAGTCTCCCAGCAGCTTATCAAGACTTCTCAGACGTCTTCTGTGAAAAGGCTGCTGATATCCTGCCGCCCCATAGGGAATGGGATTGTCCCATCGATCTCCTTCCTGGCAAGAAGCCACCCAGGGGGCGCACCTACCCGTTGTCTGTTCCTGAAACTGAGGCGATGAGTAATTACATCAGAGAGAATCTTCAGAAGGGATTCATCCGTCCGTCATCATCTCCCGCTGGTGCAGGTTTCTTCTTTGTTAAAAAGAAGGATGGAGGACTGCGTCCATGCATTGACTATCGGGGTCTCAATGACATTACTATCAAGAATAGTTATCCATTACCACTCATTACCGAATTATTTGACAGAGTTAAAGGAGCCCGCATCTTCACCAAGTTAGATCTCCGCGGTGCCTATAATCTCGTCAGAATCCGGAGTGGTGACGAGTGGAAGACAGCTTTCAACACTCGAGATGGCCATTATGAATACCTGGTAATGCCATTTGGGTTGAGTAATGCTCCAGCAGTGTTTCAACACTTTGTGAACGAAATCTTTCGTGATGTCCTGTATAAGTACCTCGTTGTTTACTTAGATGATATCCTTATCTTCTCCCAAGACCTTCCATCTCATCGTCTACAAGTTTGTGAAGTTCTCCGACGTCTTCGTGAGAACCGGCTCTACGGGAAACTATCTAAATGCACCTTTGAAGTTCCCTCTATACCCTTCCTGGGTTATATAATTTCCGGATCGGATCTTCAGATGGACCCGACAAAATTGGAAGCTATTGCCAATTGGTCCATTCCAAACTCTCTCAAGTCTATCCAGCGATTCCTGGGTTTCGCCAACTACTATAGAAAATTTATTCGAGGATTCTCCACTCTCATCGCTCCTATTACCAACCTAACTCGGAAAGGGGCAGACCATTCCAACTGGTCAGAAGAAGCCTTGGCAGCCTTCCAGAAGATCAAGCTAGCCTTTATGTCTGCTCCAGTGCTGTCTCAGCCAGATGTCAACAGACCATTCGAGTTGGAGGTAGATGCCTCTACAGTTGGGGTTGGAGCTGTTCTCTCCCAGAAGGGATCCGATGGGAAAGTCCACCCTTGTGGATTTTATTCTCGAAAGTTTCTTCCTGCAGAAGCTAACTACTCCGTGGGAGATCAAGAACTACTGGCGATCAAGCTGGCTCTCGAGGAATGGAGATATCTCCTAGAAGGGGCCAAACATCCGTTTAATATCTACACGGATCATAAAAACCTGCTATATTTAAAGGCAGCTCAGTGCCTTAACCCTCGCCAGTCCAGGTGGGCTATGTTTTTCTCACGTTTTAATTTCAAGCTTCATTTCCGCCCAGGTTCGCAGAATGTGAAAGCCGACGCGTTATCCCGATCCATGGAATCTGAAGAAGGAACATCTGACTCAGTGCCACATTCCATCCTGAGTCCCGTGGTTTTCGCTGCATCTCAAGTCTCCCCAGCTCCTCCTCCTGGTAAGACTTTTGTTTCCCCAGATCTCCGTCCCAAGTTGCTATCTTGGGCCCATCAATCCAAGTTTACTGGTCATCCTGGGGTCCTGAAGACCTACAAGTTCCTTTCTGCTACATATTGGTGGCCAAAGATGAAAATGGACATCCAGGATTTCGTGGCATCCTGTCCTAAATGTGTGCAGCACAAGACTCCTCGTCAGTCTCCAGCAGGTCAGTTACAACCACTGTCTATCCCTAGTCGTCCCTGGTCACACCTGTCCATGGATTTTATCACCGACCTTCCTCCTTCTCAAGGACATAATACCATTTGGGTTGTAGTGGACAGATTCACCAAGATGGCTCATTTTGTTCCTCTCCAGGGTCTCCCTTCTGCCCCAAAACTTGCCCAAATCTTCCTACGGGAGATTTTCCGCTTACATGGTTTACCCTCTGAAATAATATCTGACCGGGGGGTACAGTTTGTAGCGAGGTTTTGGAGGGCCCTCTGTTCTGCCATGCAGGTCAAACTGAAGTTTTCATCTTCATACCATCCTCAGACGAATGGGCAGACAGAGAGGGTCAATCAAGAACTTGAGACTTTTTTAAGATTATATGTTTCATCTTCCCAGGATGACTGGTTCGATCTGCTCCCATGGGCCGAGTTTGCCCACAACTTTCGATACCATACTGCCACTGAAACGACACCATTCTTTGCAGTATATGGGCAACATCCCCGTGTACCTGATTTCCAAGAACTCCCTCATATGGATGTTCCTGCTGCCACTACTGCTCTGACTCAGTTTTCATCTATTTGGAGAAAAATTCACGTTTCCCTCAAAAAGGCCTCCAGTCGGTACAAGGTCTTTGCCGACCGCAAGAGACGTGCGGTTCCCCATTTGAAACCTGGGGACAAGGTTTGGCTATCAACCCGTAACCTCCGTCTCAGGGTCCCATCCATGAAGTTTGCACCACGCTTCATTGGTCCTTACCCTGTCGAAAGAGTCATCAACCCAGTGGCCTATAAATTAAAGTTACCATCTTCCCTTCGTATACCTAACGCTTTTCATATTTCTCTCCTCAGACCTCTAGTCCTAAACCGCTTTCAGAATACTCTTCCAGTAGGTCCCAAGGTTCGAACTCAGCGGGGCGTGGAATTCGAGATCAACAAAATTCTGGACTCCCGTTGTCGGTATGGACGTCTCCAGTACCTGGTCGATTGGTCCGGTTATGGCCCAGAGGAGAGAAGTTGGGTGAATTCGTCCGATGTCCATGCTCCTAGGTTGGTCCGTGTCTTCCACAGCACTCATCCCTCCAAGCCACGTGGGTGTTCGGTGTCCACCCCTAAAGGAGGGGGTACTGTCAGGAATCGACTTACCAGGCTGACATCCGTCCGCCGCTGCGGACTCCGTCCTGGCTCCCTGCGGTCACCTGTCACCTATGCCCCTGCCATGGGACATCATCAAGGGCCTGGGAACACTCCTGAGACAGCGGGCATGTAGCGCGCCGCGTCCCTGCTAGGCCGCAGCGTGGGCGCCGCCATGACAGTCTGTAAACAGCCAGTATACTGCGGCCAATCCGGTGCTTGGCCGCACCCACTTTCCTTCACTCATCCAATCCCTGTGCACCATGGGGTACATAAGAGACTGCAGGATCAGTCTGCAGGCATCCTGGACTTTGTGTCATTCCTGCGACCCATGTGAAAGGATCTGTTCCTGTTCCTCCTGTGTTCCTGGTTCTCTGGTTAAGAACTTGTACTCCTGGTTACTCTGCACAGCTCCGTGGAACTTCAAGGCCCAGCAATACCTGCAACCTGCAACAAGGCTTCACACTCATCACCACCTAGTGTGCTTCAGCCTGCAGTTGAGACTGACTCCAGGTGTGTTTCATTCCTCCACCTGTGATACAGCTTGCTGCTGCCAGTGCCTCATCACCTGCACTGTGAAGTCAGACTCCTGCCTCTGCTCAGGTTTGCCATTCTACACCTTGCTGCCTAAGTTTCCTGTTTTAAAACCTGCACTGGTTTCCAAACCAGAACCATTTCACAAGCACTTGTTCTTCTGTTTATATATTACCGGTTATTATTTTCTCAAGTCATCTGTCATCCATTGCCATAGACTTTCAGTTATCATGCTGAGTGATTGACTTTATTCATCTGTTATTATTGTTTCTGCTACCATCCTGTTTAATATCATCTGCCAAATAAATACCATTGCGCTCATGCGCAGGAACGTTATCCAGCCTCCTCGTTTTCTCCCATCTACCTCCACTGACCCACTAGCGCCCCCTCCGGGGACACAGCCCAAACACAATCTGACACTGACGTGATTTGTGTAATTTTTTTATTTTCTAAAGGGAAGTTCGCTGGTCACTCAGGAATTATCCAACAACCAACAGTTACTGGAAAGGGTTAATGCTCTGCGGATCACACTCACATGTTCCAGTAAACAAAGGTTCATAGGGGCCCTGGGTCGAGTACGCCAGCACTAGGGCAGTGTGTAGGTCGTATTGGTCGGCGTGGGCGAGTGAGTGGGATACTCGGTAAACCGCCACCGTCAGCCTATCTTGAACATTTTGGTTTTGTAAGGGTTCGCTGAAGACCCTGACTGAAGGTCAGAGGTGGTGAAAGCAACACCTACAGGTATGGGGGCCAATTGTTCAGGTAGGGGGCGATCAACCTCGGTTCGGGTTGATTCAGTAAACCGACCAATCGGGTCGGCAAGGTACGTAATGTGTGAAAAATACGGTTCACACACAGAAGTTTTATGTGATGAATGGGAGAGAATGACGGTACATGACGGGGAGAAGTTCCCAAGAGTAGGCAGCTTTAGCCCAGAAGTGTTACAAAATCTAAGGAGAAGGATATGTCTCATTAAATCAGCAAAGAGACGAATCAAACATTATGATTATTTGCAGCTATGGCAACAGGAGGGTGAAATACAGAGAGGATTGGCTCAGGCGGCGGGATCTAGTCCTATCAGGAAACTGATAGCCACGGCCCCGCCGCCACCATATATATCAGGAGAGAAATTGGTTGCGGAGAATGACGCATTAGGGTGTAACAAACAAACACTTAGCAACTGTGTAAATGTTAATAAGGTAACCAATGCAAGTATTAACCCGTGCAAGTTGTACCCTGTTTTGAACTTTCCCCAGGAGTGTGATCAAGAGGACGAATCGGCAACAATATCGGCGCTCTCTCTAGCAGCCACCATATCAGAAACAACAGTAGGCACGGCCCAACCCTTAAGATTAGTAACAAAGGCCCCTAGCGGAGGGACAGGTGAGGTCGTATCTACGGGTAAGTACGGCACCATACACTATGCTGAAACCATTTCACCACAGGCTGTAGAATCTACACAGAATGATGTTGCTATACTAAATCCTGTTAGGGTAATAGCAGTAAATAGTGGAAAACTGCTCTAATCAAGCTGGTAACAGCACCTGGGGATTGTTACCAGCTTGATTAGAGCAGTTTTCCACTATTTATTGCAGTTCAGAGAGGCATAGATGGAGCCAGCATTAGGAGGGCATGCTGGGTCCTGTGGTGCCATTTGGAGGATACAGGGGTGCCTCCAGGTAAACTAGCTCTCAATCTGGATATGTTCTGTATGTGCCATTATCATGTGGACATACATTAAGCAATTGTATGACCCATAGTGGATGTTATTATTATTATGCTGTGTATGGGTTTGGGGAGTGGTACCCCCCGGGTCGGGTGGGGCTGGGCCACCTTGGGGTAGCATGCCATATTATTTATTTAGCACTTATGTAACACTCCTATTTTTTCACTAATATTACTCTTTTGAGTATTTTATTAACACCCTTATTTTTGTAGCACTTTCTAACCCATAGCTTCTGCTTCTTTCTTAACACATATTAACACTTTAGTATTTCAATGGTGTGCTGCCCTGGGGTGGTCGGGCCTGAGCCGACTTTGTGGGGTCCAAGCCCTGGACCTATGCTTAGTTAGGGACCTCCAGTAATAGAGCAGCCGTGAAGTGGCCTGGAGGCTTATCATATCTTTTGCAAAACATATGTAACGAAGAGCTCTAAATTTCCTATTATTACATAGTATACAGTTCTTCTTACTAACAGCCAGCAGAGTGCGTGGGAAAAATCCCTTTTGTATTTCTTGTCTAGGGTAATAGCAGTGCCAAATGGGAAAACTGACACGTCAGGAGTCACTCCTGTTAGGAACATTGCCATGTACAGCCCATTTTCCCGAATGGAATTAAGAACCATAGTGTCTGAATTCCCAGACCCTAGGAAAGACTTAGTTGCTAGCCAGAAATACATCAGAGACCTAGGGAACACTTTAGAGCCCAATAACAAAGACTGGCAGATATTGCTGAGGGCATGTTTACCCTCCAATGTCGACTCAGCTCAATTTTTAGCTGACTGTGGATTGGATCAGGATGTACCCCTTACAGATGTGTACAACAAAGACAATGTAAAAAGAATAAATTTACAGTTAAAGGAGTATTTCCCAGCTGTAGCCAAATGGAATAGAATTTTTTCCATTAAACAAAAAGAGTCAGAAACAGCTGCTGAGTATTTTCACCGGGCACTATTAGAAATGGCAAAATACACTGGCATAGAGGACATTAGGACCAATGCAAATCATCAAGAAGTAGCAGTATCTGTGCTAATGGATGGTTTAAAAGAAGCATTAAAGACAAGGGTACAGACCACGCAACCATGTTGGCGAGGTCTGTCGGTGGCTACTTTGAGAGAGGCTGCTATTGATCACGACCGGAATATCACCAGACACAGGGAGTCACAAGGTGATAAGTTAATGGCCGTAAGTATACAGGCCCTGACCACAAAGCAGCCTTTGTATAGATCACCAAACCCTGTGGGTAAGTCAAATGTGGTAACCTGTTATTCCTGTCATAGAGAGGGACACTTTGCACGAGACTGTAAATCGAGAAACATACAAAAGTCTTATCAACCCCCTAGACAACGACACGACACACGACATTGGGAGCAGGGTCCGCAGAAACGGAGTTATGAGCCACATGCAGGGGAAACAAAAAGATACCCCCCGAACAGAGACTGGCAAGCCTCTGGTAGTTCCCATTTAACCCCTTCACAAGTAGTTGCTGCCAGCGGGATTCAGGGAGGTCACCATACCCAATAGGGGTGTGGCCATACCTGTAATCTGCAGCCAGTAAAATTGATTGCAAGTCTTGGAAGTGAACCCGAAATTGCAATAAATGTAGCTGGTAAATCATTAAACTTTCTTGTAGATACGGGGGCGGCCAAATCAGTGATAAATTCGACAGTGGGCATGAGAACCACTGGTAAGACAATTCCAGCCATAGGAGTAACGGGAGTAGTCCAGCACTACCCTGTTAGCAAACCAGCCGAGCTTACAATAGGGCCTTTACATACCAAGCATTCCTTTTTGCTGGCTGCATCGGCACCGACTAATCTCCTGGGAAGAGACTTATTGTGTAAAATGGGGTGCGTCATTTATTGTACTCCTGAAGGTGTATTCTTGGACATACCTGAGAATCACGCTCAGGAAGTGCGAGACATGTTAGACTCCCCATCAAAATTACTGTCACATACCATTATGACAAATAGGACTCCATCCCAAGTAGAAGAAATGACATCCCAGATACCAGAGTCACTTTGGACTAAAGATGGACAGGACACTGGATTAATGGCAAACGTAGCTCCGGTAGTTGTACAAGTAAAAGATGGTAGGATAGCTCCAAAAATCCCACAGTACCCTCTGAAGCCAGAGGTGGAGTTAGGAGTGTATCCCGTAATAGAGCGCTTGCTACAACAGGGCATTCTGGTAAGAACGTCCAGCACTGCCAATAGTCCCATCTTCCCTGTGAAAAAGAGTGGGGGGAGGGGTTACCGGCTAGTGCAGGATCTAAGGGGGATTAACAAAATAGTTGAGAGTCAGTTCCCCGTAGTGCCAAATCCAGCTGTCATCCTTATGCAGATCCCTCCCACTGCGAAATTTTTCACTGTTATTGACCTCTGCTTCGCTTTCTTTTCGGTACCCCTGCATCCTGACAGCCAATATTTGTTTGCATTTACATATAGAGGAGTCCAATACACATGGACTCGATTACCACAAGGTTTCATAGACAGTCCAAGTATATTTTCCCAGGCTTTGCATGATTGTTTACAGTCTTTCCAACCAGAGAGTGGATCAGTATTGATACAGTACGTGGATGATTTACTACTATGTTCAGATTCATTGGAAGCATCCCTGAAGGATACGAAACAGCTCCTGTTTCATCTTTCAGACACAGGACACAAGGTTTCCAAAGACAAGTTACAATTATGCCAAACTAAAGTAAAATATTTGGGACACTGTCTAACACAAGGACTGAGACACCTGACCGCTGATAGAATTCAAGCAATTAGAGACATGACTCTGCCACAAACCCAGCAACAGATCAGAACGTTTTTAGGAATGTGTGGGTATTGCCGTAACTGGATCCCAGGGTTTTCCATTCTAGCGTTACCTTTGCAGGAGATGGTCTCCTCAAACAAACCGATCGGATTTCGCACACAGACGAGTCCGAGATGGCATTTGAGAGACTTAAACAGTGCCTAACGCAGGCGCCAGCATTAGGTATGCCAGACTATGGGAAACCCTTTGAGCTGTACGGAACAGAAAGTGCTGGTTGCGCGGCAGGCGTCCTAACCCAAAAGCACGGTGATGCCAGCAGGCCAGTAGCATACTACAGCGCTCAGCTAGATACGGTAGCGCGATCCCTCCCCACATGCTTGCGAAGCGTTGCTGCGATAGCATTGCTAGTAACGAAAAGCGAAGATGTAGTGCTAGGTCACAACCTCACAATTCATACACCACATGCAGTGTCAGCCTTGCTAAATTCCGCCCAAACCAGGCACGTCTCATCAGCGCGGTTTACAAGATGGGAATTGGCACTAATGGCCCCCGTAAACATCACCATAAGGAGATGCAGTGCATTAAATCCTGCAACATATCTCCCAGGTGTGCCTGGACAGGCACAAAGGGTGGAGGATGAGAGTGGTGGGGAAGGAGAATTTAATACAAAGGAGGACACACATGATTGTATGGAATATTTGACCCAAAATTTTACCGCAAGGCCTGACATCAGTGACAACCCACTAGAAGATGTAGACTTTACTTTCTACACTGACGGTAGTTGTCACAGACAGTCAGACTCGGGAGACTTGTGTACTGGATACGCAGTCGTAGATGACCAAGGCACCATAGAAGCTGAACCACTAGGCCCACCCCACTCAGCCCAGGTTGCTGAACTGGTCGCCCTAACCAGAGCATGTGAATTGGCTAAGGGCAAGTCAGCCAATATCTACACCGACTCTAGATACGCATTCGGGGTAGTCCACGATTTCGGAGCCCTATGGCGCCTCAGAAATTTCATGACGGCAGCTGGTACACCGGTAGCGCATGCAGCTCACATCAAAAGGCTTCTAACAGCGATACAGGAACCCGACAGAGTGGCTGTTATCAAGTGTAAAGCACACACATATAGCCAAGACCCAGTATCACTTGGTAACAGCCGAGCAGATGAAGCTGCTAAGTTAGCAGCTGGTACCCCCAGACAGACAGACACCACACAACTGATGGTATTTAATACCATCAACACACAGAAGCTGTGTGAAATGCAAAATTTGTGTTCCACACAGGAAAAGGCAGTCTGGAAGGCAAAGGGATATGGCCTGGAGTCCTCAGGACTCTGGACGGATGGACAAGGTAAACCAGTGGCCCCCAGAGCATATCTTCCATGTTTAGCTGAGGCAGCACACGGGCTGACTCATCTGGGCAAGGAGGGAATGTGTAAGTTGGTAAGAGCATATTGGTGCGCCCCAGGATTTTCATCCCATGCAGGTAAGAGAGCAATGTCATGCCTTACCTGTTTGAGAAAGAATATCGGAAAGGCAATACTAACAGAACCATCTCATATCCCACCTACAGGCGGACCTTTTCAGGTAATACAGATTGACTTTATCCAATTACCCCCTTGTCGAAATTTGAAATATGTACTTGTTTGTATAGATGTGTTCTCAAATTGGGTCGAAGCATTTCCTGCGGCCACAAATACCGCTATGTTTACTGCTAAGAAAATTGTGCAGGAATTTGTATGTAGATATGGTATCCCTAGAATAATTGAAAGTGATAGGGGTACCCATTTTACAGGTGATGTCTTTCAAGGAATGTGTAAGTTGATGGGAATTGATAGAAAGCTGCACACTCCATACCGTCTACAGGCGAGTGCGAAGGTGGAAAGAGTGAACAGCACTATTAAAAATAAACTGAGCAAAGTTATGGCAGAAACAGGATTGACATGGCCAGAAGCTTTACCCATTGTACTATACAGCATCAGAACCACTCCCAGGTCCCCTCTTAATCTGTCTCCCTTTGAAATCTTGTTTGGTCGACAACCGCATGTTATGATTAACCCTCAGGATGATTTGAAGTGTAACAATGAAGTGACTGTAAAATACTTGATTAACATGAGTAAACAGCTAAGGAATCAAAATGATAATTTGAAGTTGGTGATTCCTGATTTACCAGATAGTAATTGTCATGACATTGAACCTGGGGATTATGTAATGATACGGAATTTTCTACGCTCAGGTTGCCTTATCGACAGATGGGAAGGACCATACCAAGTCTTATTGACTAGCACTACAGCATTGAAGGTTGCCGAGAGAGAGACTTGGGTTCATTCGTCCCATTGTAAGAAGGTTGCTGATCCAGAGAGGTCCCGTGATAAAGAACAGACGGTAGAGGAAGTGGTATCACTGGAGCGTCTGTTTCAGGAGGACTGAGGCGGCACCTGAGCTTTGAAAAATCATAAGATCAGAAGCAGTTGTCGATCCCCTGTTCCCTTTTATTGTTTTTCTCCACTTCCCATCCCATCTCCCTCAATTATTTCTTTCCCCCTTCTCATTTTTCTCCATTTCCTCCTCTAAGATGGACTTGCCCCAAGAGACTGTGATCCGGATTTTTCTGTTGACCATGATGTTGACCAGAGCAGTCTGTTCCGGCGAGAGTACCATGGAGGTCGAGAGAGGTTCTGGAATGGGTTCTGATGACGGAGATGGAGGCGTAGTTTTCCAAGAACAACATAATCAACAAGCAAAGGCGAGTATCAGAAAACGATCCGATAACATAGACCATAGAAGGAATTGTGAAGGATTGTTAGCTGAAGAAAACTGTATCTGTAGGCTCTGTGACAATGTAGTTGAGGACGGGTGCATCAAGAAATGTCAGTCCAGTTTTAATATCCACATGGACCGGCATCCATTGAGTGACTATCACTCCTTAGTGGGTAATGTGTTAAATCAGACAGATTGTTGGGTATGCTCTCAAGTACCTCAAGGCCATAGTAAATCAGGCTTAGTACCATTTCCTTTAACGATAGGGGAGGTACTTGAGCTAAGTGGTGGGAGGCCGGTGGACAGGAGGTTTAATATCTCCAGTCCTCCTAGTTTGAAGCTCCAACAATATCATGTGGATAAGTCCCTTATATGTTTTAACATTTCCAATCCCCGAAAGCCGGGAAATTGGGAAGTGTCATGGAGTAACCAAACCATGACCTTTTCATACAGAGCCAACAGAATGCCAACAGATACAGAGCTTATACGCCACATAGCTGGTAGTGGAAAATATTTCCGATATAGGTATACCCTAGGAAGTAGGATTACGAGAGTTGGAGAGGTATCACCAGGATACTGTGCACATATCGTACAAACTGATACGTGTACTAGACAGATGGGAGAATTAGGTTTAGGAGATTTCACATGGAAGATGTGTAATATGGTTATGTCCTATTCCGTCCCATATGTTCTCCCCGATGATGCATATTTCATATGCGGGAGGAAGGCGTATAAGTGGCTTGCCCCAAACTCTGAAGGATTGTGTTATATTGGAAAAGTACTGCCTGAGGTAATGACTGTATCACATGCCAAAATGAAAGATATACACCGTGTTGCCCAAGCTCCTTATACTCACACTCATTACGAGCACGTAGTTAAACGGCACCTGATAGAAAGAACAGAGCATCCGGCCTCTGACATGATCCATGAATCCACCGGGATTCAGGTTCTACTCGCGTTAGACATCACTCGCACCGCCAGAGGAGTGTTGAATTATAAATACATATCTGCGCTTGCAAATTTGTTAGACAATATCACTGAAATGTATGACGACACTTTTAGGTATACCGGAAGGGAGCTTCAAGCTTATAAAACAGAACTGGTTCAGCATAGAATGGTTCTCAATTATCTCACGGCAGTGACAGGCGGATATTGTGTCACACTGGCAACGCCGCACGGCGTGAAATGCTGCACATATATTACGAATAGTACCGAGGATCCGGTCGAGGTCATAGACCAAAAGATGGACGATATTCTCCAATTAAAGTGGGAATTTCGCAGGAGACACAAACTCACCCTTGCTGCTGTGGGTAATGAGCTGACTGGTTGGGTGTCATGGTTGAACCCGCGAAATTGGTTCTCTGGTTTAGGAGAATGGGCTCAAGGAGTCATAATGGATGTAGGGAAGTTTCTTCTATGTATCTTGGGTGTTGTCATATCGATTGGCTTGATATTTAGATGCGGTCAGACTTTAACGAAGTGTAAACGAAGTACTAGGGTGATGAGTTTAAGGAGTGAGGAAATCGTAATTCCAATGGATTTGATTTATGACCCAAAGGTAGAAACAATGATGTGATGAAAATGCGATTATACGGTCCGTTTCTTTCACCTGTTT
Source organism: Pseudophryne corroboree (assembly GCF_028390025.1). Taxonomy (NCBI): domain Eukaryota; kingdom Metazoa; phylum Chordata; class Amphibia; order Anura; family Myobatrachidae; genus Pseudophryne; species Pseudophryne corroboree. The sequence goes on from NC_086446.1 coordinate 773,850,214, forward strand.
TTCCGTTTTATCCAAGGTAAAAAGACCCACTTGGACGAGGAATTTGACGAGCCTGTATACAGACAACTGATGGATTAAAGAAGAAGTTTTGACAACCTTATACACAGATATTTGATGAACTATGCCATAGACCCCCAGTTTCCCTAGAAATTTTAAATTTACGCTAGCCCAACACTTTTTGTAAGTCTATGGACATTGACAAAGCTTTTGCTCACACCTATTGGCAAAAGCCCAAAGAAGACTGCATTCAACAGACACCGAACAAGACTTCAACCGACAAATGTTCATTAACCTGACATAGAATACCACCGCATTTACCATAATTGTGTCTTATCTTCATCTCTACAACCTTCAGGTAATAACACACATAGTCGATAGGGAATACCAGCACAGATATCAGCAATCACATATTCCCCCATTCATGTATCATCAACTAAAATGTGCTCCCCCATTTTTGTTACAACCAAAAGCCGAAAAGAGCTCGGTAAAGTTTGACAGCCCATCCACAGACCCTTAATACGGGATAAGAAGGAATTCAAATGTATACTTCGCAATACCTCGAAGCTTGATCTAAAACACGTACGGCACGATGATACATGACCCCCCAAAACATGGATTCATACACACATGCTTCTGCTATCTCACTAGGTCATACCCTTTTCCTACCTTCTCCTCTCCTCCCTTACCCAATCATGGAAATGTATTTACACTTGACATATATTTTTCTCGTTTTGAAATGTTTTAGGAAGTGGCAGTTATTGTTGACTGCCAAAGGGTGGACTGTCAAAGTCAGAAAAATATCACTATGCACACTGCCATATTTGCACCTCATGCGAGCTCCCGCTGCGCGTGCAAGAGCTCTCCCGTGCGTGCGCATACTCGCCTTCGCGTGCACCCGCAGGCGCACGATATGCGGATTTACGGTAGAGTTTGTATGCGTCTAGCGGGCGACTCAATCGATATATATTTTAACCATATAATGTATTTTGTAGATCATGGTCCCTTTGATAGATTCTGAAAGTTTAGTTAATGTAGCATGTTCATGGACAGAGAGATCCCTCTTTGTCTGATACAAAGGGTCAGACAAGGATTATACAGTGGTGTTTAGTATCCATCGGAAGAGTATTTAATTAGCAATATTCCGGTGTTGGTTTGAAGCGGATTAATCGCTCGTGCGAATAGATATGGACATAAGAAGTTTATGTCCATTTACTATTATTTGCACTTACTTATCCATGCTGCGGGAAACCTAGTTTCCCACCCACCTGAGCAGTTGGAAGTAGATACAGCCCACCTGTATGAATCAACCTATGACCTTTTGTTATAATGCGAAGACGAATTCCTGTGTCCAATGAACAATGAGATTGTAGGGACCATTGAATTGTATTGTGTGTGGGGCATAAATAGACAAGCCGATCGTATCCAGCTCTCACTCTTCAACGGTTCTCATTGCTGATAATCGGGAGCTGGATATCCAGAGGCGCATGCGATCGTTCCCCTTTGTGCGTAAGTTTTCTCCGCAATCATATTGTCTTTCTTGTTATTCTGAGCCATATCTCTCTCTCTCTCTCTCTTCTCTTTCTCTCTCGTTTCTCTTATATAGTTATTGTACTGATATTGTATTTCATGTGTAGTTATCTGGTTAGGTAGTCTATGTTATATTGGTAGTGTATGACTTGTATTGTATTATTCTTTTTGAACGTTCATTCATTTCCTTAAAAGGCGTTAGACCCTTAGACCGGAATTGTGTGTTCATTATATTGCAGTGGGTAATAGGAGCGTCTCTATCACTCAAACAGCTTTAGTGTAAACCCGCTTACACAGTGTTGCATTCTCATCTTATCACTACACCAAGGTTTACTGCATAATACACTGTTTTATGGTATAGTTATAAAGGTTTAACATTGTGAACGTCTGCGCCGCTGGTGATCTCCTCGTGGTCCCGAGCGTCCGCTACGCTATAGCGAATCATTACGTTAGTCGGCAGCCAATAGCGTGCCTGCCTGTGATCTCTTGGCCGTGAGCGAACGTGACGCTTGAGCGTCTCGACTACGGCTAAGCGATTGCTACGCAACATGCGTACCCTTACTGTACTCCATACGTCAATAGCGTACAGTGTTCTTAGGCCTCTTAAAGGGTTTTAAGTAAGATAAATATTTAGCTTTATCACACCAGTATATAATTATAGTAGTACAGTACAGTAGGCCATTGCTGTATCTTGCAGCTCTGTGTCAAGTATACTATCTCTGTGCTGCATTATTGTGAGCAGTATATAGTAGGACATTGCAGCATTTTGGTGACCAGCAGTATACATATAGTACAGTACAGTAGGCCATTGCTGTATCTTGCAGCTCTGTGTCAAGTATACTATCTCTGTGCTGCATTATTGTGAGCAGTATATAGCATACTTGCCTACTCTCCCGGAATGGCCGGGAGGCTCCCGAAATTCGGGTGACCCTCCCGGCCCCCCGGAAGAGCAGGTAAGTCTCCTGATTTGAGGGGTCCCCCTGCCCGTCCGCCCACTTTTGTGTAAAGTGGGCGGTCCGGGCAGTCGTTGACGCGATTCTTGCTGAATCACGTCATCATAGCCACGCCCCCTGCAGTGTAATGCCGGTGATCGCGACATTACAGAGCGGGGGCGTGGCTTAAAGGAGGCATCACCTTAACACCACCCCCATCCCGCCCTTGCTCCGCCCCCGTCCCACCCCCGTTCCACCCCCTCCTTACGTCAGAGTGCTCCCCGGCCCGCCTGTTGAGCCGACCTGGCTGCTCTCTCCCGCAGAGAGCAGCCAGAATGTTGGTAAGTATGGTATATAGTAGGACAGTGCAGCATTTTGGTGACCAGCAGTATACATATAGTACAGTACAGTAGGCCATTGCTGTATCTTGCAGCTCTGTGTCAAGTATACTATCTCTGTGCTGCATTATTGTGAGCAGCATATAGTAGGACAGTGTAGCATTTTGGTGACCAGCAGTATACATATAGCATACCTCCCAACTGTCCCGATTTTTGTGGGACAGTCCCGTTTTTTTGGGGACTGTCCCGCTGCCCCACCCGCGTCTATTCACTGCAGTCAGAGGGAGAGGGGTCATGCCAGCAGCTCACAGAGTGCTGGGCATGCCCCCTCAATGACGGGGCGTGGCTCGCAATTGCGGGTCTTCCTGCAAAACCACGCCCCTTTTCTTAGGCCACACCCCTTTTTCGGGAGCGCGTGTGTCACTCTTTAGAAATGTGAAAAGTTGGGAGGTATGATATAGTACAGTACAGTAGGCCATTGCTGTATCTTGCAGCTCTGTGTCAAGTATACTATCTTTGTGCTGCATTATTGTGAGCAGCATATAGTAGGACAGTGCAGCATTTTGGTGACCAGCAGTATACATATATAGTACAGTACAGTAGGCCATTGCTGTATCTTGCAGCTCTGTGTCAAGTATACTATCTCTGTGCTGCATTATTGTGAGCAGCATATAGTATGACAGTGCAGCATTTTTGTGACCAGCAGTATACATATAGTACAGTACAGTAGGCCATTGCTGTATCTTGCAGCTCTGTGTCAAGTATACTATCTCTGTGCTGCATTATTGTGAGCAGTATATAGTAGGACAGTGCAGCATTTTGGTGACCAGCAGTATACATATAGCATACCTCCCAACTGTCCTGATTTTCGTGGGACAGTCCCGTTTTTTGGGAACTGTCCCGCTGTCCCACCCGCGGGCCGCAGTGTCCCGCGGTGGGGGGGGGGGGTCAGTTGGGAGGCTCTGTCTCTCGCTGCCCTGCTTAGCAGAGCAGCGGTGAATAGACATGCACACAGCGTCTATTCACTGGAGTCAGAGGGAGAGGGGTCATGCCAGCAGCTCACAGAGTGCTGGGCATGCCCCCTCAATGATGGGGCGTGGCTCGTGATTGCGGGTCCTCCTGTGAAGCCACGCACCTTTTCTTAGGTCACACCCCTTTTTCGGGAGCACGTGTGTCCCTCTTTAGAAATGTGAAAAGTTGGGAGGTATGATATAGTACAGTACAGTAGGCCATTGCTGTATCTTGCAGCTCTGTGTCAAGTATACTATCTCTGTGCTGCATTATTGTAAGCAGTATATAGTAGGACAGTGCAGCATTTTGGTGACCAGCAGTATACATATAGTACAGTACAGTAGGCCATTGCTGTATCTAGCAGCTCTGTGTCAAGTATACTATCTCTGTGCTGCATTATTGTGAGCAGTATATAGTAGGACAGTGCAGCATTTTGGTGACCAGCAGTATACATATAGTACAGTACAGCAGGCCATTGCTGTATCTTGCAGCTCTGTGTCACTTCAAGTATCCATATCTGTGCTGCATTGTTGTGAGCAGTATATATAGTAGTACAGTGCAGCATTTTGGTGACCAACAGTATATAGTTGTACAGTACAGTAGGCCATTGCTGTATCTTGCAGCTCCGTGTCACTTCAAGTATCCATATCTGTGCTGCATTGTTGTGAGCAGTATATATAGTAGTACAGTGCAGCATTTTGGTGACCAACAGTATATAGTTGTACAGTACAGTAGTACAGTGCTCAGTGTCGGTGCTGCATTGTGGTGACCAGTATACTACAGTAAAATAGTCCAGTGCTGTTCTCGCTGCTCAGTGTCAGTTCTCCGTAGTATCATCAGTGCTCAGTAAAATGAGTGCTCAGTATAATCAGTGATTGATCAGTATAATCAGTTCTCAGTGTAATCAGTGCGCTTTTAGACGTGCGCCCGTTTTCCGCCATTAGTGCATTGAGATTTAGACAATTGATGAAGTTATTGTGCCCCCGGTACAAAATCCCATCTAGATTCCACTTCACTAGGCAGGCGATAGCGAGATTTTACCAATTAATATCAGTGATTTATAATTAATTATTAATTACAGTGATCTTGCCAAATGATTACAGTGATTTTGTCATTTTATTTTAGTGATTTGGATTAATAATACCATTGATTAGAATTTAGAACGAATAATTCCAGTGATTTTGTAATTTTCTTCCAGTGATTTGGACCAATAATACCATTGATTAGAACGAATAATTCCTGTGATATTGAGGTGTTTGTGTCGCTTAGCTTAGCCATCCAGCGACCACAGTGCACCTCTTTTTCTCGTTTCTTTGCATCATGTGCTGTTTGGGGACTATTTTTTAAGTGCCATCCTGTCTGACACTACCATATATGTCCAGTGGTACTGCCATTTGATATAATTCCCAACATTACTGCCATTTAATTCCAGTGATTTTGTCATTTTCTTCCAGTGACTTGGACCATTAATACCATTGATTAGAACGAATAATTCCTGTGATATTGAGGTGTTAGTGTCACTTAGCTTAGCCGTCCAGCGACCGCAGTGCACCTCTTTTTCTCTTTTCTTTGTATCATGTGCTGTTTGGGGCCAATTTTTTTAAGTGCCATCCTGTCTGACACTGCAGTGCCACTCCTAGATGGGCCAGGTGTTTGTGCCACCCTCTTGGGTCGCTTAGCTTAGCCATCCAGCGACCTCGGTGCAAATTTTAGGACTAAAAATAATATTGTGAGGTGTGAGGTGTTCAGAATAGACTGGAAATGAGTGGAAATTATGGTTATTGAGGTTAATAATACTATAGGATCAAAATTACCCCCAAATTCTGTGATTTAAGCTGTTTTTGAGGGTTTAGAGAAAAAAAAAACACCTGAATCCAAAACACACCCGAATCCGACAAAAATTTTTAAGGGAGGTTTTGCCAAAACACGTCTGAATCCAAAACACGGCAGCGGAACGAATCCAAAACCAAAACACAAAACCCGAAAAATTTCCGGTGCAAATCTCCTATATATTAGCCCAGATCTGTGACTTTGTGCCTCACTTGCTAACGCTGGGAGGAGTCACAAAACTGGGCGGAGTTAGTCAAATGAATCACAGATCTGGGCAAATCTATAGGAGACTAGGAGCAGAAGCAGATGGTATGGGCATGGCACAGGCAGGGGTGCATACCTCCCAACTTTCTTCAGGCAGACAGGGGTGCATACCTCCCAGCTTTCTTCAGGCAGAAGGAGGGACACATCCTCGGTGAAAAGGGGGCGTGGTCAATGAAAAGGGGGGTGGCTTCGGGGGAGGACCCGCAATCGTGAGCCACGCCCCCGTTTTTGTCAGTGAGGGGGCATGCACAGCGCTCTGTAAACTGCTGGCATGCCCCCAGGGGCGGGTTATGAGTCCGGGTGGCCCAGGGCATTTAAGGCAGAGGGGCCCTATCTCATTGCTGTGCCTGCTGCAGGTTCGGGGCGTGGCCTAATCGCGGGATGCGTGGTCACGCCCCCTTATGTAAATTCCGTTGTTGTTTTTTAATGGGATTTTGGCCCCTCAGCTAGGGGTAAATCCAGAGGGGGTGGTCGCTCCCCCCTACACACCCGCACAGGCAGAAGAAAGCAGGGAGGCTGCTGCCTCCCTGCAACACCACAGACCTGCCAACACGCAGCAGCGTGTGCTGACTGTAGCACAATGCTGCTGCTGTTGCTGGCAGGATGGGGGAGCTTCAGAGCTGGGACAGAGCTACTCCAGCTGAGGGCCCCCCTAAAACTGTGGGGCCCGCGGTACGTACCCCCTGGGCCCCCCCTTAATTTGGCTCTGCTGCCGGAACCCCCCTTAATCCGTACCCCCTGATGCCCCCTATTCCTCTGTCTCCACACATGCGCACAGCGTCTATTCACCGCTGTTCTGCTAAGCAGAACAGCGAGTACAGGAGCTTCCCAACTGCCCCCCCACCCACCGCGGGACACTGCGGCCTGTGGGTGGGACAGACCCCCAAAAAATGGGACTGCCCCGCAAAAATCGGGACAGTTGGGAGGTATGGGGGGGTGTGAGGGGGTATGCCGTACAGACAGACGGGCACTGGCTCACCGTGTGCTTGACCCCACACATCAGCATACTCAGCAGGGGCTCTCTGGCGCGGAGGAGCGTCACTTTCTGGCACACTCTAAGCTTCTTAGGTGCAGTTTTGTGGGGCACCTGCCGCTGTGCAGGTTCCGTACTGCCTCTGTTATCTCCAGCCCTGGCAACCCCACCGCTAGCTGCAGCGCTGCCGGCTCCTTCACACACTTTAGCCGGCGGGCAGCGCTGCAGTAGTCTACGCTGCTTGCAGGCTCCGACCCCCTCCTCCCTCCAGCCGCAGTGTCTCCTGGGGGCTAACCAGTCACTCCCAGTCTCCCCTTACCACAGTGCCCGGCAGCCGCGAGGTCCGCGCCACATGTATGCTATGACCCCCTCCTCCCTCCAGCCGCAGCATCTCCTGGGAGCTAACCAGTCACTCCCAGTCTCCCCTTACCACAGTAAGTGGGGGGGGAGGGATGCGGACAGGCAGAGGAAGCAGGACTCCAGCCTGAGAGAGTCAGCCATCCCAAGTCTCCACCAGCAGCAGATCCCAACAGGTTGGAGTGGAACAGCAGCAGCCAGCAGCAGTGACTCCGGTAAGACACATCTGTCTGTCACCGCTGTTTTTTCCCGAATACCAATCTCTCCCGTACCCTGTGTTCTGTCATGTCCTTGTCAGCCCAGGCTTTGCCCTGTCACCCCTGGCCTTGCCCTGTCACCTTTATCCTGGCCCTTTCACCCCTATCCTGGCCCTGTCACCCCTATTCTGGCCCTGTCACCCCTGTGCTTGCCCTGTCAACCCTATCCTGGCCCTGTCACCCCTGTCCTGGTCCTGCCGCCCCTACCCTGGCCCTGTCACCCCTATCCTGTCCCTGTCATTTCTGTCCGGGCCCCGTCGCCCCTGTCCTTGCTCCGTCACCCCTGTCCTTGCCCCGTCACCCCTGTCCTGGCCCCGTCACCCCTGTTCTGACCCTGTCACCCCTGTCCTGGCCCCTTTACCCCTGTTCTGACCCTGTCACCCCTGTTACTGCATACCCTCCAACTACCTTTTTGGCAGGTACAGTACCCGCATCGCCTCCAGACCCCTCCCCAATGCACCACACCTCCGCACCTTCCCCTCCACCACATGTGGCACTCCCCCACACGCTGTGCCTCCAGACCCCCTACACCACCCACGGCTCCCACTCCCCCGCTCCTCCGCCAGCCACAGCACCTCCAGACCCCCTCCACCATCCACCCCCCATATATGTCTCCTCCCACTCCTGCCCCCCCTCCACCCGCAGCATCTGCAGACACCCTCCTCCATCCGCAGTCCCCCCCTCACCCACCCTCCCCCACCCACGGCACCCCCCTCACCCACCCTCCCCCACCCACGGCACCCCCGCACCCACCCCTCCACCCCCTGCAGCGCCTCCGGACCCCCTTCCCCATCCACCGCACCACCTGCACCTGCCCCTCCCCCACCCGTGGCGCCTCCGGACCCCCTACCCCACCCCCGGCACCCCTGCCCCTTCCCATCCCACAGCACCTCCAGAACTCTTCACCCATCCGCAACATTCCCGCACCTGCCCCTCCACCACCTGCATTGCCTCCGGACCCCTCCCCCAACTGCAGCCCCCACTCCTCTGCCCCTCCCCCACCCGCAGCACCTCCCAACCCTTCCCCATCCGCCCCCCCCCCCCCGCATCCGCCCCCCTCCATCCGCAGCATCTACAGACACCCTCCCCCATCCGCAGTCCCCCCCGCACCCGCTACATTCTGTACATCGTGCCCTGCAGGTGCTGTTCATGCCGTCGCAAGGGGCTGCACCTCCTTCACCATCGCACGCCCTTTCATTGTGCAATGTTTAACCACTAACAAAGGAATGCAGGTAATACTCCATATAATACAAATATTGAACCCCAGAAAGGCGTGCAAGGGTTAAGGGGGCGTAGCGACGGTGTGAAGAGCGCCCGTAGGGCGCGATGAAGCACCTAGTCTCTAATAATAATTGAATATTTATTATTTACATTACAGAATTAAACTAAGTTCTTCTTAATAAGTTGGTACCTGAATACAAAGCAAAACGCCATTCTCCTCGAATTTATATACTGTATTATAAATATTTAGACATCAAGCTATAGTTATATCAATAATTTATAGTTGTATAAAATGTAACTTTATAGAATTATCATAACTAATTCTATAAATAAAAATATAATAATTCTCATAATACAACTTTAATCTAAAGTGCCATAGAAGAGAAGAGAGAGATTTTAAAGCCACAAAAATCCCACATTGCAAACACAGTTACGGTATAATCAGCCCATATACAGATGAGACGCATGTTCCCGGTAACGTGTTGTGTAGTCTCCCCAAATTAGATTTGGGAGGGTTATATTGTTTCTGTGCAGGGTAAATACTGGCTGCTTAATTTTTACACTGGAATTTAGATTTCAGTTTGAACACACCCCACCCAAATCTAACTCTCTCTGCACATGTTACATCTGCCCCACCTGCACTGCACATGTTACATCTGCCCCTCCTGCAGTGCACATGGTTTTGCCCATTAGTGTGCTTTTTTGGGGGGGTTGCTAACAATCCTGAATAAGGCCCAAAGCATACTTACCTACATTTTGGCTGCTCTCTGCGGGAGAGAGCAGCCAGGTCAGCTCAGAGGGCGGGCAGGGGAGGCTGTGACATTGTGGAGGGGGTGGGCAGGAGGCAGGATGGGGCGGAGAAAGGGCGGAGCAAGGGCTGGGTCATGACGATACCTCTTTTAAGCTACACACTAAGTGGGCGGACGGGCAGGGGGGACCCCACGAATCGGGAGACTTGCCTGCTCTTCCGGGGGGCCGGGAGGGTCACCCGATTTTCGGGAGCCTCCCGGCCATTCCGGGAGAGTAGGCAAGTATGGCCCAAAGTATCAACCAATCAGCTCCTGTCATTTTCAAACTCATCCTGTAACATGGCAGTTAGGAGCTGATTGGCTGGTATTTTATCTCTCTCCACTTTATCTCTCTCCAAGCTTTGATAAATGCTTCTCAGCAGTGGTTTTATTCTGTGGACAACTGTTCATCATGATGTCTCTGGTTTTGTGTTCTCAGTAATGCCATTCCGACGGCAGAATCAGAACCTATTGTCATTATGTGTACATGAATATCTGCACGGTGCCACCTCCGTTGTCTGTGTGTCGGGTATCGCACTCAGTACCTGCCATCGGGGTGGGGGGGGGGGGGGAAGGGGACACACACACACTTGAATAGCTGCAGATCCGGAACGCTCCACCTATACAGTATGTAACATCACAATGTGTGACATCACATAGGTGTGGAACGGTGTTGCAGAATCTTTTTTTATGTTGGGGAGGGGGGCTGTCTATTTTGCCAATACCGGGCCCCACAATTTCTGATGGCAGCCCTGCCTGTTTATATTCTGTGTCCCCCTGTACATTACTACTTGCTACGTGTGCCAGGTCGCACAATGCTCGCTACCTTCTGGTTCATCTACTGTATATTGTACCGTATCTGTGGTACATGCAAATCAAATTGTGATGGACAGAGGTCACTGACCAACATATGGAGCGGGACATTAATTTCCTGAATGCTTGATGTACTATCGTTCCAGCAAGGGCCCATGTGTATCTGCCCTGACTTTGGCTGATGTATAGGGGCAGCATTTACTGTATGTTATGGTTCCGGAAAGGTCATGCACCTAGTGGGGTACATGTTTCCATGTATCGGCCTAATACTCTCTTACTCACCCCGTTGGTACGGGTCACACTTGTCATCTTCCAGGAGTTCCTTCAGCTTCGGAATGTCATTTTCTTTTGCAGCCCGGAGTAGCGGAAGGTCCTGGATCCTTACATAAAAAACAAGTCATTACTAGTACGACACCATTACACTGTGAGTGAGGGGGATTAGTGGGGAACAGGTAGCTGTACCGTGGGGCACTTCTAAAAGAACTTCCTTGTTGATCCTGACATAGAGGTCTCATATACACAAGTTTTGAAACACGTTGTTAACACTAGGGATGAGCGGGTTCGGTTCCTCGGAATCCGAACCCGCCCGAACTTCAGTTTTTTTTACACGGGGCCGAGCGACTCGGATCTTCCCGCCTTGCTCGGTTAACCCGAGCGCGCCCGAACGTCATCATCCCGCTGTCGGATTCTCGCGAGGCTCGGATTCTATCGCGAGACTCGGATTCTATATAAGGAGCCGCGCGTCGCCGCCATTTTCACACGTGCATTGAGATTCATAGGGAGAGGACGTGGCTGGCGTCCTCTCCGTTTATAGAGAAGAGAGTGAGACAGTAGAGAGAGACACAGTAGTAATTTTGGGGAGCATTAGGAGGAGTACTAGTAGTTACTTGCTGAAGTGATAGATAGTGTGACTGTATTATCTGACTTGTGGGGGAGACACTGACACAGTGGGGAGCAGTTAGAGTCTGAGAGCAGGACTCAGGAGTACATATAACGTACAGTGCACACTTTTGCTGCCAGAGTGCCACACTGCCATTGTGACCACACTGACCACCAGTATAATATATATTGTGATTGTCTGCTTAGGAGTACTACTTGCAAGTTGCTGATAGTGTGACCAGTGACCTGACCACCAGTTTAATAATCACCACCAGTGAGTTTAATATATATATATATATATATATATATAATTGTATATAATATATATATAATATTGTATACCACCTACCCGTGTTTTTTTTTTTTCTTTCTTCTTTATACATACTACTATAGTAGCTTACTGTAGCAGTCTGCGGTGCTGCTGAGCTGACAGTGTCCAGCAGGTCCGTCATCAGTCATTACATAATAAATATATCTACCTGTCCGGCTGCAGTACTAGTGATATTATATATATATATATATATATATATTGATTTCATCTCATTATCATCCAGTCTATATTAGCAGCAGACACAGTACGGTAGTCCACGGCTGTAGCTACCTCTGTGTCGGCAGTCGCTCGTCCATCCATAATTGTATACCACCTACCCGTGGTTTTTTTTTTCTTTCTTCTTTATACATACTACTATAGTAGCTTACTGTAGCAGTCTGCGGTGCTGCTGAGCTGACAGTGTCCAGCAGGTCTGTCATCAGTCATTACATAATAAATATATCTACCTGTCCGGCTGCAGTACTAGTGATATTATATATATATATATATTGATGATTTCATCTCATTATCATCCAGTCTATATTAGCAGCAGACACAGTACGGTAGTCCACGGCTGTAGCTACCTCTGTGTCGGCAGTCGCTCGTCCATCCATAATTGTATACCACCTACCCGTGGTTTTTTTTCTTTCTTTCTTCTTTATACATACTACTATAGTAGCTTACTGTAGCAGTCTGCGGTGCTGCTGAGCTGACAGTGTCCAGCAGGTCCGTCATCAGTCATTACATAATAAATATATATACCTGTCCGGCTGCAGTACTAGTGTGATATAATATATATTGATTTCATCTCATTATCATCCAGTCTATATTAGCAGCAGACACAGTACGGTAGTCCACGTCCCACCCGCTGGCGGTGATGCAGGGCAGTCTGGAGCGACTGCTGATGCTGACATCTGGTCCGGACTGAAGGACCTGACAACGATTACGGACATGTCGTCTACTGTCACTGCATATGATTCTCTCACCATTGAAAGAATGGTGGAGGATTATATGAGTGACCGCATCCAAGTAGGCACGTCAGACAGTCCGTACTTATACTGGCAGGAAAAAGAGGCAATTTGGAGGCCCTTGCACAAACTGGCTTTATTCTACCTAAGTTGCCCTCCCACAAGTGTGTACTCCGAAAGAGTGTTTAGTGCCGCCGCTCACCTTGTCAGCAATCTGCGTACGAGGTTACTTCCAGAAAATGTGGAGAAGATGATGTTCATTAAAATGAATTATAATCAATTCCTCCGTGGAGACATTGACCAGCAGCAATTGCCTCCACAAAGTACACAGGGAGCTGAGATGGTGGATTCCAGTGGGGACGAATTGATAATCTGTGAGGAGCGGGATGTACACGGTGATATATCGGAGGATGATGATGAGGTGGACATCTTGCCTCTGTAGAGCCAGTTTGTGCAAGGAGAGATTAATTGCTTCTTTTTCGGTGGGGGTCCAAACCAACCCGTCATTTCAGTCACAGTCGTGTGGCAGACCCTGTCACTGAAATGATGGGTTGGTTAAAGTGTGCATGTCCTGTTTATACAACATAAGGGTGGGTGGGAGGGCCCAAGGACAATTCCATCTTGCACCTCTTTTTTCTTTCATTTTTCTTTGCGTCATGTGCTGTTTGGGGAGTGTTTTTTGGAAGGGCCATCCTGCGTGACACTGCAGTGCCACTCCTAGATGGGCCAGGTGTTTGTGTCGGCCACTAGGGTCGCTTATCTTACTCACACAGCTACCTCATTGCGCCTCTTTTTTCTTCTTTGCGTCATGTGCTGTTTGGGGAGTGTTTTTTGGAAGGGCCATCCTGCGTGACACTGCAGTGCCACTCCTAGATGGGCCAGGTGTTTGTGTCGGCCACTAGGGTCGCTTATCTTACTCACACAGCTACCTCATTGCGCCTCTTTTTTTCTTCTTTGCGTCATGTGCTGTTTGGGGAGTGTTTTTTGGAAGGGCCATCCTGCGTGACACTGCAGTGCCACTCCTAGATGGGCCAGGTGTTTGTGTCGGCCACTAGGGTCGCTTAGCTTACTCACACAGCTACCTCATTGCGCCTCTTTTTTTCTTTGCGTCATGTGCTGTTTGGGGAGTGTTTTTTGGAAGGGCCATCCTGCGTGACACTGCAGTGCCACTCCTAGATGGGCCAGGTGTTTGTGTCGGCCACTAGGGTCGCTTAGCTTAGTCATCCAGCGACCTCGGTGCAAATTTTAGGACTAAAAATAATATTGTGAGGTGTGAGGTATTCAGAATAGACTGAAAATGAGTGTAAATTATGGTTTTTGAGGTTAATAATACTTTGGGATCAAAATGACCCCAAAATTCTATGATTAAGCTGTTTTTTAGGGTTTTTTGAAAAAAACACCCGAATCCAAAACACACCCGAATCCGACAAAAAAAATTCGGTGAGGTTTTGCCAAAACGCGGTCGAACCCAAAACACGGCCGCGGAACCGAACCCAAAACCAAAACACAAAACCCGAAAAATTTCAAGTGCACATCCCTAGTTAACACCTGGGAATTATTTCACTGTGAGTGATAAATTGCACCAGCCAATCACCTCCTGTCCTAACTGTCATTTTTCAAACACAGCCTGTGACATGGAAGTTAGGAGCTGATTGGCTGGTGCAATGTATCACTCACAGTGAAATTTATTATATTGCTGAATTCTGTCTCTAAACTCTTTGACGGTCTTTGGACACAAGGCAAAGATATAGGCAGCGTCTACTCCGTTCAAGGGATCTATGTACTAAGCCTAGGAGAGGGATAAAGTGGACTGAGCTAAAGTCCTAATCAGCTCCTGATTGTCATTTTTCAAATGCAGCGTGTAACATGGAAGTTAGGAGCTGATTGGCAAATACTTTATCTCCATCCACTTTATGTCTCTCGCCATGGCTTACTACATAGACCCCTATATCACAACATTCTCCTATATACTACTACAGTACAAAGAATCTGCTATTACATACCTACCTTCCACTGCGACTCATTTCACCTGTTACTCTGCGATCTCCGCCCTATATCCAGCTTATTGTCCAAGGGGGTCATTCCGACCCGATCGTTCGCTGCAGTTTATCGCAGCGCAGCGATCGGGTCGGATCCGCGCATGCGCCGCGATGCTTTTGCATTTCTGCGGGGGGGAGGGGGGGTGGCGACACTGTCATGCTGGGCGTCCCCCCGTATGTCTGAATGCCTGATCGTAGCTGTGCTAAATTTAGCACAGCTACGATCAACTCGGAATGACCCCCCAAGTGCAGTAGCCCTGGCTAAATAAAATAACTGAAGTTCAAAATGTAGTTCTTGTTATAAATGAATAAACATATTAGACTAATGAAAACTTTGGCCAAACCATAAAAATAAATACATATAAGTTTCTGAGGAATGACAAGATGGTTATAAACAGCGATTATTGAAGCCGCTTGTTGAGGACGTGATTCGGAGGTGCTTAATATATAGTGGAATTATACAGAACTGCTCTCACAGAATGTTCCGGAGACTCCGGAATTTAGAGGTAATCTCCGGACACCCAGGAGATCAGTGCACCCTTCCAGTGCTGTCCACTCTCTATTGCAGTAGGCAACGCAGACTCTTAATGATGCAATTGTCAGTAAATCACCTCAATATATGAGTGCCCCGGCTGTGTAATACCACAATACATATACAGATGTGCCAATTTACGCACAGTGCTGCTGATAGGTCTACCGGACCCGGGTAAAAATTTGGGGGGCGTGTCCTAATTGCGAAAAAATTAAGAAGAATAAAAAATTATTTGTAGAGCCTAGCAGACAATTCGAGGGGGGAACGCGATCAGTATTAACATATGCGATTAGTAACACAAAGCTAAAAAGAGCTGCCCTTTGTAAAGCCTGCACTGCCAGGAAAGAGGGTTTGCACGGATCTCCTCAACCTCCTAGCCCTGGGAGGTGACGTCAGCAGATAGTCCCAGGCTCCTCCTCCCTGCAACCGGAAAGGTCTGTTACATGTGCTGTCTGCAGTTCTATTCTGTCTGTTTAATTGCTGTAGCAGCACACCTGTTGGGAGATGCCTTGCTACCTTACTCCAGCATGTGGTTTTTTTGTTAAAGTCATGAGCCTGGTGGATGTGCTGCAGCACAGTTGCACTGAGTTAGTAATTAAAGGGGGCTTGCCTGTACTGAAACTTGTCATTGGTAGGCATTTATATTCCTATTATGCCTATTATTCCCTGCTGGTCATAGATCATGTTTGCTGCGGAAGCCTTTGGCTCTCTGATTTCTTGTCCTGTGAGATCCAGTTATAAAGTGTCCTTGCCAGACCCAGTCCTGTCTGGTTCCTGTCTGTCTTGGCTTTAGCTGCAGTGGGGATTTCTCCGCACTATACTTGTTCTTTGTCTTGTCTGTCTCTTGGTCTTTCTGTTGTTATCCAGTATCATTTCATTTAAATACAGCTGCTTTACACATACCACCACCTGTGTCTCTATTACCACAGTCTCATTCCACTACAGTCTCTCTCTGGCCTGTTTATCTGTGTACGTTGTCATAGTCCTATCAGTCTGTTCTCTGAACAATTCCTTGTCTCAGTCTTCTCTGCTCCTTTGTGTTGGTACTGTGGTTGCCAGAAGTAACATCCACTGGCCTGGAGCATTCTGCGTTGTTTGTATGTCTGCTCTGCTTTCCCTGTCTGTATTCTATTGTCATGCATTTCTGTTGTTGCCAGTAGCAACCACTGTGAGTTCAGAGAATTACCTGCTTTTTATGTACCATTTGATTTATGTTTCTTGCCTTTCTCTTTAATTAGATCACCCAGCCTGTTAGTCTGTTATGCTTTCTCTCCTGACCACTTCCCCGTTGCTATTACCATTAGTGCATCACTCCTTCTGTGTCTCTCAATACCCAGATGTCTCGTTAGTACCTTTACCTTATTACCATATCTTGTTATTAATTCATTATTCTCTTGTCTTGTTCTTGTCTTTTGGTATTCTTGGTCTTGTCCTTGTCTAGAGTGTGCCAGTCTGTCCAGCCTTAACCCAGTCCATGTTAGGCTGGTTCTACTCCAGCATATTTCCTTGCACTTGCTCAGCCTCCAATAGTTTCTTTGTCCACATTAAGACCTGGGGGCATATGAGTACCGGGTGGACTTAATCCACCTAGGAAAGGCGGCTGCTAAAGGTGGAACTTTAGAACGCAGGAAACTTGAGGATTGCTGAGCTTGCGTAACACTCCATCTAGATACATGCAGTAGCGGATCTTGCCACGGGCAAGCAGGACTTTTGCCCGGGGCGCCGCCTTCCGGAGGGTGCCGCACCATGGCAAGATCCGCTACTGTGCTTCCCCCCGCTGCCCGCTGTGTCCCCCGCTGTGAAGTGAACCAGACGCTAAGTGTCTAGTTTCCCTTCGTGGAGAGGGACTGGCATAGACGCTAGGGGTCATAATTTACCTCTAGTGTCTATGCTGTGCTATGGGAGAGACGTCATGACATCTTTCCCATAGATCCGAGGAGAGGAGCGGCGCCGGCGGAGGTCTGCAGCGGTCGGGAATCAGGAGCGGGGATAGTAAGTATTCATTTTTGTTTTCTTTCTCTTTCAGCGGCGCTACTCTACAGGGGGCACAAATGGGGGCATAACTGACCACGCCCCCGTATGAAGCCACGCCCCTATTTTGCCCGGGGCGCCATAACGGTTAGAACCAGCCCTGGATACATTCCCCAGATCATTTCAATCAACACTCTGTCCAGATATACTCCCCAGATTGTAACAAGGATAGCTGGCTGTGTTGTGGGGGAGAAGGGGGTTGGTGGGTCAGGGAGCTGGGTGGCTAGGCCTATGGTTCTGTGACGACACCGGGCAGGTAGCGGTGTTACTGGATGCTGTGCATTGTACAGCGGTACTGTGGCTGGATAGTGCAGAGCTTGGATAGAAACAAAGTAGTCTCAGAAGATTAAGTCTGTGGTGCTGGGTGCTGGTAGTATGGCAAGAAGCAAAAGAAATGTACACACAAAATCATGTTTGTTTGCCGGAAATTCACGGGTAAATAGCAAAATCACATAATTTGAGACTTGTTTTGTTCCTATGGTATTAGTAACCTCAATAACATTAAATGTAACGCATTTCCAGTTAATTTTCGCCACCTCACTGCTCACAATATTGTTTTCATCCGCTTTATGCCACAGGCTGCAGTGAGCTGGCTGGTTACTAAGTGACAGAGCAGCGACACAAACACATGGCAGTTTATAGCACATTTAAGAAACATTGCTGCACAGCAGTGGCAGAAATAATAAGTGATGCAAGATGGCATTGTCCTTGAACAAAGTGAACAAAGTCGCACTAGGGTACAGCATACTGGGGTGCAGTGCACTGAACAGTACAAAAAATTTAACAACATTTTTTTTTGCTAATTTTCACTGGCAGGTCAGCTCGCACTGCATGGAGTCACAGGTCTTTTAACAAAGCGCACTAGGGTAAAGTGCACCAAACAGTACAAATAATAGATCTATTTTTTTTTAAATAACCTCGCAGCTCAGTTCAAATTGATTGGAGTCACAGTGCTTTGAACAAAGTGCACTAGGGTAAAGTGCACCAAACAGTACAAACAATAGAAGAATATATTTATTTTAAATTTTGCAGCTCAACTCACTGCGGCAATTCAAAGGGCTTTTATTTTATTATGTATGTGAATAGTAAACAGGCTCGGACTGGCCCACAGGGGTACAGGGGAAACCACCTGTAGGCCCCAGTGCCTGGGGGCCCCTCCTCCTCTAGGGATCAAGTTGTAGACTGTGCACTTGAATTATATATTATACATATGTTACCTTATACTGCACAGGATTATGATGTATTCTCTACAGTACATTGCTGTCATTAATCTGGCACATTATCATGCATGCACTAGCA
Source organism: Pseudophryne corroboree (assembly GCF_028390025.1). NCBI lineage: Eukaryota > Metazoa > Chordata > Amphibia > Anura > Myobatrachidae > Pseudophryne > Pseudophryne corroboree. Next base: position 773,868,583 of record NC_086446.1, read on the forward strand.
TTAATTACTATATAAATTATCAAGGAGTCCAGACCAGGTACTCTATAATTGTTATCCAAACCTCTGTGGAGGCAGGCCACAGCCCCTTTGGAGGCTGGCCACACCTCTAATCATGGGCCCCTACCGCTGCATACCCCCGGTGGGCCCTTCATGCTCCAGTCCGACACTGATAGTAAACATATAGGGGTACAGCAAATGACAATGACAATACACACTGTAATGCTGCTTGTGAACACACACCCACTTTAGATGGACACAACACAGCCAATTTAACCAGCAGTGTACAGCGATGCACACAGCAGCAGTGTGCCCCTTGCATACACTTATTATACACATGGCTCAACCAATTTACAGCAGAGTACAGCGCAGCACACAGCAGCATGCCCCTGTATACAGATACACTGACTATATATAACACAGCTCAGCAGAGTACAGCGCAGCACACAGCAGCATGCCCCTGTATATTACACAGTAACAGCAGAGTACAGCGCAGCACACAGCAGCGTGCCCCTGTATAGTTACACTGACTATATATAACACAGATCAGCCAATAAAGTAGTAACAGCAGAGTACAGAGCAGCACACAGCAGCATGCCCCTGTATACAGTTATCCTGACTATCAGTGGCGTGTGGTGAGGTCAGTGGCTGGTGAGGCACTACAGCCATAATGTCTGCCGACTCCTGCCGATGACCCCTACCGCCGCTGAGCCAATGCCCGCTACTGCCTCTGAACCAATGCCCGCTGCCACCACCAATGGCTTACAAACTCGCCCACTAATTTGCATCTCAGTCTGATGCCGCCAATGGCCCTCATTCCGAGTTGTTCGCGCGCTAGCTGCTTTTAGCAGCATTGCACACGCTAGGCCGCCGTTCTCTGGGAGTGTATCTTAGTTTAGCAGAATAACGAACAAAAGATTAGCAGAACTGCTACTAAATAATTCCCTGCAGTTTCTGAGTAGCTCCAGACCTACTCACAGATTGCGATCAGCTCAGTCCGTTTAGTTCCTGGTTTGACGTCACAAACACGCCCTGCGTTCGGCCAGCCACTTCCCCGTTTCTCCAGACATTCCCGCGTTTTTCCCTGACACACCTGCGTTTTTTAGCACACTCCCGGAAAACGCTCAGTTACCTCCCAGAAAAGCCCCTTTTCTGTCAATCATTCACCGATCAGCAGTGCGACTGAAAAGCGCCGCAGGATCCACAGCAAAACTGCTAAGTTTTTAGTTAAATAACTAAGCGCATGCGCCCTGCGTGCCTTGCGCATGCGCAATTAGCAACAAATCACAGCATAACGAAAATCGGCAACGAGCGAACAACTCGGAATGACCCCCAATGCCCGCTGCCTGCCTGCTCATCATACTTGTGATATATTGTACATTTTTATAGAAAAAATAATAATTAGTGTTTGGGACTGGGAAGGGAGTAGGAGGAGGACATGAATGCAATTTTGTTGTCCAGGGCTTCCATTATCTGAATGGGTTAAAAAATTTAAAAAAAAATGCGTGAGGTCCCCCCTCCTCAGTATAACCAGCCTCGGGCTCTTTGAGCCGGTCCTGGTTGTTTAAATACTGGGAATAAAATTGGACAGGGGTTCCCCGTATTTAGACAACCAGCGCCGGGCTCTTAGTCCGGTCCTGGTTCCAAAAATACGGGGTACAAAAGATGTAGGGGTCCCACGTATTTTTAAAACCTGCACTGGGCTCCACTAGCCAGACACATAATGCCACAGCTGGAGGACACATTTATGTATGTCCCTGCAGCCGTGGCATTATGCCCCCAACTAGTCACCCCTGGCCGGGGTTTCCTGGAGGAGTGGGGACCCCTTAAATCAAGGGGTGCCCCCTCCAGGCACCCATAGGCCAGGGGTGAAGCCCGAGGCTGTCCCCAGCACCCCTGTGCTGTGGGTGCCGGGCTGATAGCCATACTGTAAGTGTGTAAAAAAAAAAAGAATATTGTTTTTTTGTTGTGGAACTACAAGGCCCAGCAAGCCTCCCCCGCTTGCTGGTACTTGGAGAACCTCAAGTACCAGCATGCGGGGAAATAAAAGGCCTGCTGGTACCTGTAGTTCTACATAAAAAAAATACCCAAATAAAAACACAACACACACACACACCTTGAAAGTAAAAATTTATTAAAACACACTTACACACTCACACATACCTACATCCAACACCGAGAATCACGTCCACTTGTCCATGTAGAATCCAATAGGGTGTCGAAGTCAAAAATATTACATAGAGAGAACATACAGTCTCCACACATTATAAGTCGCTAAGCTTGCGAATACGCACAGCGCGCACAGCAATATATGGTAACATATACATTTACACAGACATTCCACAAAGATAAATTCAACACATATTTCGGGTGGTCTTCTGTATGCCGGCGGTCGGGCTCCCGGCGCTCAGTATACTGGCGCCGGGAGCCCGACAGCCGGCATACCGACACTTATTTTCCCTCGTGGGGGTCCACGACTCCCATAGAGGGAGAATAAAATAGTGTGGCGCGCGTAGCGCGCCACCGTGCCCGTAGCGTGGCGAGCGCAGCGAGCCCGCAAGGGGCTCATTTGCGCTCGCCACACTGTCGGTAAGCCGGCGGTCGGCCTCCCGGCACCGGTATGCTGGTCGCCGGGAGCCCGACCGCCGGCCAGCCGTAGTGAACCCCATATTTCATACAGCACAGAAATTTAAACATATCTAGCACCAGACATCATAAGGTTTCAAATTATATAATGGAGTAACGTCATGTATGTGTATTATTGGAGTGGAGCAAGATGGACATGTCGTGCTTGGTATCAAATTAACTAGATTAATGTATAGATTCATTTGATGCCTGTGATTAGGTTGTAGCACATTGCCATGAGTAGATATGATTAAATGTATGAAAGCTAAAGTCACTCTTATTAGAACAATGAACTTCCTGGAAGACAGCATGCCTGCAGCTTGGTACCAGTGGCTATCTCCTGTAATTACACCATCAAGGCTGGACGTTGCTTGCATATGAACTGACCAATGACTCATCATGAATGAGAAAGTTCCCTCCCCTAGACTAATAACAAGAGATCTGTACACGCCCAACAGACTCAGTGTATAGATGATCCCACACAGAAGAGCTTTTTTTTTTGTCCCATGTAATGGTCGAGATGCTATCTGTCCAGTGGCTGTATGATTTTACTGAGAGAGAGAGAGTGATATGGAGCGGAGAGTGCATTTGGGCAAAATATGGTGATGTATTGCTGGCCGTGTCTGTAATGAATTAGTTTGTAATAACTGCTTCCTGTGTAATTTATAACCATGTAACTAACTACATATATATACTGTACATTGTGATATATTGAATACATATCCTTTTAATAACAAATATATACATCAATGAGCTTTGGAACTCAGACGTGTGGGTGTATTGTTTTCTCTTATGGGATGTAGTGTTTTGCGACATATAGCGCACATTCATAGCACATGGTAATAAGATGTGCCTGGCGTCCACAGTATATATTAGAGCTGGCATTTTAAATATTTGTTAGAAAGTAATTTGACTTGAACAGATGGGGCTGCATCCGTGATATCACGTTATTAATGATGCACTGTACAAGCGCCGCTGTGGTCTACCAGCTAACGATGGACGCATCGCGATATGCTGCTGAATCACGGCCCTCATTCCGAGTTGTTCGCTCGCAAGTGAATTTTAGCAGATTTGCTCATGCTAAGCCGCCGCCTACTGGGAGTGAATCTTAGCATCTTAAAATTGCGAACGATGTATTCGCAATATTGCGATTACACACCTCGTAGCAGTTTCTGAGTAGCTTCAGACTTACTCGGCATCTGCGATCATTTCAGTGCTTGTCGTTCCTGGTTTGACGTCACAAACACACCCAGCGTTCGCCCAGACACTCCCCTGTTTCTCCAGCCACTCCTGCGTTTTTTCCGGAAACGGTAGCGTTTTTTCCCACACGCCCATAAAACGGCCTGTTTCCGCCCAGTAACACCCATTTCCTGTCAATCACATTACGATCGCCAGAACGATGAAAAAGCCGTGAGTAAAAATCCTAACTGCATAGCAAATTTACTTGGCGCAGTCGCAGTGCGGACATTGCGCATGCGCATTAAGCGGAAAATCGCTGCGATGCGAAGATTTTTACCGAGTGAACAACTCGGAATGAGGGCCCACGTGCTGTTTTTTTGTGTTATCAGTAAGGTGCTGATATGAAATTCAAGGGACAATGTGTTTCTCACAATATTTAAAATGCTACAGCGTATTTTTATTGTTGCAAAACAAAGTTCAAATAAGTCATATTGTGTTTGATTCAGATTGGATTGTTTATCTGTTAAGTAAATTTAAAGAACATTTAAAAGTTGGTGCATAGCCATAAAATAGCTGTGTTAGCATGCTGAGGCAAATTCGTATATTTTTAAACACAGGCCTAAAGTAACTTTTGGTACTTGTATAGAGTATGATTTCTTTGTGACAAAAGAGCCGCATGGTCTGTCCTCCATTTTGGGCTAGCCACATGGCCTGTCCACCATCTTGTTCAAGCCACATGGATGTGAAAGGGGGAGGAGCAGTGGCCATTTTAGGAAGGTCACTTTCTAAATAGCTGACTTTCAGTCTGTTTAAAACAATCAGTTTCCTTTGTCACAAAGTTTACACATATCTACAACTCCAGCACCATTTATAAGTTACCAATGAATTTATTCAACCCATGCCATAGTCAATTACAAATAGTTTCAATTGGGCCTAGTGAGAGTTAATGGTGAGATAAATGAATACTTGATTTAAGGTCATTACACACAGATATAAAAAAAATTTTTTTTCTTCTTTCCCAGGATTTGTTAACCCTCCACTAGGGTAGGATAGGCATTGAAATGTTAATTAACTTGCTCAACTACTTTCTTGTACAAGCAAGGCAAATATCTTTGATATGCAAATCATAGAGGCCCTGATAGAAGCTACAGTCATTCAGTGTGTCCACGAATACATATGAAGGTGTTTCATAGAAGTGCAGTATATAGTGTGTGTGTGTGTGTGTGTGTGTGTGTGTGTGTATATATCTATATCTATATCTATATATAATATTATTGTAATTATGTGTATATTTATATCAGTGTATGTTCTGCAAGATAGCTATCCAATCTGAATCATAGCATTTAAATGATAGATTAATGCAGTCATTATAGATCTGTGTGAGATCGGATACATTTGTTTGCTATATAGATATTTAAAAGTTTGTTAAGGGTGTAATTGTAAAACACGAAACGCAGTTCTGGCCTAGTCTTTTAGGTTTATACGGAACAATTGTGTGTCGTGTTAGTGATTAATAGTAGTTTATTGCTCACATTTATCAAGATAGTGTGGTTTATTAAATTGCGAACGCACGTTTGTACATGTGGTACGGTACGTGAGGACAGCGTACAGAGGCGCACACGCGGCGTAAGGTCGCACACATGGCGTAGAGACACGCACGGTCACGTGTTTACGCAAGGTTACGTAGAGTTGTGAGTGCAAATTATAACCGCACAATAGCAGTTCAATTTAAGGCAGGATAGAATACATTTAATACTATAGCACATAACTACCCGATTTCAAAAGCAGATTAGTGTAAGACTTTGTTTAAACTGTACTGTCTCTGGGTTAAAAACCATCAATTAAAGGGAGTGATATTTTCTGTACAGAAAAGAAAAACACTGTGGGGTATATTTACTAAGCTCCCGATTTTGACCGATTTTGCGTTTTTTCTTCAAAGTGTCATCTCGGGAATTTACTAAGCACAAATCTCGGCAGTGATGAGGGCATTCGTATTTTTTTTGAAGTCCAAGAAAAAAAATACGAATGAATACACCATCGGTCAAATACGCCTATTATTTGATAGAACTCGGTCATTTACTAAAATTTGTATTTCACAAACACTGCCAGCAATAGCCAAACACTGCCGTGAATAAATACAAATCGTAAAAAAAAGCAGTTTTAAAATTGACCTGCTTTTTTTTACCGTGTTCTGATAGGCATGCACGGATCCGTGAGATCCGTGCATGTTTATCAGTGGGAAGGGGTGGGAAATTGTTAATTTTTATTTAAAAAAATGCGTGGGGTCCCCCCTCCTAAGCAAAACCAGCCTCGGGCTCTTTGAGCCGATCCTGGTTGCAAAAATATGGGGGGGGGGGAAATGATAGGGGTTCCCCCATATTTAAACAACCAGCACCGGGCTCTGCGCCTGGTCCTGGTTCCAAAAATACAGGGGACAAAAAGCGTAGGGGTCCCCCGTATTTTTGAAACCAGCACCGGACTCCACTAGCCAGGTACATAATGCCACAGCCGGGGGACACTTTTATACTGGTCCCGGCGGCCCTGGCATTACATACCCAACTAGTCACCCCTGGCCGGGGTACCCTGGAGAAGTGGGAACCCCTTAAATAAAGGTGTCCCCCCCTCCAGCCACCCAAGGGCCAGGGGTGAAGCCCGAGGCTGTCCCCCCATCCAAGGGCGGCGGATGGGAGGCTGATAGCCTTTTGAAAAAAATGTGAATATTGTTTTTAGTAGCAGTACTACAAGTCCCAGCAAGCCTCCCCTGCAAGCTGGTACTTGGAGAACCACAAGTACCAGCATGCGGTGGAATAACGGGCCCGCTGGTACCTGTAGTACTACTACTAAAAAAATACCCCCCAAAAAAACAGGACACACACACCGTGACAGTATAAGTTTATTACATACATGCACACCTCCAAACATACATACTTACCTATGTTCCCACGAGGCTCGGTCCTCTTCTCCATGTAGAATCCTTGGGGTACCTGTGAAAAAATTATACTCACATAATCCAGGGTATCTTGTTTTCTTTGTATAATCCACGTACTTGGCAAAACAAAAAAAACGGAAACCCGACCACGCACTGAAAGAGGTCCCATGTTGACACATGGGACCCCTTTCCCCGACTGCCAGGACCCCCCCTGACTCCTGTCAAAGAGGGTCCCTTCAGCCAATCAGGGAGCGCCACGTCGTGGCACTCTCCTGATTGGCTGTGTGCTCCTGTAGTGTCTGTGAGGTAGCACACGGCAGAGATACAATGTAGCGCCTATGCGCTCCATTGTATCCAATGGTGGGAACTTTGCGGTCAGCGGTGAGGTTACTTTCGGTCAACCGCTGACCGCAAAGTTCCCACCATTGGATACAATGGAGCGCATAGGCGCAACATTGTATCTCTGCCGTGTGCTGCCTCACAGACACTACAGGAGCACATAGCCAATCAGGAGAGTGCCACGACGTGGCGCTCCCTGATTGGCTGAAGGGACCCTCTTTGACAGGAGTCAAGGGGGGTCCTGGCAGTCGGGGGAAAGGGGTCCCATGTGTAAACATGGGACCCCTTTCAGTGCGTGGTCAGGTTTCCGTTTTTTTGTTTTGCCAAGTACGTGGATTATACAAAGGACAGAAGCTACACTGGATTATGTGAGTATACTTTTTTCACAGGTACCCCAAGGATTCTACAGGGAGAAGAGGAGACCGAGCCTCGTGTGAACATAGGTGAGTATGTATGTTTGGAGGTGTGCATGTATGTAATAAACTTATACTGTCACGGTGTGTGTCCTGTTTTTTTTAGTAGTAGTACTACAGGTACCAGCGGGCCTGGTTTTCCACCGCATGCTGGCACTTGTGGTTCTCCAAGTACCAGCTTGCGGGGGAGGCTTGCTGGGACTTGTAGTACTGCTACTAAAAACAATATTCACATTTTTTTCAAAAGGCTATCAGCCCCCCATCCGCCGCCCTTGGATGGGGGGGACAGCCTCGGGCTTCACCCCTGGCCCTTGGGTGGCTGGAGGGGGGGACCCCTTGATTTAAGTGGTTCTCACTCCTCCAGGGTACCCCGGCCAGGGGTGACTAGTTGGGTATGTAATGCCAGGGCCGCCGGGACCAGTATAAAAGTGTCTCCCGGCTGTGGCATTATGTACCTGGCTAGTGGAGCCGGTGCTGGTTTCAAAAATATGGGGGACCCCTATGATTTTTGTCCCCCGTATTTTTGGAACCAGGACCAGGCGCAGAGCCCGGTGATGGTTTATGAAATATGGGGGAATTCCTGTCATTTTTTCCCCCATATTTTGTGAACCAGGACCGGCTCAAAGAGCCCGAGGCTGGTTTTGCTTAGGGGGGGACCCCACGCATTTTTTTTTTTTTGCTTTTTAACAATTTTTTTTTTTTTACGAAAGGTGCACAATGAAGCCCTGCACGGATCTCACAGATCCGGCCGAGATTCATTGTGTTAATGTCGGCAGTGTTTTACTATTCACTCCCGTAAAACACTGCCAAAAAATACGAATGACATAGACATCAGAAAACACGAAAATGCAGAATACGACAGCTTAGTAAATTAGTCGTAATAAATTCAAAAAGTTGCAAATTTACACTTTCGATGTCATTCGTGTTTGAACTTTAACCTCATTCTGTAAAATACGAATTTTAGTAAATATACCCCTGTGTATCTGAGTGAGTGACAGTTGGAGTGGATTTATTGAACCTGGAAGAATCGGATTGTTGTGGAGTTAGTAGAGGCCCGGCGGCATAAGGCCCGCTACCTTACGTGAATACAGGAATAGAGAAATACGCAAGTCATGAGGAGACTTGCACAGGAGCGTGATAGGGAATTGTGAATTGTGATAGAATTGTGAATTGAAGTAAAGGTTTTTTGTTACACTCCTACTGAGGAGCGCAGCTTGTGAATTTGACTCCCGCAATCGTACGGCATATAGATAACAACTATCTATAGCCCGTGCGATTGAACCGCACATCCATGTGTTCTACACAGCACAAAGTGATACTATTGTGCCATATACGCTGTGGTAAGCATACGCAGACGTGATTGTGTAAACAAGGGGTTTGTCACTGATTACGTCAGGAAATCTCCCTGGTGGAAGTCCATTGGAAAGGGTGAGCAATAGTTATTGAAGTTTTCTGTTTTTCACCCTACAAAAATTCCAGTGGAAAGATACCAAAAAGGAATTTTTTGCTGCCTCTCTCAGGAAAATATTCCAACAGAACCTCCACCGAAAGGAATTGCAGTGCTCTAAGGTCTGATAGGAGTCCTAAGTTGGGTACATCACGATCCACTATCAACAGTGTATCGTAGTACTGGCCAGCGTGGGCGAGAGCGGGTGAAGAGCGCGCGGAGAACATTTACCGTCTGCTTGCATTGTGTATTTTGGTGTTTGTGGTAGAGGACCCACAATGGGAGCCAGTTGCTCAAGTGAGAGACGTTCAGCAGCCAGGGTTCAGGCTGGAGAGCTACGCCAAGAGGGTCAGCTCGGTTCTATAATGTGTGGGAAATATGGTCCACACGCGGAGGCTTATTGCGATGAATAGTGATAATGCTGATTTATAAACAGGGATAAAAAGCTATACCTTATACACACTTTAAATACACTTTATCATGAAGCTGCTGCGGCCGCTATACTTAGTACACCACCTACGTACATTGTACACCGTTTGCGTACAGAGTCCCGTACAGTGTACGGACTTTGCGTACAAAAACCGCGCTGATGGTACAAAGTACACACAGCGCGTACACACACAGAGATACATCACGAACCCTTAACAGCAACGCAAACGATAGCAATAAACCTTTAAACCTTAGCAGGGAAAGGAAAAACACGACACCGGTTTGCCATTTAAAATGCTGGGTTCCGACACCACAGCGTATTATTACGGAAAGGGGGTTACAATATAAACAATACAATACAACAGAATAATGGCTACAATCAATGGTACATACTTTTGGTTTCACCTGCGCTTCCCGGTCCGGTCCTCGGTCATCTAATAGATAACTTTGTGAGTGTTGTGTCTGACCAGGCCTGCAGCAGGCTCTCTTTATACAATGCTTCCAAAACCTAACACAATGGATACTGTAATCTCTTTGTCCATTGGACACAGGGATGGTCATTTACAGTACAGGAGAGGTCATAGGTCGGTTTGAATAGGTGGGCGATGTCTGTTCCAACTGCTCTTGTGGGTGGTCTCCTCTGTAATCCCGCCGCATACATAATGTACAGTATATACAGTTTATATCTATATTCTGCTCCTGCACATAACTATCCGCAGGAACATGCGATCTGCTTCAAACCAACACCGGAATGTTACCCTTAAAATACCCTACAGCTGGATACCAAACACCACCTTATAACCTTGTTCTGTCCCCTCCTATCCTGTAAAGGTGAATTCCTTTGTTCTGAAACCATTTAAACTGCTGTAACTTATTGATGTGGTGCAGGGAGACTATGTGTACATTGTGCACTATTTGGATTAAATATGTAATGTGTTTTGATAGCTTTCCATGCGTTCACAAACTCTACCGTAAATGCTCATACCACGCGCTAATGCGCAGGACCGCAGGAGCGACCATACGCAAATTGCGGATATGTGCACGCACGGCAGAACAAGTACATGCGTGGAGGCCATCTGTGTGTAGTTTGTACGTGATGTGTGTACTGCAATATTTTTCGACTTTGACAGTCCACCCTTTGGCAGTCACCAATAACTGCCACTATCTAATCACTAAACCGAAAAATATCTATACAATATCTACAGAAGTTTGGATGGTCAGGGGAGAGTTGTATGTGGGAAATATATGACCTAGTGGGATAGTAAAAAGCATGTATGTATGAATCCATGTCTGAGGGGCATGTATCATCGTGCCGTATATGTTCTAAATAAGCTTCGAGGTATTGCGAAGTATACATTAAATCCTTCTCATCCCATATTAAGGGTATGTAAATGGGCCAACAAACACTACCAAGCTCTTTTCGGCTTCTTGTTCCAACAAATGGGGTGCACATTTAGTTGATGATACATGGAGGGGGAAACATATGTGAGTGCTAATATATGTGGATATCACCTGTCGACTATGTGTGCTGTTAACTGGAGGTTGCAGAGATGAAAATAAGACACATATCTAAAATACATTCACATAAACATTTTGGGTAGGGCTGACGTCTTTTCCGGATGGACGTATCTGGGCAGAGGGGGAAACAAAAGAAAAACGGGTGAAAGAAACAGGCCATGAAATTCATTTGCAATCCTTATCATAACACTGTCTCTATGGATGGGTCATAAATTAAATCTGCTGCTATAACAGCACCCTCGCTCCTTAGACTCATCAACTTTGTGCCGTGCTTGCGCCGCTTCAGAATTCGAACACACCTAAATATCGAATCAATAATTATGACAACTCCCAGGATACAAAGGAGAAACTTCCCTACACTCATGATGACATTTTGAGCACACTCTCCTAAACCTGAGAACCATTTGAGTGGGTTCAACCATGAGACCCAGCCGGTCAGTTCATTACTCACAGTCGCTAAGGTAAGGTTGTGCTTCCTCCTGAACTCCCACTTCAACTGCAAGATATCGTCCATCTTTCGATCGATAATCTCCGTGGGGTCGTCAGTGCTGTTCGTAATATACGTACAGCACTTCACACCATATTGAGTTGACGGAGTAACACAGTACCCACCTGTCACGGCTGTGATATAATTAAAAACCATCCTGTGCTGAATCAGTTCCTTCTTGTAAGCTTGTAACTCCCTTCCCGTATACCTGAAGGTGTCGTCACACATCTCAGTGATATTATCTATCAAGTTCGCTAGCGCATGGATATACCTATAATTTATAATTCCTCTGGCAGTACGGGTGATGTCTAATGCGAGAAGGAATTGAATGCCGGTGGATTTGTGGATCAAATCAGAGGCTGCGTGCTCTGTGCTATCTATGAGGTGTCTCTTGATGATGTGTTCATAGTGAATATGAGTATAAGGAGCCTGAGCACTGCGGTGAACGTCTTTCATCTTATCATGGGTTATGATCATGACCTCTGGCAGTACTCTCCCAATATAACACAATCCCTCTGAGCTCGGCGCAAGCCACTTGTACGCCTTCCTCCCACATATAAAATAGGCATCATCTGGGAGAACATAGGGGACAAAATATAACACCATATTACAAATTTTCCAAGTAAAGAAACCAGTCCCTAGTTCTCCCATCTGCTCAGTACAAGTATCGGGCTGGATGATATGAGCACAATACCCTGGCGATACTTTTTCAACCAACATGGTCTTGCTTCCACGAGTATACCTATACGGGAAATACCTCCCACTGTTGGTTATTTGGCGTACAAGTTCAGAGTCTATGGGTATCCTATCAGCTCTGTGTGAAAAGGTCATTGTCTGGTTATTCCACGTCACTTCCCAATTTCCCGGTTTTCGCTGATTGGAAATATTAAAACACAATAAGGACCTGTCTACATGAGACTGGTGGAGCTTCAAACTAGGGGGCCTAGAGATATTGAATTCCTTGTCCACCGGTCTCCCACCCCGTAATTCGAGTACCTCATCTATTGCTAAAGGGTACGGTACTAATCCTGACTTGCTCTGACCTTGAGGTACCTGTGAGCACACCCAGCATTCTGTCTGGTTTAAGACCTTACCCACTAGTGAGTGGTAATCACTCAACGGATGACGGTCCATGTCGATATTAAGGTTGGACTGGCATTTCTGGATGCACCCATCCTCAACTATATTCTCACAATTCCTACAAATACAATATTCATCAGACAATAACCCCTCACAGTGCCTCGAGCTCCCTGACTACCAGAGCGCTTACTGATGCCAGCCTTTACTAAAGTGATGTGCTGATCCTGAGATCCTACAAATTCATACTCGCCATCAGAACCCATTCCAGATCCCTGCTCGACCTCTCTGGGACCCTCACCAAAACAAACTGTCCTGATCAAAACCAGAATTACTAACAGAACCCGAAACGCAGTCTCTTGTGATCGATCCATTTCGTTAGGGGAAAGGAGGAAAATAAGAAGGAGAAAAGAAAGGAAAAATGCAGGGGGAGGTGAAAAAAGAAAGTGGTATGACAACCGTTCTAGAACTTGTTACTCTCTGTGCTCAGATGCCCTTCAACAGTCCTGCCTCTCAACTTTCCCGGAACAAACACTCTAGTGTCTCTTTGCTTTGCTCATTGAACCCACAGTTCACTTTGAACACACAGTTCACTTTGCTCTCCACTTTGCTCTTTGAACACACAGTTACCAAACTACACAAACTTGATGAAACTGCATGAGTTCTCTCCGGGTCAGCGACCTTCTTGCATTGGGATGAGTGGACCCAAGTCTCTCTTTCGGCGACCTTCAATGCTGTTGTGCTGGTTAACAAGACTTGGTATGGTCCTTCCCACCTGTCTATGAGGCAACCTGAGCGTAAGAAATTTCGAATCATCACATAATCCCCAGGCTCAATGTCATGACAATTACTGTTCGGTAGGTCAGGAATCACCAGCTTTAAATTTCTTTGTTGATTTCTCAGCTGCTGGCTCATCCCAACCAAATATTTCACAGTCACTTCGTTATTACATTTCAAATCATCCTGGGGGTCCATCATTACATGAGGTTGTCGACCAAAAAGAATTTCAAAGGGTGATAGGTTAAGGGGAGACCAGGGAGTGGTTCTGATGCTGTACAACACTAGTGGCAAAGCTTCTGGCTACGACAATCCAGTTTCAGCCATTAATTTGCTCAGCTTGTTCTTAATAGTGCTGTTCATTCTCTCCACCTTCGCACTCGCCTGTGGTCGGTACGGAGTATGCAGCTTGCTATTAATTCCCATCAGTTTACACATGACCTGAAATACTTCACCTGTAAAAGGGGTACCCCTATCACTTTCAATTATTCTAGGGATACCATATCTACACACAAATTCCTGCACAATTTTCTTTGCAGTGAATGTAGCAGTATTTGTGGCAGCAGGGAACGCTTCTACCCAGTTGGAAAATACATCAATACAAACTAACACATATTTTAAATTCCTACAGGGTGGTAACTGTATGAAATCGATTTGTATTACCTGAAAAGGTCCGTCTGTCGGGGGGATACGGGATGGCTCTGTTGGTATTGACTTTCCAATATTCTTCCTCAAGCAAGTAAAACATGTCATTGCTCTCTTACCTGCATGAGAAGAGAATCCTGGCGCACACCAGTAGGCTCTTACCAGCTTACACATACCCTCTTTGCCCAGATAAGTCAGACCGTGTGCCGCCTCAGCTAGACTTGGAAGATATGCTCTGGGGGCTACTGGTTTACCGTGTTCACCTGTCCAAAGTCCTGAGGACTCCTGGCCAAACCCCTTTGACCTCCAGACCGCCTTTTTCTGCAGGGAACACAAATCTTGCATTTCAATGTGTTTAACTGTTGTGTATTATCAGTTGTGTGGAGTAAACCATCTGTGGAAAGCGAAAAGAGAGGGGAACTAATAAAAAGAAAATTTGTCAGATTTGCGTTCACCATCAGGCTGTCACACCATCATGCATATCGGTGTCTATGCACAGTCTCCCTTCACCAGTATTCCCATTCTCCACCCTTTGTGCATGACCAGGCACACTGCGTAAATACTGGTGTCCCTATGCTGGTGAGATATACTGGATTTGGACAGAGCTCTGAAAGACCGAGTAGGCATGTGGCGTTTGAACTGTAATCCTGTCGGTGAACGTAAGAGATTAAGAGGAAACTTTGAAGACAAATCACATAGAGTTTAGTAACAGACAAGTTTGTAGAGGCAAAGAATATTTTACAAAATTTGACATCTGGATTGGGCACTAGGGGGAATGATTCTCTACTCGGTCTGCTCCCCTAAAAAAAAATTCTATGTGTGTTATATCTCTACTGGGACTATCCCAGCCATCAATCCAGTGTCCTGTCCATTCTAAATTCATAGGGAACCCGGTATCTTTGAGATAATTTCCTCTACCTGTGATGGACATGCATCTAGAACAGTGAAATGCAAAATTAGTCTTCGTGGGTATCCAACATAATTCGTACTTCCTGGGCGGGAGCACGCTATATGTATACCATCTCTAACAAAACTTCTGTTAAGTTAATTAGAGGTCACTTCTGCTAGAGAAAGAAGCAAAAGTTTAGAGACCTCCTCCTAACCCCAGTAAGTTCTGTCAAAAGGGTAAAGTTGCATTTATTCTGTTCTTCCCATTAACCGAATCTGTGATTTCTATATGGCTCGTGATTCCTTACTATATGTCCCTTGATCCCGTCTATGTGTTTAATAACGTGGCTTGTTTTCTCTGTCTAGGGGTCTATTTTGACTATGTGTTCTACTATACCTACAATCTCTGACAAAATGCCCTTCCTTCCTACAAGTATAACATATTCTAGGTCTTTTCTTACTATCCGGGTTTTGGGGTTTAGGTTGATGAGACTTTGGTGTAAGGGCCTGTATTCTTTCAATCCTCAGCCTCTCCTCCTGCAGTTCTCTACGCCTAGCAATGTTCTCATGGTGTTCAATCGCGCACTCTCTAAGGCAAGCTACTGTGGCCCCTCTCCAATCAGGCAAAAATGTTTGTACCCTGTCCCTTACTGTCTTAATGAGTCCGTCCATTAGCACAGAGACAGCCACTTCCCTATAATTCGCATCGTTCCCTGTATCTGATACCCCAATGTATCTATCCATTATTTGCAGGGCCCGATGGAAATATTCAGATGTCATTTCATTTTCCCTCTGTTTTGTGGAGAAAATTTTTCTCCACTTAACAGTTGTGGGGAAATACAACTCTAGTTGCATGTTAATTTGCTCTAAGTTCTCCTGATTGTGTTTGTCAGTCATAAGACTATCCGACTCTAACCTACAATCAGTGATACATTTTTGGGTGTCAATATTAGGGGGTAGGCACGCTTTCAAAAATATCCGCCAGTGTTTGTTTGTCGGTTCATACGCATTACCCAGATCTCTGATAAATTTCTGACATCTGGCTAAATGCTTCAGAGGGTCGGGGAATTCTGAAATGATTGATCGCAGCTCATCTCTGGGCCACGGGCAATACATTGCATTATTCCTGGTGAGGACTACTCCCTGACTATCGGTTCCCCCATTGGGAGTTACTATTTCCAAGACAGGGTGTAATTCTACCATTCCGTTCCTAATCTGTTTACTGTGAAGTGTTGTTGTCTCTGTGCAATGAACTGTCTCACACTTACCGGTAGCTGTGACCTCATCAGTTCTTTCATTGGGGAATATTGTTACTGCTCTACCTGGTTGGACAGGCCCCACCTGAGTTTCCTGCAAGGTGACTGCTTGGAGGAGAGCTGCAATTTGGCTGGATCCTTCATCTTCTTGTGACCTATAACCTTGAAAAGACTTCAAAACAGGATACATCTTGCAAAAATTAGGGTTAATACATTGTTTTTGCATACTACTATCATTTACTGATATACCATTGACTGTAGCCATCTCTTCCCCTTCGACCTGTGTCGACAATGGTGTGTTTGTGTTCTCATTCCCGCTAGGTTTTGAACAAGTTTTGCTAATTTGTTCCCTTTGCATATCCACCTCTTGTTGCCATAAATTTAAACAATCATTATGTCTAATCCTTTGTTTTCTGGATTTAAGAAGACATATTTTGCTGCTTACATTCTGCAGTGCCTCTGGTTCAAAGCTGCCCACTTTAGGGAATGGTACCCTATCTTTGTCAGTCATACATACCCATTCAGACAAAAAGTCTTCCGTGTGTGGACCATATTTCCCACACATAACAAACCTCGCTGACCCCATGGGCCGCGGCTCTACAATCTGAACCCTGGTTACAAAACGTCCACCGCTTGTACAATTGGATCCCATCACGGACTTTTTGCTTTTACGCAATCCCCAATGCACAATACGAATAGACAGTGAAAGTTCTTAGAGAACTTTCACCCAATCACGCCCACGTTAGCCAGTACTACCATACACTGTCGATAGCGAAGGCAATGTACCCAACCTAGGGCCCTATCTGACCTATATTTACTGGAAGTTTTTAGGAATAACTTACCCTTTCCAGTAAAGTATCGGTCGTTGGAGATTTTCCTGAGAGAGACCAGCGAAAACTCCCTATGCACTTTATTATACACAAATCACGCTTGCGTATGCTCTATACAGAGCTAATGATACCGCGATTTTACGCAAAAGCTCGTAAAAAGGATATCACGTTGCGCTATCTATCGCACCCACAAACGCGCGGTCCAATCGCACAGCATATAGGTACTTGAAACTTATCTGCCGTACGACCACGGGTTGTTGTACAAACTGCGACCCTCTATACTCTATATAATCGCTCACTTAACACAACACACAGTTTCTTTCTGTATAAACCTTTACAACCAGGCCAGACTGCATTTGTGCTTTACACTTCCTTAAACATTTATTTTAGTTTTAACTATATAGCAACAAATGTATCCGGTTTCACACAGATCTATAATGACTCTAGCAATAATCAATAATTTAAATGATATGATTCAGATTAGATAGCTATCCTGCAGAACATACACTGATATAAACACACACATAATTATAATAATATTATATATATGTACCATTCACTGGTCTCCTATGAGACTCATTTACCCATTCAGTGCTTCTAATTTGCATATCAAAGCTATGTGCTTTTGCCTGCCTGTAAAAGTGGTTTGTTTTTTTTGTTTTTACTGCTAAGAAAAAGCAGTTACACATGTTAATTTGCATTTCAATGGCTATCTTATAGCAAGCATATTCTACAAGTCTTGGAAGGAAAAGAAAAAAAACTTTGTTTATATCTGTGTGTAATTCTTACATCAAGTATTCATCTATTAACTCTCACTAGGCCCAGCTGAAACTATTTGTAATTGACTATGGCATGGGTTAAATAAATGCATTGGTAACTCATAAATGGTGTTTGATGTGACCAAGGAAAGCTGATTATTCTGAGCAGTGAAAATCAGCCATTTAGAAAATGACCTTCCCAAAATGGCCGCTGCTCCTCCCCCTTCCACATCCATGAGGGTTACACAAAATGGTGGACAGGCCATGTGGCTAGTCCAAAATGGAGGACAGACCATGCGGCTTCCTTTGTCCCAAAGAAATCACACACCATACAAGCACCAGAAGTCATTTTAGACCTGAGTTTAAAAAAAACTATATCAAGGCTATGCAGCAACTTTTAAATATACTTTTAAACCTACTTAAACAGATAAACAATCCAATCTGAATCAAACACAATATGACTTATTTGAACCTTGTTTTGCAACAATAAAAATACATTTTAGCATCTTAAATATTATGAGAAATGCATTGTCCCTAGAATTTCATATCAGCAGCTTACTGATAACACAACAATACATTAACGTGGATGTTATTTTCATCAGCTTCGCGATGCGTCCATCGGAGCCGGTCAATTACAGCCGCGTTTGTAATGTACAGTGCATCATTAAGAACGTGATATCCCGTAAGAGCCCCCATCTGATAATGCTGATTTATAAACAGGGATAAAAAGCTATACCTTATACACACTTTAAATACACTTTATCATGAAGCCGCTGCCGCCGCTATACTTAGTACACCACGTACGTACATTGTACACCGTTTGCGTACAGAGTCCCGTACAGTGTACGGACTTTGCGTACAAACACTGCGCTAACGGTACAAAGTACACACAGCGCGTACACACCCAGAGATACATTGCGAACCCTTAACAGCAATGCAAGCGTTAGCAATAAACCTTTAAACCTTAGCAGGGAAAGGAAAAACACGACACCAGTTTGCCATTTAAAATGCTGGGTTCCGACACCACAGCGTATTATTACGGAAAGGGGGTTACAATATAAACAATACAATACAACAGAATAATTGCTACAATCAATGGTACATACTTTTGGTTTCGCCTGCGCTTCCCGGTCCGGTCCTCGGTCATCTAATAGATAACTTTTTGAGTCTTGTGTCTGACCAGGCCTGCAGCAGGCTCTCTTTATACAATGCTTCCAAAACCTAACACAATGGATACTGTAATCTCTTTGTCCATTGGACACGGATGGTCATTTACAGTACAGGAGAGGTCATAGGTCGGTTTGAATAGGTGGGCGATGTCTGTTCCAACTGCTCTTGTGGGTGGTCTCCTCTGGATTCCCGCCGCATACATAATGTACAGTAAATACAGTTTATATCTATAGTCTGCTCCTGCACATAACTATCCGCAGGAACATGCGATCTGCTTTAAACCAACACCGGAATGTTACCCTTAAAATACCCTACAGCTGTATACCAAACACCACCTTATAACCTTGTTCTGTCCCCTCCTATCCTGTAAAGGTGAATCCCTTTGTTCTGAAACCATTTAAACTGCTGTAACTTATTGATGTGGTGCAGGGAGACTATGTGTACATTGTGCACTATTTGGATTAAATATGTAATGTGTTTTCATACCACGCACTAATGCGCAGGACCGCGGGAGCGACCATACGCAAATTGCAGATATGTGCACGCACGGCAGAACAAGTACACGCGCGGAGGCCATCTGTGTGTAGTTTGTACGTGATGTGTGTACTGCAATATTTTTCGACTTTGACAATGGGTACGTATGACTGCTGATGATAGGGCATCATTCCCTAGTGTTGGTGAGTTTGATCCTGAGGTATTGCAGGTAGTATGTCTAACCAAAGTCATATAAGACAAAAACGGAAATATAAAAACTGTTTGAATGTGTAGCAACAATAAACAAGTAGAAAAAAGAGAAAGCAAGTACACCACCATATGTAGATGTGGAAGCAGTTACGGCTAGCATACAAACTATAGAAAATAATAAAAATAAAAATATGAAAAATATGAATGTAACCTATATATGTACTAATGAATGTCGAAGTTTTATTTAGGAGGAGAAGGCGACCTGACTGGTTTCAGCTATTTCTCATGCACTCAGAGGAGTATCCAACCGGTAAAAGAGGAGCAGTAGCCTGCATGGGAAGTGGCTGAGACCAGTGGAACTGGTAAGTATGGAGTCATTCGTGTACATATATAGTAAAACCCAAAAATAAAATAAAAATCAAGAAAGTAACATCAGAAATGGAGAAAAATCCTGTCCGCACATTAGTATTTGCCAGTAGGAAAGCGGACAAAGATAGGGTAACCACCGGGTATTTCTTTTAGTTACCATATAAGAAGTATTCATTCCTAGTAATGCCCCTAGTCAAGATGAGCTCGGAAATGTTTGTTGGACCATGTACAGACCCTTAATACGGGATGAGAAGGATTGAATGAATACTTCGCATGACCTAGAAGCTTGTTGATTTTTATTTTGTCTTTTGCAGTACTAGAAAATTCTCCATCTGGATAAGATCACTGGTAAACACTAATTCGGCAAATGGGAGGAACGGGAAAGGTGCAGCAATACCCTTTGGTAGGCCTGCCGAGATTACGATAGGGCCCTTGCAAACCAAACATTCTTTTCTGTTGGCTGCATCAGCTCCGACTAATCTACTCGGCAGAGATTTGTGTAAAATGCGGTGTGTCATATACTGTACCCCTGAGGGTGTGTTCTAAGATATCCCTGAGAACCATGCACAAGAGGCACAAGATATATTAGACACCCCTCAAAGGCTAATGTTACACTCTACTGTTATAGATTCATGTCCATCACAGGTAGAGGAAATGATCTCACAGATACCGGGTTCCCTTTGAACTTAGGATGGACAGGACACTGGATTGATGGCTGAGGTAGTCCCAGTAGTGACACAGCATGCACAAGCTTTAACGGGGGGTAGACCAAGTAGTTAATAAATTCCCCATAGTGCCCAATCCAGTTGTCATTTTAATAAAATCCTCTCCAACCTCTATTCTGTTTCTCCACAGTTTCCGCTTCATCTTTTGCCTTCACAGAGGGTGGTACAATACATGGACCCGATTACAGTTCAAACACTACATGCCTAATTGGTCCTTCAGAGTTCTGCCCGAACCCAGTATATCTCACCAGCACGATGACACCAGTATTACTGCAGTGTGCCTTGTCATGCACAAAGGGTGGAGGAAGGATGAGAATACTGGTGAAGGGAAATTTTGTATAGACAGTGACAGCCCGTTGGTGAACGCAGACCTGATATTTTCTTCTTCTTTCTCTCCTCTAGAGATGTTTTTTTTTTTTTTTGAGTTATGCTCATGGTACTCTACATTGCAAACACACAACAGTTAAATTAAGATACAAATTTGTGTTCCCTACAGGAAAAGTAGGTCTGGAAGTCGAAGGGGTATGGTTAGGAGTCCCCAGGACTCTGGAGAGATGGACAAGGTAAGCCAGTGGCCCCCAGGACGTATCTCCCAAGCCTAGCTGAGGCGGCATATGGTCTGACTCACCTAGGGTAAGGAAGGTATGTGCAAATTGGTAAGAGCTTACTGGCGTGTACCAGGGTTCTCTTCTCAGGCAAGCAGGATAGCAATTACCTGTCTTACTTGCATGAGGAAGAACATTTGGTAAGGTAGTACTAACAAAGCCATCCCATATCCCTCCTGCAGACGGACCTTTTCAGGTAATACAAATCGACTTTGTACAGTTAACACCCTTTAGGAGTTATTGTTATGTATTGGTGTGCACTGATGTTTTCTCAAACTGGGTAGAGGCATTTCCTGCCGCCACGGATGCTGCTGTGTTTACCGCAAAGAAAATTGTGCAGACATTTGTGTGTAGATACATGTATGGTACACCTAGGAGTAGGAGCAAAGCTTGAAATTGGACTATTGTGGTCATAGACACTGCCACTAGTATTATGTAGCATCGGAACCACTCCCAGATCTTCACTTAACGAATCACCCTCTTCAAAATTTTTGTTTTTGATTTTTTTTGGAAGACAACCTCATGTCATGATTGATCCACACAATGATCAGAAATACACCAATGAGGTGACAGTACAGTACCTTATCGAGATGAGCCAGCATTTGAGAACTTGACAAAAGAACTTGAAACTGTTGATTCCTGGTATGCCAAATGCTAACTGTCTTGATTGTGAACCAAGAGGCTGTATATTGCAGGGTTAATCTTTGTTTAACTCTTATTAACTGTGGCCACAAGCTTTTTCATGCAACCCTATGTAAACTCAATTGTTCTAAACCTGTGTCAGCCGTTCCTTAGTCATTTATCAGCCAGTGTCAGGTGACTAGTGTACCCTTAAAAGCCATAAGATATGTGGCAGGTACACAGTAAACCTAGTGGGCATATTTGCAGTTATATTATGTGTGATACAGTTGCCAGGCTTTAATTTTTAAGACTCTGTGATAGTGTAGGACAGGGGTGGGGAACCTCAGGCCTTCGGGCCGTATAAGGCCCGCAAATCCAATTGGGCCCTCATTCTGTGTTGTTCGCTCGCTAGCTGCTTTTAGCAGCATTGCAAACGCTAGGCCGCCGCCCTCTGGGAGTGTAACGAAAGATTAGCAGAATTGCGAATAAATAATTCTTAGCAGTTTCTGAGTAGCTCCAGACTTACTCCTACACTGCGATCAGCTCAGCCCGTTTCGTTCCTGGTTTGATGTCACAAACACGCCCTGCGTTCGGCCAGCCACTCCCCCGTTTCTCCAGACACTCCCGCGTTTTATCCTGGCACGCCTGCGTTTTTCTGCACACTCCCAGAAAATGGTCAGTTTCCGCCCAGAAACACCCACTTCCTGTCAATCACACTCCGATCACTTCAACGATGAAAATTCTTCGTTCGGACGTGAGTAAATCTACTAAGTTTTGTGCTAAAATACTTAGCACATGCGCACTGCGTACCATGCGCATGCGCATTTTTGCCTTAATCGCTCCGTTGCGTAAATCGGCAACGAGCGAACAACTCGGAATGACCCCCTTGATCCGGCCCGGCCAGGCTCACCTAACCGAGGGAGATGCCAGGCGCCCGCTGAGATTTTGTTACCAGTGGGCACCTGGCTCCTTCTCCTCAGCAGCTACCGGAGGCAGGAGCTCACTCCTTAGCTCTGACTTCCGGGTCAGGCAGTGTACATGTGCGGCTGTGCTGGGCTATGGGAGATATGTCATGACGTCTCTCCCATAGTTCTGAGGAGCGGGCACCCAGGCGGAGGGCAGCGGTTCGGAAGCAGGAGTGGGGCTGGTGAGTATTGTGGTTTTTTATTTTAATTTTAATATGTGTGTGTAAGCGGCACTACTAGTGGGCATATCTAATGGGGCATAACTGACTGGGGGCATATCTAATGGGGCATAATAACTGACTGGGGGAATATGTAATGGGGCATAGCAACTGACTAGGGGCATATCTAATGACATAACAACTGACTGGGGGCATATGTACTGGGGGTATATCTACTGGGGCATAACAACTGACTGGGGGTATATCTACTGGGGCATAACAACTGACTGGAGGCAAAACTACTGGGGGCAGGCTAATTTTTAAGTTGATATTTTTGTATGGCCCCCGAAGCATTTTATAAATATTCAGATGGCCCTTGGTAGAAAAAAAGGTTCCCCACCCCTGGTGTAGGACCTGCAAGAAGGTGGGGTACCTTGGCGATCGGTTTGCAGGCTTCTGTGCATTGGCCAATTCACTAACTAAACCCCCATCATTTATTTATTGATGTTGTGAGGATAAGTGAGCTTGCTATGGTGAGTGCTGAATTTTATGTTTGTATATATTTAAGTAGGTGGCAACGAGCTACATGCACCCCACCCTATGAGTGGTGAGTGCAGACATTGCACCCCGCTTCTCGGGTGGCGGGTGCTGTGGTTTTATATTTGTCTGTATATATATATATATATATATATATATATACTGTAATATACTGTAATTAGAAAATGGTTGTGATAGTCACAGTAAATGTTACAGCAAATTTTAATGCAAAAATCATGCATGTAATTGGATATGGCCCTAATTGTTCCATGAAGAAGTCTTTTCTTTATAACTAAGAAATTAATATTATTTTTCAGTTTTTGTTAACCTATAGTTGTTGCTTTTAAGGTTTTTGTTTTTACCTCTAGCAGTTACCGTTTACCTTTGTATCATTCCAGGTTATTTACTGTGCTTAAATTATTTACAATTCAATTCAAGCTGGAAAAGCAGGTGTTCCAACACTTTTGAATCGTTGCATATGTTTCAACACAAAATCGTGTCTTTTACAGTGGCCATGTTTTCAGAATTCTTTATAGGTGAGTGTTTCTATTTTGTAACTGTCCCCCTGATATCCACAGCCGGAAATCCAGTATATGGTGGCACCCACAAACATTGCTCTGTCCCTTTTTACCAAGATAAATAGGTGGTAGTTAAAGACCACATAATAAAAAAAAATAAAAAAATAGTAACCAAATGAATATAAACCAATAAATCTTTGCAGGCAAATACCCAGTTGGTCTGAATGTTAAATTAAGTAACTTGTGTTATACTAGGCTGACCATATTATCCCTTTAACCTAGGACACTCATGAATTATACAGGTTCTGCTTAAAACCAGGTGAAATGCAGGCTTGTAGTCAGCCAGCCACAGAACCTGTGTAATTCATGAGTGTCCCAGGTTAAAGGAATAATATGGTCAGCCTAGATACACTACAGGGCTCTACCTTTTTCTCTGGATAAGCTCGGTCGTCTCCTCCTCTACTGATTTTGCAGTCCATGTGCTGATTTCTCGTGTGATCTGGCAGAACATCCTGCGGATGTTGGAAGGGATATTAGAACATACTGTAGCGTCTTTGGATATAAAGAGAAGGTGACAGTAGACCCAGCAATGGTTCCCCCTCTCCGCAGAGCAGACACCTCATCTGTGTCTCACCCAATTTCTCCTTCATTACCAACCCCCATCCTCACCAGACCTGTTCTTCTGCCAGAAGTTTAACTAGTCAGAGTCGGATCACCTTTCAGAGGATGCTTCATAGTGTTTGTGCATGGAAAAATACAGTAAATTCCCTTTATTTTGGTTATCTATGTGATCAGACTGTAAAATAGGGCCAGATATCAGAATATAGAATCCATGTTTTTTTAATTTTTTTTATTCATTACTATTCTATAAAAAGTATGAGCATAAATCATCCTTACCCATAGAAACATATGTAAATGTATTGGGGGGAGAGTTATCAAAACTTGGAGAGAGAAAGTGGCCCTGAACACACACAAGATTTTTTAAATAGATTTTTTAATCTATTTTTTTTTTACACACTGCTGTGTATCACTGTGCATATAATATAGTAATTGTGGCACACACCAATAACTTTTGCAGGCACCAGTGTGCGCCAATAAAGGGTTAATGCTGCATTGCAGGCAGTGACAAAAAAAAAATCAACACCAGTGTGCACCGAGGGTTAATGCTGCCCCTGTATTAGGAGCTATTGGCTGCACAGTGGGCAGTTCCGAAAAAAACACCAGGGTGCTCCAAGCATTTATGCTGACCCTGTATTAGGAGCTATGGGCTGCACTGCGGGCAGTTAAAAAAACTCCATCAGTGTGCATCAAGCGTTAATGCTGCCCCAGTATTAGGAGCTATGGGCTGCACTGAGGGCAGTGACAAAAAACCCACCAGCGTGCATCAAAGGTTAATGCTGCAGTTAGGTTACAGCACCAGTGTGACACACAACCAAAATGCAATTAAACAATTAGCATACTGTAGCTGTTCCTGCGCTATAAAAATAAAAAGAATGATTTGATAACTGCCTGATTCAAAACTAGCTCGGCCCGTATTCAGGCCCGGCGACAGGGGGGGTCAGAGGGGACAGCCATCCCGGGCCCCAAGGTTCGGAGGGGCCCCGAGGCTCAGAGACATACAAAACGGAGCAGCGGCACCTTTGATTTGCATGCTGGACGGTCACTGCTACACAAACAATGAAGCCAATTGGCTAAAGTAATCCCCCGCTACGGCAACCCGCCACCGCGACCTCCTCCCCATCAACCCGCGGCAACCCCAGTTAACACATACATGCGGTGCATGCGCCATGGGAATGAATGATGGCGCTATCCTGGCATCATTACACGAGAAGCTGACTGTGCCCGTGCCGACTCTTCTGACCTACTCCCTGCCTCCAGCGGCTAGCGAAGAGCAGGAGGAGAGACCGTGCTTGCAGCGCAATCTGGCTGCAAGCAGAAGAATCTGGCTGCAGTATCAGCAGCACTGCATTTCTCACCCCTGGGAGGGGTACACTTGTGTGGTATTTAAGTGTGTATATTTAATTTTATTCTAATGTGTGTGTATGTAGATAGATAGATAGATAGATAGATAGATAGATAGATAGATAGATAGATAGATAGATAGATAGATAGGTGTGTGTGTGAGTGTGCGTGCGTGTGTGTGTATGTATGTATATATATATATATATATATACACACACACTAGGTGATTAATCGCTACATATATATATTACCAAATCTTTCTTGGCTTAAATTTCAGCAGAAAATGGTTGGGCGGGAGGGGCCCCCAGAGACTTAATTGTACCGGGCCCCAAGATTTCTGTTGCCGGCCCTGCCCGTATTAACACTAAAGGAACATGTGGCTGCGCGTTAAAGTGTACTCTTATGTGCTTTGTATTGTAATCTGTGTTCTGATCCCTCTGACAGCACAATGGGTGTCATTCCGACCCGATCGCTCGGTGCAATTTGTCACAGTGCAGCAATCGGGTCAGAACTGCGCATGCGCTAGCACATATGTATGGCAGTCGTCGCTGCCTAGCGTTCGCCTTTGAGACAGAGGCGGTCGCCGGGCAGGAGGGGGCTGAACGGCGGCGTTAAGCCGCCGTTTAGTAGGCGTGGTCTGGCCAACGCAGGCGTGGCTGGACCATTGGTGGGGCATGCCGCAGCAGCAACACACAACTCCCGGCCAGCCGTAGGAGCTGCGCTGGCCGGGAGTTACTCCACAAATACAAGAGCATCGCCGCTGTGCGATGCTTTTGTGTTTGTGCGGGGGGGGGGGGGGGGGGGCGACATGACATGCGGGGTGGACTAGCCCTTTGCTGGGCGTCCCCCCGCATGTCAGGGAAGATGATAGTAGCTGTGCTAAATTTAGCACAGCTACGATCAACTCGGAATGACCCCCAATGTGTGGTAGGATGTACCGCAAGAGGTTAGTACATCCCACCCATTACCTCTGGCATAGGTATAGAGCTTGCTCACATACCAATCACTACTTGGTACATGGGGGGTCATTCTGACCCAATCGCACGCTGCAGTTTATCGCAGCGGTGCGATCGGGTCAGTACTGCACATGTGCCGATGCCGTAGTGCGCCGGCGCATGCCAGATGGTCGAAGGCCGTCGTTGCCTAGCGATCACAGGCAGGCAGGTTTGACAGGCAGTGGCGGTCGCTTGGGGGGAGGGGGATGGACGGCGGCGTTAAGCTGCCATTTAGGGGGGCACGGTCCGGGCAATGCAGGCATGGCTGGACCATTGGGGGGGTGGGCCGCGGCGGCTGTGTGATGTCACACGCAGCCACTGCGACCCGGGCAGCGAAGAGGTTCTCTCAGCCAGCCACAGGAGCTGCGGTGGCCGGGAGCTACTCCTGAAATGCAAAAACATTGCCACTGCGCGATGCTTTTGCACTTCTGCGGGGGGGGGGGGGGGGGGGGGGGCGGCACTGACATGCGAGGCGGATTGGCCCTGTGCTGGGCGTCCCCCCACATGTCTGAGTGCCTGATCGTAGCTGTGTTAAATTTAACACAGCTACGATCAACTCGGAATGACCCCCATGGTGTGAAGCAGCTACTCATGCCAAACAGAGGATATCGTTACCTTCGCCCTAATTACTCAACTGTATCTGACACCACTATACAGTACTTGATTATCGGCACAGAGTATTTCAGCCGGATGTGTTGCACACTAATCTGTTTAGTGAGAATCTACTTAATTACCTTATGATACAGTATGAGTCTGTACTTACTGAGAAGTCCGCTGTTACCTTTTGCTATTTCTGACCTAACCTGGCATTTGAGTCGGCCTTACATAATATAATACTATAGAAGGCATTGTCTATAATCTCGGCAATGTGTCACAAATGTATCAATGATGCCTGAGAGCGGCTATCTAATAATGTGCTAATTGGCATGAATTATCTCCAGGTATTAAATACAGTAACTTTTTGGACACAGTGGGGTATATTTACTAAGGTGGGAGATTTTTAGAACTGGTGATGTTGCCCATAGCAACCAATCAGATTATATCTATTATCTGCTAGAAGCAGCTAGATAAATGGTAAGTAGAATCTGATTGGTTGCCATGGGCAACATCACCAGTTCTAAATATCTCCCACCTTAGTAAATTTACCCCAGTGTAGCAATATATTGGAGCAATGCTAACATTACAGTGGAAGGCGTAAAACAGGATTATGCATTACAGGAATATACTGCTTTCTCTGAATAGCCTTTTTGTGATGGTTTATCCTACTATAAGACATTGTCTATGACCTCTGCAATAGGGATGCAGTCATGTGACCGCTGATCGGAATCCTGAGCGATCAAACGTCTGACAGTTGGCATGCCGACTAAGAGGGACTATTTCCACTCGTGCAAGGGGCTCTGTTGCGCTCGTCTCCCCCCCCCCACCCCCCACACACCCCCCACACACACACACACACCAGTATTCTGTGGTCGGGATCCTAGGGTCGGTATGCTGACCTCCGGGATCCCCACCACCGGTCTTACAGCCCCAACCAGGGATGGACTGGGGACTCATTCCGTGCACCCTTTGCACACGTGCGCCCTTTGCATGGCGCGCGGATACTGCAAATGGGGGCGTGTCACTGGTCAGGAGGCGTGAACTCGTGGCACGCCCCCATATTGCCTAGCAACAGGGCCCATCTACCAGTGGCAGTGGGGGACAAACCAGAGAGCGCTGAGCTGAGCGCAGCCTTCCCAGCTCTCTGTGGACCGTACCGGCACACCAGCCCTTCTGGTATTTGCCAGAAGAGCCAGATGGCCTGTCCGGCCCTGACCCCAACCCCTGCAATGTGTTATAAATGTATCAGCGATGCCTAACAGCATCTAGACAACAATGTGCTAATTGCTGCAAATGATCTTTCTTAACGGAGAAAACTGAATGCTTGTAACCATTGTTATGTCCTGATACTAAATAATAACCTGTACACATTGTAGCAATATGTGGGAGCAACATTATAACGTTATAGTGGAACCTTCAAAACTTGATTTTGCATTGAACGATACACACTCTGTCTGTGGGGGGGGGGGTATTTAATTACCCGCGTTACTGCCACGGGTGTAAATAAAAATGGGTATTTTCTGCATTTATTTAATTGACCTATCCAATTAGATCCAGCGAAAAACACTGATTTTTGTGTGAAAATACATAGGTCCCACAGAGAGCTGTGGACCTATTATGGGGGTCATTCCAAGTTGTTCGCTCGCAAGCTGCTTTTAGCAGCTTTGCACACGCTAAGCCGCCGCCTACTGGGAGTGAATCTTAGCTTATCAAAATTGCGAACGAAAGATTCGCAATATTGCGAAAAGACTTCTCTGTGCAGTTTCTGAGTAGCTCGACACTTACTCTGCCACTGCGATCAGTTCAGTGCTTGTCGTTCCTGGTTTGACGTCACAAATACACCCAGCGTTCGCCCAGACACTCCTCCGTTTCTCCAGCCACTCCCGCTTTTTTCCCAGAAACGGTAGCGTTTTTTCACACACACCCATAAAACGGCCAGTTTCCGCCCAGAAACACCCACTTCCTGTCAATCACATTACGATCACCAGAACGAAGAAAAAACCTTGTAATGCCGTGAGTAAAATTCCTAACTGCATAGCAAATTTACTTGGCGCAGTCGCACTGCGGACATTGCGCATGCGCATTAGCGACTAATCGCTCCGTTGCGAGAAAAAAACAACGAGCGAACAACTCGGAATGACCCCCAACGAGCGAACAACTTGGAATGACCCCCTATGTATTTTCGTAGCACTTATCACAAGTCTAGGGGGCACTTATTGCGGATTATGCTATGCATGCCTAAGGCACACTAAGCATAGTACCCGATAAGCACTGGTATTGGGGGGAGGAGCGCACCGCATTGGGACTAACGGAATACCCCCTAAGTCTTTTGTATTTCAGATAGTGGAATAATAACCTGTACAGTATGTACGTCTAGGTTTGTACCCTCTATGTTCATGGTATTAATGACAGAGGGAGTTATTCAGAGATGTTAGCAAAACAAAAAAGTTAGCATTTGAGCAAAACCATGTGCACTGCAGGGGAGGCAGATGTAACATGTGCAGAGAGAGTTAGATTTGGGTGGGTTATATTGTTTCTGTGCAGGGTGAATACTGGCTGCTTTATTTTTACACTGTAATTTAGATTTCAGTTTGAACACACCCCACCCAAATCTAACTCTCTCTGCACATGTTACATTTGCCCCACCTGCAGTGCACATGGTTTTGCCCATTAGAGTTCTGATTTGGTTTGCTAACAACTCTGAATAACCCCCTGAGTGTGTCCTCAAGGTGGTCGCTATTGATACTAATCAGAAAACTTACTGCATAAATTCCTTAGATGGTATACCTAACAAAAAGCAGTTTTGCTTAATTGATGTGAATAAACTTGATGGATGTTTTTACAAGTGTATTAAATTATTATTTTCCACCCAGTAAAGCTGTTTTAACAATACTAGGTGTTGTTTTCCCTTAGGAAGGGAGGGTTTCAATTAAAGTGGATACTATTTTTAATTATATTTAATAAAAGTTACATTTTATACTAACGGAATAACAAGAGTGCCGCCAAAAATAGTTTGACTACTTTTTATCTGAGCAGTGACAAGATTCCATGTTGATACCATGGGACATATGTAATAGGGTCGGAGTTTGCCGGAGCTGCAGGATGCCGGACGTTCTTGAACATTAAAATGTCTATCATAGACTGTTCTTCATTCATACGCATACACCACCTATACATAAAAGAAATAACTGACACTGACACCAGAATAAAGTTTGCCAATAAATTGTCAGCTTTTATTAAACAAATGGTATGGTGGCAAGGAGGGACGGCCTATTTAAATAAAGTCCCTATTTATTCTAATCCTTAAAACCTTTTAATTGTGGCTGACCCAAACACAAGAGGAGGCAAGGGCCCAACGTCAGCCCGGCCTTCATCGCATCACAAGGGGAGGCTTTAAAGGGCCCAATTTCAGCCCAGCCCCCATCACATCACAAGGGGAGGCTGTTAAGGGCCGAATTTCAGCCCAGCCCCCCTCACATCACAAGGGGCCATAATGGCCCATTTGCCACCCCTTGTGTTAATTGCTCTTTACCGGGAATACCGTGGCCAACTCTCCACTCAAGGTATTCCCCAACTCCACACTAAAAGGTGCTCAGGTGTGTACCAACTCCACCGGAGACCGAAGCCCACCTGGTCCGATAGTACTACGGCCCCGTAATGTATCAAACTCCCCCACCTTCACATCTCCTGAGCACCTATAAAACTCTTTAAACTACAGCCACAATTTCAGGCCATCCCAACCCACCACAGTTTCAACGAATCCCCGCCACCATAACTCAACCTTAAAACACTCCTCTTACTACTCCTACACTCCTTCTACCTATTCAATAAAAATCCTGACTAATCACAGCGGACAACAGATCTTCCAGAAAAATTCTCATAACCATCAAATTCAGATGGACACCATCGGCCATGTAAAGATGACGGGCAGAAACTAAAATTGAGGGATGCGGGACCACAAACCCCCAATTTTCACTAACAGCCCTGCCCACCACAGAATTGATCCGGTGCCGGACCAACTCTATGGCAGCCGGTCTGTCCGCATCTCTCCAAACCAAACGTGGGATAATGTCAGACCATCCCACGCTCAGAAACGATAACCTGTTCTGCAAGCTAACTAAATCCCTAACTATCGTTTTGCGAAGATCCAGACCCGTCCTTCTGGTCATGTAATTTCCACCAACATGGAACACCACCCTCAACGGGTATCCCGACCTCTCCAACTGTTGCCAAAATAGGGGCATGACTTGCTCTCAGCGTAGTCCCCTCACACCGATCCATCTGATAAGATTAGCTTCAGGGGACTGAAGGCACTCCACACCGGACCTCTCACCATGATAAACATATGAGTGCCCAATGATCCATATAGGACTCTCGTCCAAGCGCCAATCTGAAAATACAAAACCATATTCACAGAAGCTTAAATACAAAAACCCCCAACAACAAAATTCTTGATGCAACCTTACCCAAAACATCTCCATTATGACCTTACTAACATGTTTTTTTTTTTATATATATAACTATTTTAATTTGGCCTCTAAGGTGAAAATTTTGAAGCAGTGGTGAAAAGGGGGATGGGTATGAGGAATCAGACTTGACGAGAGGCGAAAAACACACCTGCCAAGCGGGCATGAACCCCAAGGCTTCAGGCACTTGACAAGATTAAAAATTCCTCAAGACCCCCAAATATGGCGAGTGGCTGAGCCCTCAAGTCTGATTTTTAATCCACCAGGTCAAAACCTGATATATTTCCGAAATACATCAGACTTCCACCTCACCAGAGCTCTAATTTGCCCGCTCGAACAGCCTTCAGCGGCTGCTGTTGTCGCCGCACCTATACGAAATGAATGGGTACCGTATTTCGATGCCGGCAAACCCATTGTGCAAATACAACGTTCCAGCACCCATCTAAATTGAAATTGAGTAATCGGCATACCATCCATATGCTGCAACCATGGACCTGTAACATCAGCCCTTGCTCTCAAATAAACCTTTGCCAAGGACACTGGACAAATCTCCTTATCGTCCACACATCTCAAAACCACCCAACAACCTTTACCTAATTGGTCCGTTTTGTAACGTTGTACTTTGCACCACAAGCCTCCATCTTCCAGTGACACATGCTCACGAAGCATAGGTGACATCGCTGTTTTTGAAGCTGACATCAGTTCACTGACTCTAAAGGCCCCGAAAAAGGCCATAGCAAAACACAATTTAAATAAAAGTGCTTCATAATCAGATGCACAGACCTCATGCAACACGACCGCCATGCGCCACAACATTGGAATGGTTATTGGCCTTCGTGCTTCCTGTATAGGGGCATCACTCGAGTCCACCCCTTGAGAATCCTTGCTAAAAAGAAAGATTTAGTAAAATCATGCCGGCCTTCCAGTCTCAAGAAATAAGAAAGAGCAGACAGTAAACGTGTTACAAATCCTCTTGACCTGCCTGCGCTAAAACATTCCCAAACATATTTCAATAACATTGTATAATCATTCTTACCTTGGTCCTGATGTAAGTGGACATATCTCTCCCACTCTCTCATACCGGTTCTGTACTCCCGAAGGGTAGAAGGTGCCATGGATCTTAGAGCTAAACCCTCCAACCCGGGCGTATCACCTGCCAGGCATAAGACGGACAAGGGTCACAAGATACATTCGCATCTGCAGCTAGCACCCTGAACCTGCGCCACTCGAAAGCACATCTGCCACTCCATTTTCAATGCCTGGAACATGCCTCGCGCAAAATTTTTTATTTAATTGAAGGCAACGCAAAACAATCTGACCCAACAATCGCAGCTCAGGAAGGCCAGCAGCTTTTTGACTATTAATCGCATGAACTACTCCCAAATTATCACACCAAAAGACTACTGAAAGATTGGCCAAAACCTCATGCCATAACTCCAGTGCTACCATGATAGGGAACAATTCTAATAATAACATATTACCAGTAAGTCCCTCATCAAACCATGTTTTAGGCCATGGGGAAGCGCACCATCTACCCTCCAGGTATGCTCCAAAACCCATAGAACCTACAGCATCCGTGAATAATTGCAACTCTACATTGGATTTGGGTACAGACTGTCAAATGCAACACCATTAAAATTAGCCAAAAACTCATCCCAAATGTGCAGATCCCTCCGAATTTCTTTGGATAATCTTATAAAATGACTAGGTCTTTTAACACCCGCTGTCGCTCTTTCCAACTTCCTGCTAAAGACCTTACCCATAGGTATAACTTGGCAAGCGAAATTGAGAGACCCCAATAATGATTGAGCTTGTTTCAACGTCAACTTGCCATTGGCCAGTGCCACAATTATCTCTCCTTTTAATTTATCTATTTTCTCAATGGGTAAACGGCAGCAACCCTCAATAGTATCAATTTCAATACCCAAAAAAGTCAACACCGATATAGGACCCACCGTCTTTTCCTCAGCTACTGGGACCCCAAATTCCTTAAACAATGACAAGGCATTTGATAACATATAACCATACATATCAGACCCGGCTGGACCCATAAACAAAAAATCATCTAAATAATGAATAATTCCGGACTGACCTGAATTTTCAGAAAGACACCAATGTAAGAAGCTACAAAATTTTTCAAAATATGAACAAGATATAGAGCAACCCATTGGGAGACATCTATCAACATAGAAACCATCATTCAGGCGGAAACCTAAATAACGAAAAAAATCCGGATCAATGGGCAAAAGTCGAAAAGCCAACTCTATATCAATTTTACTCATCAACGCTCCTCTACCGAATGATCTAATCTTAGCTAGCGCATCCTCAAAAGACTGATAAATTACCATGGACAAAGATTCAGGAATTGTATAATTAACTGAAGTCCCTTTTGGAAAGGATAAGTGCTGAATTAATCTGAATTTACCCGGTGTCTTTTTTTGGAACAACTCCCACTGGAGACAAAATTAAATTCGAAACCGGAGGATGACTAAAAGGCCCTACCATCCTTCCCAAAGCAACTTCCTTATCAACTTTTTCTTTTAAAATTATTGGAAACTGCTCAGCCGAGCGTAAATTACGAACAGAACCACAGTTAACCTGGCCTTTAATAGGCAACGGAAAACCTCTGGAAAAACCTAACCTTATCAAATCAGCGTCCTCTCTATTTGGATAATAATCCAACCAATACAATAATTTGTCCAATTTCACAGTAGCAGGGGCCCTACTTAGCATCAGCAGCTGCTGGGGCACGTTGCTGCTGCTTGTGAAAACCTCCTCTACCACCGGAAGTCTGCTGACAGTTTCTAATGGGGTGTGATCCCCCACAGCGGATACAAACATGCCGAAAACGACACCTGGACCCTAGGGTACATTGACTAAAAGGCATAGCATCTGCCTAATCTATTCTTACCTACCATCCATCTGTTACCGTTACTGCCTCGTTTTTCAACCATACCCTCTGAGCCACTCTTCAGAGGTTGAGTAACATCTACAAAAATATCTACATCTTTTTTTACCAAAATCTATGATTTCTTTGCCATTCTGTTTCCTGCGAAACTCCTCATCATAAGACCTCCAGGCTGTTCCACGCCCTGATCTCGCCAATTCATGTAACAAATACATATATTTAATTATATTCATGTGCTCTTGAGGTCTAGACTCCAAATAGCAAGCAGCAAAGATAAGCATGCCTGTGACCGGACGGTCTCGCCCCCAGTACACAGAATAGATGCTTAGGTCACACGGGACTTGACCACATAGGGGATTCCCACTTACCGTCAGTAACAGCCTGTTACTGACTCCTCCCACTGCACTGTGGGCGGGTTTATGCTGCCACCACCAAACTCCTAACCTGCCGTGGCATTTGGAACCACGGTTCTGCTCTGTATGTGCCGACACACTGCCTTACCACACCTGTGTGGTATTGATGAATCCCCACTAGTCTTCTACCGGTAGCTGGCAGAAGGCGGAACTTGGAGACGCTGATTCACCCTAGACAGCGGGTGAACAGGGCTAGGTTTCGCATAGCCCTGTAGGTCACAAGATGACGCAATCTTCTTGAGGCAGATGATGTTTTAATTAGAGATGAGCGGGTTCGGTTTCTCGGAATCCGAACCCGCCGAACTTCAGCTTTTTTTACACGGGGCCGAGCAGGCTCGGATCCTCCCGCCTTGCTCGGTTAACCCGAGCGCGCCCGAACGTCATCATCCCGCTGTCGGATTCTCGCGAGGCTCGGATTCTATCGCGAGACTCGGATTCTATATAAGGAGCCGCGCGTCGCCGCCATTTTCACACGTGCATTGAGATTGATAGGGAGAGGACGTGGCTGGCGTCCTCTCCGTTTAGAGTGACTAGAGTACTAGAGAGAGACACAAATTTTGGGGAGCATATAGGAGGAGTACTACTTGCTGCTGATAGTGTGACCAGTGACACCAGTGCCACCAGTTTAATTAATCCGTTCTCTGCCTGAAAAAAAACGATACACAGTGTGACACAGTCACACATACCATATCTGTGCTCAGCCCAGTGTGCTGCATCATATGTAATACTGTATATCATTATCTGACTGCTGAGTGCTCACTGCAGTGCTCACACAGCTTAATTGTGGGGGAGACTGGGGAGCAGTTATAGCAGGAGTACATATTTTAAGTACAGTGCACACTTTTGCTGCCAGAGTGCCACTGCCAGTGTGACTGACCAGTGACCACTGACCACCAGTATTGTGATTGTCTGCTGACCACCAGTATATTGTGATTGTCTGCCTGAAAAAGTTAAACACTCGTCGTGTGGTGTTTTTATAAACGCATTCTGCAGACAGTGTCCAGCAGGTCCGTCATTACATAATATATACCTGTCCGGCTGCAGTACTAGTGTGATATATATATATTTTAATTTTATCTCATTATCATCCAGTCTATATTAGCAGCAGACACAGTACGGTAGTCCACGGCTGTAGCTACCTCTGTGTCGGCAGTCGCTCGTCCATCCATAATTGTATACCACCTACCTGTGTTTTTTTTTTTTTCTATCTTCTTGATACTAGTAGCTTACTTTAGGAGTCTGCAGTGCTGACAGACAGTGTCCAGCAGGTCCGTCATTACATAATATATACCTGTCCGGCTGCAGTACTAGTGTGATATATATATATATTTTAATTTTATCTCATTATCATCCAGTCTATATTAGCAGCAGACACAGTACGGTAGTCCACGGATGTAGCTACCTCTGTGTCGGCAGTCGCTCGTCCATCCATAATTGTATACCACCTACCCGTGTTTTTTTTTCTTTCTATCTTCTTGATACTCGTAGCTTACTTTAGGAGTCTGCAGTGCTGACAGACAGTGTCCAGCAGGTCCGTCATTACATAATATATACCTGTCGGGCTGCAGTACTAGTGTGATATATATATATATATATTTTAATTTTATCTCATTATCATCCAGTCTATATTAGCAGCAGACACAGTACGGTAGTCCACGGCTGTAGCTACCTCTGTGTCGGCAGTCGCTCGTCCATCCATAATTGTATACCACCTACCCGTGTTTTTTTTTTTCTATCTTCTTGATACTCGTAGCTTACTTTAGGAGTCTGCAGTGCTGACAGACAGTGTCCAGCAGGTCCGTCATTACATAATATATACCTGTCAGGCTGCAGTACTAGTGTGATATATATATATATATATATATTTTAATTTTATCTCATTATCATCCAGTCTATATTAGCAGCAGACACAGTACGGTAGTCCACGGCTGTAGCTACCTCTGTGTCGGCAGTCGCTCGTCCATCCATAAGTATACTAGTATCCATCCATCTCCATTGTTTACCTGAGGTGCCTTTTAGTTGTGCCTATTAAAATATGGAGAACAAAAATGTTGAGGTTCCAAAAATAGGGAAAGATCAAGATCGACTTCCACCTCGTGCTGAAGCTGCTGCCACTAGTCATGGCCGAGACGATGAAATGCCAGCAACGTCGTCTGCCAAGGCCGATGCCCAATGTCATAGTACAGAGCATGTAAAATCCAAAACACCAAATATCAGTAAAAAAAGGACTCAAAAATCTAAAATAAAATTGTCGGAGGAGAAGCGTAAACTTGCCAATATGCCATTTACCACACGGAGTGGCAAGGAACGGCTGAGGCCCTGGCCTATGTTCATGGCTAGTGGTTCAGCTTCACATGAGGATGGAAGCACTCAGCCTCTCGCTAGAAAAATGAAAAGACTCAAGCTGGCAAAAGCACAGCAAAGAACTGTGCGTTCTTCGAAATCCCAAATCCACAAGGAGAGTCCAATTGTGTCGGTTGCGATGCCTGACCTTCCCAACACTGGACGTGAAGAGCATGCGCCTTCCACCATTTGCACGCCCCCTGCAAGTGCTGGAAGGAGCACCCGCAGTCCAGTTCCTGATAGTCAGATTGAAGATGTCAGTGTTGAAGTACACCAGGATGAGGAGGATATGGGTGTTGCTGGCGCTGGGGAGGAAATTGACAAGGAGGATTCTGATGGTGAGGTGGTTTGTTTAAGTCAGGCACCCGGGGAGACACCTGTTGTCCGTGGGAGGAATATGGCCATTGACATGCCTGGTGAAAATACCAAAAAAATCAGCTCTTCGGTGTGGAAGTATTTCAACAGAAATGCGGACAACATTTGTCAAGCCGTGTGTTGCCTTTGTCAAGCTGTAATAAGTAGGGGTAAGGATGTTAACCACCTCGGAACATCCTCCCTTATACGTCACCTGCAGCGCATTCATAATAAGTCAGTGACAAGTTCAAAAACTTTGGGCGACAGCGGAAGCAGTCCACTGACCAGTAAATCCCTTCCTCTTGTAACCAAGCTCACGTAAACCACCCCACCAACTCCCTCAGTGTCAATTTCCTCCTTCCCCAGGAATGCCAATAGTCCTGCAGGCCATGTCACTGGCAATTCTGACGATTCCTCTCCTGCCTGGGATTCCTCCGATGCATCCTTGCGTGTAACGCCTACTGCTGCTGGCGCTGCTGTTGTTGCTGCTGGGAGTCGATGGTCATCCCAGAGGGGAAGTCGTAAGCCACTTTTACTACTTCCACCAAGCAATTGACTGTCCAACAGTCCTTTGCGAGGAAGATGAAATATCACAGCAGTCATCCTGTTGCAAAGCGGATAACTGAGGCCTTGACAACTATGTTGGTGTTAGACGTGTGTCCGGTATCCACCGTTAGTTCACAGGGAACTAGACAATTTCTTGAGGTAGTGTGCCCCCGTTACCAAATACCATCTAGGTTCCACTTCTCTAGGCAGGCGATACCGAGAATGTACACGGACGTCAGAAAAAGACTCACCAGTGTCCTAAAAAATGCAGTTGTACCCAATGTCCACTTAACCACGGACATGTGGACAAGTGGAGCAGGGCAGGGTCAGGACTATATGACTGTGACAGCCCACTGGGTAGATGTATGGACTCCCGCCGCAAGAACAGCAGCGGCGGCACCAGTAGCAGCATCTCGCAAACGCCAACTCTTTCCTAGGCAGGCTACGCTTTGTATCACCGCTTTCCAGAATACGCACACAGCTGAAAACCTCTTACGGCAACTGAGGAAGATCATCGCGGAATGGCTTACCCCAATTGGACTCTCCTGTGGATTTGTGGCATCGGACAACGCCAGCAATATTGTGTGTGCATTAAATATGGGCAAATTCCAGCACGTCCCATGTTTTGCACATACCTTGAATTTGGTGGTGCAGAATTATTTAAAAAACGACAGGGGCGTGCAAGAGATGCTGTCGGTGGCCAGAAGAATTGCGGGACACTTTCGGCGTACAGGCACCACGTACAGAAGACTGGAGCAACACCAAAAACGCCTGAACCTGCCCTGCCATCATCTGAAGCAAGAAGTGGTAACGAGGTGGAATTCAACCCTATATATGCTTCAGAGGTTGGAGGAGCAGCAAAAGGCCATTCAAGCCTATACAATTGAGCACGATATAGGAGGTGGAATGCACCTGTCTCAAGCGCAGTGGAGAATGATTTCAACGTTGTGCAAGGTTCTGATGCCCTTTGAACTTGCCACACGTGAAGTCAGTTCAGACACTGCCAGCCTGAGTCAGGTCATTCCCCTCATCAGGCTTTTGCAGAAGAAGCTGGAGACATTGAAGGAGGAGCTAACACAGAGCGATTCCGCTAGGCATGTGGGACTTGTGGATGGAGCCCTTAATTCGCTTAACAAGGATTCACGGGTGGTCAATCTGTTGAAATCAGAGCACTACATTTTGGCCACCGTGCTCGATCCTAGATTTAAAACCTACCTCGGATCTCTCTTTCCGGCACACACAAGTCTGCTGGGGTTCAAAGACCTGCTGGTGAGAAAATTGTCAAGTCAAGCGGAACGCGACCTGTCAACATCTCCTCCTTCACATTCTCCCGCAACTGGGGGTGCGAGGAAAAGGCTCAGAATTCCGAGCCCACCCGCTGGCGGTGATGCAGGGCAGTCTGGAGCGACTGCTGATGCTGACATCTGGTCCGGACTGAAGGACCTGACAACGATTACGGACATGTCGTCTACTGTCACTGCATATGATTCTCTCCCCATTGAAAGAATGGTGGAGGATTATATGAGTGACCGCATCCAAGTAGGCACGTCAGACAGTCCGTACTTATACTGGCAGGAAAAAGAGGCAATTTGGAGGCCCTTGCACAAACTGGCTTTATTCTACCTAAGTTGCCCTCCCACAAGTGTGTACTCCGAAAGAGTGTTTAGTGCCGCCGCTCACCTTGTCAGCAATCGGCGTACGAGGTTACTTCCAGAAAATGTGGAGAAGATGATGTTCATTAAAATGAATTATAATCAATTCCTCCGTGGAGACATTGACCAGCAGCAATTGCCTCCACAAAGTACACAGGGAGCTGAGATGGTGGATTCCAGTGGGGACGAATTGATAATCTGTGAGGAGGGGGATGTACACGGTGATATATCGGAGGATGATGATGAGGTGGACATCTTGCCTCTGTAGAGCCAGTTTGTGCAAGGAGAGATTAATTGCTTCTTTTTTGGTGGGGGTCCAAACCAACCCGTCATTTCAGTCACAGTCGTGTGGCAGACCCTGTCACTGAAATGATGGGTTGGTTAAAGTGTGCATGTCCTGTTTATACAACATAAGGGTGGGTGGGAGGGCCCAAGGACAATTCCATCTTGCACCTCTTTTTTCTTTAATTTTTCTTTGCGTCATGTGCTGTTTGGGGTGTGTTTTTTGGAAGGGCCATCCTGCGTGACACTGCAGTGCCACTCCTAGATGGGCCAGGTGTTTGTGTCGGCCACTAGGGTCGCTTATCTTACTCACACAGCTACCTCATTGCGCCTCTTTTTTTCTTTGCGTCATGTGCTGTTTGGGGAGTGTTTTTTGGAAGGGCCATCCTGCGTGACACTGCAGTGCCACTCCTAGATGGGCCAGGTGTTTGTGTCGGCCACTAGGGTCGCTTATCTTACTCACACAGCTACCTCATTGCGCCTCTTTTTTTCTTTGCGTCATGTGCTGTTTAGGGAGTGTTTTTTGGAAGGGCCATCCTGCGTGACACTGCAGTGCCACTCCTAGATGGGCCAGGTGTTTGTGTCGGCCACTAGGGTCGCTTATCTTACTCACACAGCTACCTCATTGCGCCTCTTTTTTTCTTTGCGTCATGTGCTGTTTGGGGAGTGTTTTTTGGAAGGGCCATCCTGCGTGACACTGCAGTGCCACTCCTAGATGGGCCAGGTGTTTGTGTCGGCCACTAGGGTCACTTAGCTTAGTCATCCAGCGACCTCGGTGCAAATTTTAGGACTAAAAAT
This sequence comes from Pseudophryne corroboree, assembly GCF_028390025.1. Lineage (NCBI taxonomy): Eukaryota > Metazoa > Chordata > Amphibia > Anura > Myobatrachidae > Pseudophryne > Pseudophryne corroboree. Next base: position 773,909,845 of record NC_086446.1, read on the forward strand.
AATATTGTGAGGTGTGAGGTGTTCAGAATAGACTGAAAATGAGTGGAAATTATGTTTTTTGAGGTTAATAATACTTTGGGATCAAAATGACCCCCAAATTCTATGATTTAAGCTGTTTTTTAGTGTTTTTTGAAAAAAACACCCGAATCCAAAACACACCCGAATCCGACAAAAAAAATTCGGTGAGGTTTTGCCAAAACGCGGTCGAACCCAAAACACGGCCGCGGAACCGAACCCAAAACCAAAACACAAAACCCGAAAAATTTCAAGTGCACATCTCTAGTTTTAAAGCCAAAAAATAGTTCTGAAAAGAACTTAGCAGTACAGCGAGATGTTTACAGCAGAATGAAGATGGTACAATACACTCTGGAGGCTCACAGGCCTCCTTTTTATGTCAATTTTCCACACAGTACCACAAGGGGTCATGACCCCACTGAGTCCTTTCTATCCAATCAGGAAATCTTACAAAATACAAATAAATAAATAAAACAATTTCCTCTTTCCTGGCACACACAAAGTTTTGTATAATTTAAACTCCAATTCCTACCACCTGGGAGTTTACACTTCACCATTGATAAATTTATCACTTAGCTTCAAAACTCAAATGTTTCTGTCTCATTCACATCTCCATGCAAACCCAGGGGTAAATTTACTAAGATGGGAGTTCTGTTTAAGATGGGATGTTGCCCATAGCAACCAATCAAATCCCAGGTATTATCTTCTAGAAGGTGCAAGATAAATGAGAAGTAGAATCTGATTGGTTGCTATGGGCAACATCCCATCTTAAATAGAACTCCCATGTTAGTAAATTTACCCCCCAGTGTTTGGGATTACAACAGGAAAGGCTGCAACACAACAAACAGCCTTCCTTCCACCTTCATTTGCATTTCAAAGATGTTTGGCCACCAAGAGGCCGGCTAATTGACACTTACTTGTACATAGCAAGTCTGGAGCTAGGACAATTACCATACGACTTCCTATGCAAAAAGTGTCTCACAAACAATTTTCAAGGCCTTTTTAGAAGCAACATACCTTGTACTTTCCTCATAAGTGCCCTGTCCATCAGTTCATCATTCTCCAACTGCGCACTGCGCAGTGATATAACATATGACACATTATTAAACATATTTTAAATACCCGGTGCCTAGCACCCACAATACATTTAAAGATGGCGACTAGCGCCAGTGCACAGTTTGAAAGTGGCGCCAAGTGCCCATTGTCCTCCTAATGGCGCTGGGCACTAGGGGTTAACCCCTTCAGTGCTGTGGCCGCCATTACACGTGTGGCTGGTTAGTCTCTCTGGCCACAATGCCCTTTTGCCAATTAGAGTAAGACTTATAAGCCTCCTCTCCAATACCCGATTTCTTTCTAGCCACCGCTAATGCTCTTTTCGCTTTATTAGTTAACGCAAACATATTAACAAATTTGCCCTGTCGAATACGCTCCCTAATTCTGGGCCGTACCCCTCTCAAAACAGCAGTATTAGCGCATTGCAAGGAATCCTCAGGACCCTCCTCCGAGGACATACTAGAACTGCTGTGTCTGCGCCTTCTTTTGTGTCTTTTCTTGCAACCACTGCAGCTGCTGTCAACTGAAGATGCGGACTCAGAGGAAGACGTGGATGAAACCCTGTCACTCCTGCGCCTATGCTTATGATTTTGAGAAGCTTTTTTCTTGCACAATTTTTGCTTAACTGCGCCCGTATCTCCTGAGCTGGCCACTGCATCCTTTTGATGTGCTATAGGGTGCACATCCAGTGGCGCACGCAGGGGGAGGGTTTCTGAGTACCCAGAAACCCCCCCTGACAGACCAATCTTTTTTTTTTCTGTAACGGGTCACCGGCAGCGGCCCGCGATTAAGCCCCCGGCCCTTGAGCACTGGCTCCACCCCCTCTTCTAACACCAGCGAATCGCGGGTTGTGTAGACTGCAGTGCAGAGAGAAGATCCGTTCTTGCTGTGCAGTTTGATCTCTGCCTCCCTCTGTCCCTCGTCCACTGTCCAATGCTGCTGCTGCTCATGCTGTTCCCATGTAAGGGATTAATGTGTGTAAACATATGGAAACATCATATATATATATATATATATATATATATATATAATACACATAGATATATTATTGTGTATGTATGTATGTATCTATCCATCTGCTGTGCTGTGTGTGTGTGTGTGTATATATATATATATATATATATATACATATAAAACACTCACTTCTCCAGTGATGCAGAAAAAATAGACAAGCCAGCACTCACGTGTAGATGAAAGAAAAGCAGGATTTATTCCTTAACCAAACGGCATGGTGAAGTACAGCAAATACAGCAAACACAGCCCAACAGCTGTTTCAACCGACTGGTCTTCCTCAGGGACTAACCGCACTGTTGTCAGAACATGAAATATAAGCCTCAAATGGCACCACAATCAACCCAGCAGCATCAGGACGTGTGCTGAGACAAGTCCAGGCATGCCTAATGCATCCCCTGCTGTCTCCTCCCACTCCATGACACTGGTAACTAAGCTAAACAAACCCGGTGTCATGCATAGCAACGGCTCCGTAGCGCGGCAAAACGTGCGGCGGGTGGTCTCAGCAGCCTGACTAGTAAATGGCATGCTGATAGTGAGGGGAATTGCAAGGACGCTGTATATCAAAACAGAAGTGAATGAAATGAAGTGATTTGTTGAAAAAAGTAAAAGGAATAGTGCTGAAGCTCAGCAGAATAGGGTTCCCTGAAAGTGCTGGCTAGAAAGTGCAAGGTGCAAAAGCAGGAGGGACTGACAGGTCTAATAGAAATAATAGCAGGTGACACAAGGACAACCCTCAAAACAACCTACTGCAAAGCAATGCCCACTTGTTACGGCAATCAATATAAATAAGAATATATGTGCAAAAAGAATCCAAACTGCCCTATTGGGGAGAAAACCCACAGAATGCACAATGTCCGCTGCCTTGTGGTATTAAGTGAGTGATGTACAGCACCCAGTATTCCCAGATCGTCACCGATACTGGTACTGACTGGGCCCAACACTGCTTAGTTTCCAAGATCAGCCGGAATTGGACATTTGCCAGGGTGGTATGGCTGTAAATATCACTAGACCAACATATGTTGTCTACTGGGGAATCCCATATAGGCAGCTGGAATCTGATACTGCTAAATACAACACCAAAGGTGGACAATAAGCTGCACAAGAGAGGGTCTGCATGGTGGATGTTGAAAGCGAGTGTTACGATTCCAGCACTCTGGTCAGAGGAGATCTTATGGCAAGGACCGGAGCACTGGAACGGAATGCTGGGGAAGGGAGCAGGACAGGAAAATAGCCCCTGGCGCCCTAACTCTGTTGTCTCACCCGTGTTGTCAGAAATCCCCTGCGAGACTATGGTTTCTTGAGCCCTTGGCAGCCGCGTTTGAAGGGCGGATTATGTCTGCCCAACTTCGATGCCCCCCGGTCTTAATGAGAGACAAAGGGAAACCCGAGACAGGGTAATAACAAGAGGCCCTCTAACTAAACAACCAGGCCAGGGGCTAAGCAAACTCAAAACTAAAATATGTGCTGAGAAACCACCAGGGAAAAGGACAACCAAAATATCCACTTGTCCAATTCTCCTACCCGGCACCGCCGAGTACCAGAGAGGACTTGTGGAAGCGGAACCCTCCGCAAATGCTCCAAACACAAAATATAAAAGGTAAAGCGGCTGAGCCGCAACACACGGCAGAGCCGCAACTCACGAACACCACTGGATATAAAACGGTGATCAGTCAGGACTCCAGGGAACCAAACGACCTCTTGGGATGAGATGACAACTCCCGAATACCGGACTTCTGAGGACTGGAATGACCGGATACAGCAGGACTGGAAACAGACTCTCAGCAAACAAAGGCAGCATGCAGGAAGCTATTACCGGCGTCTGTGAGAAGCCCTGGGAGTGTATTTAACAAGGAGTCCTCCAATCAGCTGCTAAAGGCTGATTAGAATAAATGCCGTGCAGCTGCCTTGCTGCACGGCCAGAGAGCAGGTGAATACCTTAATTTCCTAAAGCCTAGCAACGGGGAACGCGGTCCGCCAGTGGCGTCCCCGTTGCTTGGGTCCATGCGGCTCAGCGCGCCCGGCGTCTAGCGTTGCTAGGGAGCCGGCGGCTGTACGCGCACGGCGTCTCTAGTTGCTAGGCGCCGGGCCGCGCAGACAAGCGGACCCCGGCGCCTAACAGCGAGGGTGAAAGGAAAGGTGTCACTGCTAGTGAAGTGGGGACCTGTCAGGATCGAGTCTCTAGATATATAAAGACACACGGCGGAGTCTGACAGCACATAGCATGCAAAGAACATCAATGACAGGACACACGGTGGTGTCTAAGAAAATTAAACCAAACAGCGGAATGAAGAGTCCAACAAAAAGTCACTATAATATGTCACAGGAAACAACCTAAATGAAAATCTTCATTGAGGCCAATCGGAGTAAGACAATTAAGTCTGTGTATAAATTGTAGTTCTCGTTGTAGCAAAATTCTGTCCCGATCACCTCCACGTTGTAGTGGCGGTATGTGATCAATGATACAACATTTGAGCTGGTTAACAGTATGATGTGCATCCTTGAAGTGTCTTGCGACCGGTAAGTTAGTAAAGTGTTTTGAGGTGTCTGTAGCAATTAGGCACTTCTTGATAGATGAGCGGTGTTGGCTGAGCCGTTCTTTCATCATTCTACTAGTCTTGCCGACATACAGACGGTTGCATGGGCATCTCAAAATGTAAACAACAAATCTACTGTTACAGTCCAGCCTATATTTGATGGAATATTCCCTCCCATCAGTGGGATTTTTGAAGCGATTGCCTATTATCAGAAAAGGGCAATTCGAACATCCTGTACACTTAAATACTCCCGGTTTGGTGGTAAGCCAATTGGACATCTGTCTAGGTTTCCGCTGTGAAAAGTCTGTCTTGACCAAAAGGTCCTTGAGATTCGGTCCTCGTCTATAAGAAAATCTTGGTATTAGAGATAAGTCTTTTTTCAATGTCGGATCACTGGAGATCAAATGCCAATGTTCCTGATGCGGTTACGTATAAAGGCTGATGCCGTAGTGAACTGATAATGTCGATATTATCTTAAACCATAAAGCTATACCTTTAAACACACTTTTACCATGGGGCCACTGCGGCCGCTAGACTTAATATACACGCTACGCACTTTGTACGCTATTTGCGTACAGAGTCCCGTACGTTGTACGTACTTAGCGTACACACGCTCTTGATGAACTTTAAACCTTATTCGTAATGCAATGCAATGTTATTCTTACACTCTAAACCATGTGCCGCAAAGCACTGTAATGATGTTACACCTTAAACCTTACGCAGCGCTGACGGTATAAAGTACTTGCTGTGCGTACACACCTTATCAATATACCTTTAAACCTTATACAGTTAAACACTTTAAACTCTGGCAGGGAAATGAGGACACAACACCGATTTGTAGTTAACCGCTGGCTTCTAACACCACAGTGGATTAATTGAAAGGGGATAACAGTACAAGTTATACACTACAAGGCTAACAAGATAAATCTATAACAGAATAATGGCTACAGTCATGTACATACGTGAGAATGTTCGCTTGCGCAACCTGGTCCAGTCCTCCGCTAATCAGGTAGATAGCGTTCAGAGTCTTCTGACCAGCCAGGCAGCAACAGGCTTTTTATACACTACTTCCATATACAATACAATGGTCACTGTAATCCCTTTGTCTATTGGACACAGAGATGCATCTTTACATTACAGGAGAGGTCATAGGTTGATTTGAAAAGGTGGGCGATGTCTTTCCCAACTGCTCTTGTGGGTGGTCTCCTCTGGATTCCCGCTGCATACATAATATACAGTAAATACAGTTTATATCTATATTCTACTTCTGCACATAACTATACGCAGGAACATGCGATCTTTCTCTAACCAACACAAGAATGTTACCCTTAAAATACCCTACAACTGGATACTAGACATCACCTTATAACCTTTGTCTGTCCCTTCCTATCATGCAAAGACGAATCCCTTAGTCCTGGAATCATTTAAACTGTTGATACTTGCTGATGTGGTGCGGGGTGGCTATGTGTAAAATGTGCACTATTTGGGTTAAATATGTAATGTTCTGATAACCCTCTATGTGCTCACAAACTCTGCCGTAAATACCCATACAACGCGCAGGATCGCGGGGGCGACCGTACGCAAATTGCGGATATGTGCACGCATGGCGGAACAAGTGCACGCGCAGCGGGCATGTGTATGGGGTTAGTACATGGTGTATGCATTACAATATTTTTCGACTTTGACAGTCCACCCTTTGGCAGTCAACAATAACTGCCACTATCTAAACATTAAACAGAAAAATATACAATACAATATCTACAGATGATTGGATGGTAAGAGGAGAGGTGTAGGTGGGAAACGTATGACCTAGTGGGATAGTAAGAGCATGTATGTATGAATTCATGTCTGAGGGGCATGTATCATCGTGCCGTATATGTTCTAGATAAGCTTCGAGGTACTGCGAAGTATACATTAAATCCTTCTCATCCCGTATTAAGGGTCTGTAAGTGGGCCAACAAACACTACCGAGCTCTTTTCGGCTTCTTGTTCCAATAAATGGGGTGCACATTTAGTTGATGATACATGGAGGGGGATCATATGTGAGTGCTAATATATGTGGATATCACCTGTCGACTATGTGTGTCACTAACTGAAGGTTGTAGAGATGAAGATAAGACACATATGTACAATACATTCACATAACATTTGCGTAATCATTCTTGGGTGTTGATCGAAGTCTTTTCCGGATGGGTGTATTTTTGCTGAGGGGGAAACACAGGAAAAACGGGTGAAAGAACCGGGTCGTGGAATTCATTTGCAATCCTTATCACAACATTGTCTCTATGGATGGGTCGTAAATTAAATGTGCTGCTGTAACAATGTCCCCGCTCCTTAGACTCATCAATTTTGTGCCGTGCTTGCGCCGCGTTAAAATTCGAACACACCTAGATATCAAGCCAATAATTATGACAACTCCCAGGATACAAAGGAGAAACTTTCCTACACTCATATTTACATTTTGAGCCCATTCTCTTAACCTGAGAACCAATTGCGTGGGTTCAACCATGAGACCCAGCCGGTCAGTTCATTACTCACAGCAGTCAGGGTAAGGTTGTGTCTCCTTCGGAACTCCCACTTCAACTGCAAGATATCGTCCATCTTTTGATCAATGATCTCGGTTGGGTCATCAGTGCTGTTTGTAATATACGTGCAGCACTTCACACCATATTGAGTTGCCAGTGTGACACAGTACCCACCCGTTACGGCTGTGATATAATTGAGGACCATCCTGTGCTGGATCAGTTCCATTTTGTAAGCTTGCAACTCCCTTCCCGTATACCTGAAGGTGTCGTCATACATCTCAGTGATATTATCTATCAGGTTCGCTAGCGCATGGATATACCTATAATTTATAATTCCTCTGGCAGTACGGGTGATGTCTAATGCAAGAAGGAATTGAATCCCGTGGATTCGTGGATCAAATCAGAGGCCACGTGCTCTGTCCTATCTATGAGGTGTCTCTTAACGATGTGTTCATAATGAGTATGAGTATAAGGAGCTTGAGCACTGTGGTGAACGTCTTTCATCTTATCATGGGTTATGGTCATGACCTCTGGCAACACTCTTCCAATGTAACACAATCCCTCTGAGTTTGGGGCAAGCCACTTATACGCCTTCCTCCCGCATATGAAATAAGCATCATCGGGGAGAACATATGGGACAGAATATGACATTACCATATTGCAAACTTTCCAAGTGAAAAATCCTATCCCTAACTCTCTCATCTGTTCAGTACAAGTATCAGGCTGTATGATATGTGCACAGTACCCTGGTGATACTTCTCCAACCCGCATGGTCTTGCTTCCTTGAGTATACCTAAACCGAAAATACCTTCCACTGTTGGCTATTTGGCGTATAAGTTCAGAGTCTACGGGTATCTTATCAGCTCTGTGCGCAAATGCCATGGTTTGATTATTCCATGTCACCTCCCAATTTCCTGGTGTTCGGGAATTAGAAATGTTGAAACACACTAAGGATCTATCTACATGATACTGGTGGAGCTTCAAACTAGGGGGCCTAGAAATATTAAATTTCTTGTCCACCGGTATCCCACCCCGTAATTCGAGTACCTCATCTATTGCTAAAGGGTACGGTACTAGTCCTGACTTGCTCTGACCTTGAGGTACTTGTGAGCACACCCAGCATTCTGTCTGGTTTAAGACCTTACCCACTAGTGAGTGGTAGTCACTCAATGGATGACGGTCCATGTTGATATTAAGGCTGGACTGACATCTCTGGATGCACCCGTCCTCAACTATGTTTTCACAATTCCTACAAATGCAATTTTCCTCAGCCAATAACCCTTCACAGTGCCTCCTAGTTTCCTGACTACCAGATCATTTTCTGATACTCGCCTTTGCTCGATGGATGTGTTGCTCTTGGATTTCTACAAATCCGTCCTTGCCATCAGAACCCATTCCAGATCCTTTCTCGACCTCTCTGGTGCTCTCACCGAAACATACTGTCCTCATCAACAACAGGATTAACAGGAAAACCCGGAACGCAGTCTCATGGGGTAAGTCCATCTTGTTAAGGGGAGAGAAAAGGGAGCAAGAAGGGGGGGAAAGGAGGGTAATGGGAGATGGAGAAAATAACAAAAAGGAAAAGGAAAACTGGTGCGACAACCGCCTCTGGTCTTGTTGTTCTCCGCGCTCAGGTGCCGTGACAACAGTCCTGCCTCTCAGCCTTCCCGGAACAGACACTCCAGTGATACAATGTTCTCTACACTCTGCTCTTTGTCACGGGTTCTCTCTGGGTCAGCGACCTTCTTACAGTGGGACGAGTGGACCCAAGTCTCTCTTTCGGCAACCTTTAATGCTGTCGTGCTGGTTAGTAAGACTTGGTACGGTCCTTCCCACCTGTCAATGAGGCAACCTGAGCGTAGAAAATTTTGAATCATTACATAATCCCCAGGTTCAATGTCATGACAATTACTGTTTGGTAGGTCAGGAATCACCAGCTTTAGATTTCTGTTTTGATTCCTCAGCTGCTGGCTCATCTTAACCAAATATTTCACAGTCACTTCGTTATTGCATTTCAAATCATCCTGAGGGTCAATCATTACATGGGGTTGTCGACCAAAAAGAATCTCAAAGGGAGATAGGTTAAGGGGCGACCTGGGAGTGGTTCTGATGCTGTACAATACAAGTGGCAAAGCTTCCGGCCACAACAATCCAGTTTCAGCCATCACTTTGCTCAACTTGTTCTTAATAGTGCTATTTACTCTTTCCACCTTCGCACTCGCCTGTGGGCGGTACGGAGTATGCAGCTTGCTATTAATTCCCATCAGTTTGCACATAACCTGATAGACTTTACCTGTAAAATGGGTACCCCTATCACTTTCAATTATTCTAGGGATACCATATCTGCACACAAATTCCTGCACAATTTTCTTTGCAGTGAATGTAGCAGTATTTGTGGCAGCAGGGAACGCTTCTACCCAATTTGAAAACACATCAATACAGACTAACACATATTTTAAATTTCTGCAGGGTGGTAACTGTATGAAATCAATCTGTATTACCTGGAAAGGGCCGTCTGTCGGCGGGATATGGGATGGTTTTGTTGGTATTAACTTTCCAATATTCTTCCTCAAGCAGATAAGACATGTCATTGCTCTCTTACCCGCATGAGAAGAGAATCCTGGCGCACACCAGTAGGCTCTCACCAGCTTACACATACCCTCTTTACCCAGATGAGTCAGACCGTGTGCCGCCTCAGCTAAGCTTGGAAGATATGCTCTGGGGGCTACTTGCTTACCCTGTCCATCTGTCCAGAGTCCTGAATTCTCCTGGCCATACCCCTTTGACCTCCAGACTGCCTTTTCCTGTGGAGAACACAAATTTTGCATTTCACTTAATTTTTGTGTGTTGACGGTGTTGAATATCATCAGTGATGTGATATCTGTTTGTATGGGGGTGCTGGCTGCTGATTTAGCAGCTTCGTCTGCCCGGCTGTTACCAAGTGACACTGGGTTTTGACTGTAAGTGTGGGCTTTGCACTTGATAACAGCCACTCTGTCTGGTTCTTGTATCGCTGTTAGGAGCCTTTTTATGTGGGATGCATACGCTACAGGTGTGCCAGCTGCCGTCATGAAATTTCTGAGGTGCCATAGGGCCCCAAAATCATGCACTACTCCAAAGGCATACCTAGAATCTGTATATATATTGGCTGACTTACCCTTGGCCAGTTCACACGCTCTGGTTAGGGCGACCAGCTCAGCAACTTGTGCTGAGTGCGGTGGGCCCAGGGGTTCAGCGTCTATGATACCTCTGTCATCTACGACTGCGTATCCAGTACACAAGTCCCCCGAGTCCGACTGTCTGTGGCAACTACCGTCAGTGTAAAAAGTAAAATCTACACCTTCCAGTGGGTTGTCACTAATGTCGGGTCTTGCAGTGAAAGTTTGGTTTAGATATCCCATACAATCATGTATGTCAGTGTCTATACTAAATCCTCCTTCACCATCATTCTCATCCTCCACCCTTTGTGCCTGTCCAGGCACACCTGGCAGATAAGTTGCAGGATTTAGTGCGCTGCATCTCTTTATGGTGATGTTTACAGGGGCCATTAGTGCTAATTCCCACCTTGTAAACCGTGCAGATGAGACATGTCTGGTTTGGGCAGAGTTCAGTAAGGCTGACACTGCATGAGGTATATGAACGGTCAGGTTGTGTCCTAACACTACGACTTCGCTTTTACTCACTAGCAAAGCTATCGCTGCAACACTTTGCAAGCATGTGGGGAGAGACCGCGCTACGGTGTCCAACTGTGCACTGTAGTAAGCTACCGGCCTGCTGGCATCACCATGTCTCTGGGTTAGGACACCTGCCGCGCACCCAGCACTTTCCGTACCGTACAACTCAAAGGGTTTCCCATAATCTGGCATGCCTAATGCAGGTGCCTGTGATAGGCACTGTTTAAGTCTCTCAAATGCCAGTTCGGACTCATCTGTGTGAGAGATCCGATCTGGTTTGTTCGAGGAGACCATTTCCTGCAGAGGTAAAGCCAGTATGGAGAACCCTGGGATCCAGTTTCGGCAGTACCCACACATTCCAAGAAAAGTGCGGATCTGTTGCTGGGTTTGTGGCAGAGTCATGTCGCGAATCGCCTGTATTCTATCTGCGGTGAGGTGTCTAAGTCCTTGTGTCAAACAATGTCCCAAATATTTTACCTTGGTCTGGCACAACTGCAACTTGTCCTTTGAAACCTTGTGTCCCGTATTAGAAAGGTGAAACAGAAGCTATTTCGTGTCTTTCAAGGACGATTCGAGTGAATCAGAACACAGCAGTAAGTCATCTACATACTGTATTAATACTGATCCACTCTCAGGTTGAAAGGATTGTAAACAGTCATGCAAAGCCTGGGAGAAAATACTTGGGCTGTCAATGAAACCTTGGGGTAGACGAGTCCAGGTGTACTGTACTCCTCTGTATGTGAATGCAAACAAATATTGGCTGTCAGGGTGCAGAGGGACCGAAAAGAAAGCAGAACAGAGGTCAATTACAGTGAAAAATTTTGCAGTAGGGGGAATTTGCATGAGAATGACAGCTGGATTTGGCACTACGGGGAATTGGCTCTCAACTATCTTGTTTATCCCTCTTAGATCCTGCACTAGCCTGTAACCCCTCCCCCCACTCTTTTTCACAGGGAAGATGGGACTATTGGCAGTGCTGGACGTCCTAACTAGGATGCCCTGTTGTAGCAAGCGCTCTATGACTGGGTACACTCCTAATTCCACCTCTGGCTTCAGAGGATACTGTGGGATTTTTGGAGCTATCCTACCATCTTTTACTTGCACTACTACAGGAGCTACATTTGCCATCAATCCAGTGTCTTGTCCATCTTTGGTCCAGAGGGATTCCGGTATCTGGGAGATCATTGCCTCTACCTTGGATGGACACTTGTCTATAACAGCAGAGTGTGACATTAACCTTTGTGGGGTGTCCAACATATCCTGCACTTCCTGAACGTGATTCTCGGGTATATCTAAGAAGACACCCTCAGGAGTACAATATATGACACACCTCATTTTACACAATGAATCTCTCCCAAGTAGATTAGTCGGAGCCGATGCAGCTAGCAAAAAGGAATGCTTGGTCTGCAAAGGCCCTATCGTAATCATCGCTGGTCTACTTAAAGGGTAGTGTTGCACTATTCCTGTTACTCCCAGTGCTGAAATTGTTTTACCCGTGGTTTTCATACCTACCATTGAATTTAACACTGACCTGGCCGCCCCTGTATCTACAAGAAAAGGTAGTGATCTACCAGCTACATCAACTGTGACCTCAGGTTCACTACCTAGGCTAGCAATCAACTTCACTGGCTGCAGACTACAGGTGTGGCCTAACCCCTATTGTATATTGTGACCCTCCCGCAGCACGCTGGCAGCTACAATATGTGAGGGGGGTAGCTGAGAATTTTCAGAGGTCTGCCAGTCCCTCCTAGGTGGGTACCTCCTTGTTTCCCCTGCATGCGGCTCATAACTCCTCCTATGCGATCCCTGGTCCCAATTACAGTTATAACATACTACTACATGCGACTTACCATCAGGGGTCTGGGGTTTTGGCTGATGTGGTTTGGTTGTAAGGGCGTTTATACTTACTGTCATCAGCTTATCCCCTGGTGACTCCCTGTGCTTAACGATGTTCCGATGGTGCTCGATAGCGGACTCTCTTAATGCAGCCACCGAGATACCTCTCCAGTTAGGTAGAGAGGTTTGTACCCTGGTTCTTGGTGTGTCTTTTAACCCGTCCATTAATACTGACACAGCTACCTCTCTGTGATGTACATTTTCCTTAATGTCCTTGACCCCAGTGTATCTAGCCATTTCCTGCAGTGCTCGATGGAAATATTCAGACGCAGTTTCACCTTTTTGTCTTATGGAAAAGATTTTATTCCATTTGACAACAGTAGGGAAATATACTCCTAATTGCAGATTGATCTGCCGTACATTCTCCTGAGTGTACTCATTAGTGAGAGGTGCTTCTACGTCCAATTTACAATCAGTAATGAATTTCACGGGGTCAATATTGGAGGGTAAACATTCCCGTAGCACTGTTCGCCAATCTTTGTTTGTGGGTTCGGTGGCATTACCTAATTCTTTAATAAACCTCTGACATGCGGCTAGGTCCTTTCTGGGATCGGGAAATTCAGACATAATTGTCCTCAATTCTGTCCGGGACCAAGGACAATGCGTAGCAATGTTCCTGATGGGAGTGATTCCCTGAGTGTCAGTCCTCCCATTGGGGACTGCGATCACCCTGACAGGATTTAGTTCAATTACATCAGTCTGAGTTGCTTCTACAATGTGAGGTGCAATTGTCTCTGCATAATGTACAGTACTGTACTTAACTGTGGACACGACCTCACCTACTCCTCCGCTAGGGGCCTTTACTACTCTTATTGGTTGGGCCGTGCCCACCTAGGTGTCTTGTATGGTGGCTGCTAGAGAGAGTGCTGATATCGTGCTGGGCTCATCTTCTTGCTCGCAGTCCTGAGGGAAGTTTAAAATGGAATACAACTTGCACGGGTTAGCATTAGTACATTTATCAACTTTACTCTTATTATATACCAGTATGCCATTGTCTGTAGACACTTTCTCCCCTGTAATATACGGTGGTGGTGGTGCGGTTGCCATCAGTTTCCTGCTAGGTTTGGAACCGGCTGCGTGAGCTAGTTCCCTCTGCATATCGCCCTCTTGCTGCCATAAACTTAAACAGTTTGTGTGTCTGACCCTTTGTTTTCGGGATTTTATCAGATCAGACATATCCTAAACCTTAAATTCTACAACACCTCTGGTTCAAAATTGCCTACCTTAGGGAATGGTTCCCTATCTTCCGCAGTCATACGTTCCCATTCATTGCATAAAACCTCTGTGTGTGATCCATACTTCTCACACATTATGTACCTCGCTGACCCCCTGGGCCCGGAATATCAACCTGAACCCTGGTTGAACGTCCCTTACTTGAGCAACTGGCCCCCATATTTTGCAGGTATTGCCTTCTCAGCTAATTCCTACAAAAAAACAAAATACTCAATATAAGGCAACGGTGAAAGTTCAACAAGTGCTTTCACCCACTCACGCCACCGTTGGCCAATACTACCATACACTGTTGATAGCGCAGGCAATGTACCCAACCTAGGGCCCCTATGGAACCTCTATTTACTGAAAGTATATGGGAGTGACTTACCCTTTCCAGTAAATATTGGTTGTTGGAGATTTCCTGAGTGACCAGCGAAAACTCCCTTAAAACAAAAATTTTTTTACACAAATCACGCTTGCTTATGCTACACCCAGCGCTAAATGATCCCGCGATTTTACGCAAAGCTCGTAAAAAGGGTATCACCTTGCGCTAAGTATTGCACTCACGAACGTGCGGTCCAATCGCACAGCGTATAGGTAACTGTTACTTATCCGCCGTACGACCAATGGAATCGATTTTTCAGGCTTCGAAACCTCAGCTGGAGCGTATCAATCAAATGGCCTATATGGGTTTCTTCGCTAACCCCTTTTGGCTGCGGCACCTAAACAAAAACCTCGCTGACCTTTGGTCTGCGGTACTCTAAACCTTCGCTGACCTTCTGGCCTGCGGTATCTGCTACCTTGCTCCTTTGTACTTCAATCTATGTTAACATGAGTCAGCTGCCTCACGCCACCGAGCCTCGAATCCCGAATTCCTTGGGTCCACAAAACCTTTATTGTTTGCACACTCACGCTTGTTCACTCAAATACACTTTGGTTTTTCTGTACAGAAAATTAACTTTCATTCAGATAAACAGCTTTTGTACCAGAGGTAATACAGCAAAAAAAGGTTTTATTTAAACTAAATCTTGGACACTGAGCAATTTGTGCTATTGTCGCGTGGCTACCGTCCCGCGCCTAAACTAAACAATGCTATTGTGTAATTTGTACTTAGCGGCCGTACCCTTTACGCACGTTGCGTAAACACGCGACGGTGCGTATGTCTTCACGTTGCGTACGCAGTCCCGTACTTTGTCTGAGATACGTGTACAAAGACCGTACGTCCGCAATAGCACAAATCCCACACTTCTATAAATGTAAGCGATATTACCTATAATCGTTTACTTAACACAACACAGTTTCTTCCTGTATAAACCTGTTTAACTAGGCCAGACTGTATTTGTGTTTTACGTTTTACTCCCTTAATATCTAGTCTATGTTTTAACTAAATAGCAACAAATTTCTCAGCATAGGTCAAAAATGAATCTAATAATCACTACTTATGGCAACAATGCGAGCAGATATGCAAAGTACAAAATACAGGTGTATGCGTGTATTGTGTGCGCATTTGGCGCCAAACAGAAAATAACAGACTTTTAAAATAGCTTTGCGTATTTACCTTACGGATCCCACCAGCATCCCTACAAACCATGCAGAGCAGACGCTTATCTTATCAGCAATTGAAATAGGGTTTACCAGTGTATCCACCAACCAGGAGAAGGCTTACGTGGATACCTGTCCGCCCTTTGCTGATAGATAAAGTCTGCTGTAACCTGCTAGGTTGTGGGTATGAGGAAAAACTGGACGTTGCCCCCAATTGATAATGTCGATATTATCTTAAACCATAAAGCTATACCTTTAAACACACTTTTACCATGGGGCCGCTGCGGCCGCTAGACTTAACATACACGCTACGCACTTTGTACGCTATTTGCGTACAGAGTCCCATACGTTGTACGTACTTAGCGTGCACACGCTCTTGATGAACTTTAAACCTTATTCGTAATGCAACGCAATGTTATTCTTACACTCTAAACCATGTGCCGCAAAGCACTCTAATGATGTTACACCTTAAACCTTACGCAGCGCTGACAGTATAAAGTACTTGCTGTGCGTACACACCTTATCAATATACCTTTAAACCTTATACAGTTAAACACTTTAAACCCTAGCAGGGAAATGAGGACACAACACCGATTTGTAGTTAACCGCTGGGTTCTAACACCACAGTGGATTAATTGAAAGGGGATAACAGTACAAGTTATACACTACAAGGCTAACAAGATAAATCTATAACAGAATAATGGCTACAGTCAATGTACATACGTGAGAATGTTCGCTTGCGCAACCTGGTCCAGTCCTCCGCTAATCAGGTAGATAGCGTTCAGAGTCTTCTGACAAGCCAGGCAGCAACAGGCTTTTTATACACTACTTCCATATACAATACAATGGTCACTGTAATCCCTTTGTCTATTGGACACAGAGATGCATCTTTACATTACAGGAGAGGTGATAGGTTGATTTGAAAAGGTGGGCGATGTCTTTCCCAACTGCTCTTGTGGATGGTCTCCTCTGGATTCCCGCCGCATACATAATATACAGTAAATACAGTTTATATCTATATTCTACTTTTGCACATAACTATATGCAGGAACATGCGATCTTTCTCTAACCAACACCGGAATGTTACCCTTAAAATACCCTACAACTGGATACTAGACATCACCTTATAACCTTTGTCTGTCCCTTCCTATCATGCAAAGGTGAATCCCTTAGTCCTGGAATCATTTAAACTGTTGATACTTGCTGATGTGGTGCGGGGTGGCTATGTGTAAAATGTGCACTATTTGGGTTAAATATGTAATGTTCTGATAACCCTCTATGCGCT
Source organism: Pseudophryne corroboree (assembly GCF_028390025.1). Classification (NCBI taxonomy): domain Eukaryota; kingdom Metazoa; phylum Chordata; class Amphibia; order Anura; family Myobatrachidae; genus Pseudophryne; species Pseudophryne corroboree. The sequence goes on from NC_086446.1 coordinate 773,926,595, forward strand.
CACAAACTCCCCAATACCCATACCGGGGGCAACCATACGCAAATTGTGGATATGTGCACACACGGCGGAACAAGTGCACGTGCAGCGGGCATGTGTATGGGGTTAGTACATGGTGTATGCATTAGAATATTTTTCGACTTTGACAGAACATACTGGAAAAATTGAGCCTATCCCGATCTTTATTGGTAGGATCAGTTTTCACATGTAGAAGTTCAGTTCAGTTCTGTTAAGTTTCTCAATCCGCGATAAGGCATTATTGATTTCATTCTTGGAGTATCCTCTGTCCAAGAATCTCTGGCACATAGATTCCAAAGCTCCTGGTAATTCCGTTGGATTAGAGGAGATGCATATCACCCTCAGCAGTTGAGAGAAAGGCAAGCCCTTTTTCAAAGGCGCTGGATGAAAGCTGGAGTGCAATAAAAAAGTGTTACGGTCAGAGTCCTTACTGTAGATTGAAGTTAGCAATGTATTATTCTCCTTTTTGATGGTCACATCCAAAAAATGAATTTGTGTTTTACTGAAGGTCAAACTGAATCTGATGGTTCCAGGGAGGGCGTTGAGTTCATTGATGAATTCCAGAAGATGTTCTTCACTGCCTTGCCAATTAAAAAATAAATCATCGATGTATCTGATAATGTCAAATATTACCTTTAAACATAAGCTATTTACTATTACGGACTAAGTACGCTATTTGCGTACTGAGTACCGTAGGGGTACGCACTTAGCGTAACAGACGCTAAGCCGTGGGTGCGACGCACGAGCGATGCGTACGCTCACGGTTTCACGCTTCGTACCAAGCACGCTATAGGCGTACCGAGTACTGTACTGCTACGCTATTGGCGTAGCGGACACTGCGCCGTGAGAGTGAGACACGAGTGGCGCAGACGCTCACAGAATGATACACAGTAAACCTTATTAATAACACACAGTAGGAATATGCTTATACTCTAAACCTTAGTAATCTAATACTACAATGATGTAACGCTGAAAACCCTTAACAATGTGTATGCTGTTTGAGCGATTGTGACGCTAAGAAAACCCTTAGTAAGGAGTGAAAACACAAGACCTGGTTTTGATTTAAAAACCACAGCGGTTCTAACACCACCGTGGATGGTTTAGAGAAAAGGGGAAACACACAATACAAGTTATACACTACAAACTAACATCAAAATCTAACACAATAACAGAGAATAATAACAAACAAGAGTGAACAAATTGAAATGAATGGCGAACAGAATAGATAACAAAATGGCTACAGAGAAATATACATACGTGGGGATGATTCGCAAGCGCGTCCTGGATCCAGCCCTCAGCATTCAGAGAGAAAGCCTTCTGAGAGAGTGAGTGTCTGGCCAGGCAATGGTGGTCTTTATATACACAACATACATTCACAATACAATGGTCCCTATAATGTCATTGTTCATTGGACACAGGAATGTGTCTCCACATTATAGCAAAGGTCACAGGTGGATTTGAACAGGTGGGCTGTGTCTTTCCCCAACTGCTCTGGTGGGAGGTATCCTCAGGATTCCCGCCGCATGTGTAATTTACAGCAAATACAGTTAATGTTCATAAACTACATTTGTACATAACTATACGCAGGAGCGAGCGATCCTTTCCTAACTAGCATCGGAATGTTGCCCTTAAAATACCCTACAGCTGGATACTAGACACCACCTTTCAACCTTTGTCTGACCCTTCCTATCATGTAAAGAGGAATCTCTCTGTCCAGGAACAGTTTAAACTAAACATACTCGCTGACATTGTCTAGGGGAATATTTACTACAAAACACACTATATGGGTTAAATATGCTACGATCGAGTCGCACGCTAGACGCTTACAAACGCTACCGTAAATGCGCATACCACGCGCGTGATCGCCGGAGCGATCTTTACGCAAATTGCGGATATGTGCATGCACGGTAGAGCGTGTGCACGCGCAGCGGGCATGTGCATGAGGGGTTAGTACAAGGCATATGCATCATGATATTTTTCGACTTTGACAGTCCACCCTTTGGCAGTCAACAATAACTGCCACTATCTAAACAATTTAAGCAGAAAAATATATAATACCGTGAAATACCTATATATGATTGGGTGTAGGGAGGAGAGGAGAATGTGGGAAATGTATGACCTAGTGGGATAGTAAAAGCATGTATGTATGAAATTCATGTCTGAGGGGTCATGTATCATCGTGCCGTACAAGCTTCGAGGTATTGCGAAGTATACATTGAATCCTTTTTATCCCGTATTAAGGGTCTGTAAGTGGGCTAACAAACTCTACCGAGCTCTTTTCGGCTTTTGGTTCCAACAAATGGGGTGCACATTAGTTGATGATAAATGATGGGGGGAAATATGTGAGTGCTAATATATGTGCCTATATTACCTGTCGACTATGTGTGTCACTACCTGAGGATCGTAGAGATGAAGATAAGAAACATGCGTTATAAATGCATTCTTATGATAATGTATGTGATTGTCCTTGGATGTCTGTTGAAGTCTTGTTGATGTCTTGTCCGGATTGCTGTATCTTTGCTGTAAGTGACAAGCAAAGTTTTTCAAGTGTCCATAGAAAGTTAAAGTCTCTAAAAGTTCATCAAATGTCTGTGAAAAAGTTCATCAATGGTCTGTATAAAAGGTCATCAAAATCTTCTTCCGGGTGGATGTCTTTTTACCTTGGAGGAAAACAAAGGAGAAACGGGTGAAACGGACCGTGGAATCACGTCTTATCACAGCATTGTCTCGATTGATGGGTCATAAATTAAACCAGTTGTTGTAACAATGCCCTCACTCCTCAAACTCATCAATTTGGTACTGCGCTTGCAATTTATTAAAATCCGAACACATCTAAGTATCAAACCAATCATTATGACAACTCCTAGGATACAAAGGAGAAATTCCCCTACATTCACGATAACATTTTGAGCCCATTCTCCTAAACCTGAGAACCAATTGCGTGGGTTCAACCATGATACCCAGCCGGTCAGTTCATTACTCACAGCAGTAAAGGTAAGGTTGTGTCTCCTTCGGAACTCCCACTTCAATTGCAAGATATCGTCCATCTTTTGATCTGTGACCTCGGTTGGGTCATCGGTGCTGTTTGTGATATATGTACAGCACTTCACGCCATACTGAGTTGCTAGGGTGACACAATACCCGCCTGTCACCGCTGTGATGTAATTGAGAACCATCCTGTGCTGGATCAGTTCCGTTTTGTAAGCTTGCAATTCTCTCCCAGTATACCTGAAGGTGTCATCATACATCTCGGTGAAATTGTCTATCAGGTTCGCTAGTGCAGTTATATACCTAAAATTTATAACTCCTCTGGCGGTACGGGTGATATCTAGCGCGAGTAGGAGTTGAATCCCGGTGGATTCGTGGATCAAATCAGAGGCTGCGTGCTCTATCCTATCTATAAGGTGTCTCTTAACAATGTGTTCGTAATGAGTGTGAGTGTAAGGAGCTTGAGCATTGCGGTGAACGTCTTTCATCTTTTCATGGGTAATGGTCATTACTTCTGGCAACACTCTTCCAATGTAACACAATCCCTCTGAGTTTGGGGCAAGCCACTTATACGCCTTCCTCCCACATATGTAATATGCATCATCGGGGAGGACATATGGGACAGAATATGACATCACCATATTACAAACCTTCCTGGTGAAAAATCCTATCCCTAACTCTCTCATTTGTCTAGTACACGTATCAGGCTGTATGATATGCGCACAGTATCCTGGTGATACTTCTCCAACTCGCATGGTCCTACTTCCTAGAGTGTACCTATACTGAAAATATCTCCCACCATTGGCTATTTGGCCTATAAGCTCTGAGTCTATGGGCATTGTATCGGCTCTGTGTGAGAATGTCATGGTTTGGTTGTTCCATGTCACTTCCCAATTTCCCGGCTTTCGGGGATTAGAAATGTTAAAACATATTAAGGACCTATCCACATGATATTGGTGGAGCTCCAAACTAGGAGGCCTAGAAATATTAAATTTCTTGTCCACCGGTCTCCCACCCCTTAATTCAAGTACCTCACCTATTGTTAAAGAGTATGGCACTAGTTCTGACTTGCTCTGACCTTGAGGTACTTGTGAGCACACCCAGCATTCCGTTTGGTTTAAAACCTTACCCACTAATGAGTGATAGTCACTCAAAGGATGACGGTCCATGTTGATATTAATGCTGGACTGACATCTCTGGATGCACCCGTCCTCAACTATGTTTTCACAATTCCTACAGATACAATTCTCCTCAGCTAACAATCCTTCACAATGTCTCTTAGCGTCATGACTACCAGATCGTTTTCTGATACTCGCCTTTGCTCGGTGATTGTGTTGCTCTTGGAATTCTACGAATCCATCCTGGTCATCAGAACCCATTCCAGATCCCTTCTCGACCTCTCTGGTACTCTCACCGAAATAGACTGCTCTGGTCAACAACAGGGTCAACAGGAAAACTCGGAATGCAGTCTCTTGGGGTAAGTCCATCTTGCAGGAGGAGAAAGAAAGAGTGGTAATGGGGGAAAAGAAAATAATTAGAAGGGAAAGAAAATTGGTACGATAACCATCTCTAGTCTTTTTGTTCTTCTTGCTCAGATGCCATCTCAACAGTGCTGTTTCTCAGTTTTCCCAAAACGAACACTCCAGTGATACTATATTCTTTCCGAATCAGCGACCTTTCTGTAAGGAGCATAAATCTTGCATTACCATTTGTTTAACTGTTGTGTGACATACCATCCGTAGAACATGAAAAAACAAAAAGAGAGAGAATAATAGAAAAAGATAAAAATTGTCAGATTTCCGTTCACCATCTGGCTGTCACACCAACATGTCTATCGGTATCTCTGCACAGTCTCCCCCACCAGTATTTACACTCTCCACCGGCACAATGATGCTGGTAAGATATACTGGGGTTGGGTAGACCTCTGAAAAGACCAAGTAGACATGTGACGTTTGAGCTGTAGTTCTGCTGGTGAACGTCAGAGATGAAGAGGAAACATTTAAAGATAAATCAAAGAGTTTACCTGGCCGCCCTTGTGTCTACAAGGAATGACCTACCAATTACACCGACTGTAACCTCAGGCTTACTATCAAGGCTAACAATCAACTTCACTGGCTGCAGACTATAGGTGCGGCCCAAAATTTTTCCTATATGATCCCTGATTACAATTACGTGTGTCATACAGTGTGTCATAACTTTGCTCGTGTTCTTGTCTAGGAGGTCTGACTTTATGTGTGCTGTTGCAGTTGCTGACATAATGCCCTTCCCTTTTACACAGATAACAAACCCTTGGCTTCCTCCATGTGCCAGGGGCCGGGGGTTTTGGTCGAGTTGATGCCTCTTCCAGTGCTTGGATGCTCATCACCATCAACCGCTCTCCCTGTGCTTCCCTGGTTCTTTGGATATTATGGTCATGTTCGATAGCGGACTCCCTTAATGCAGCCACCGAGATACCTCTCCAGTTAGGTTGAGTGGTTTGTACTCTGGTTCTCAGCGTTTCTTTTAAACCTTTCATTAATACGGACACAGCTACCTCTCTATGATGACTCTACAGTGTGAGGTGCAATTGTCTGTGCATAATGTACAATACCGTACTTACCTGTGGACACGACCTCACCTGACCCTCCGTTAGGGGGCTTTACTACTGCCTTTACCGATTGGGCCGTGCCCACCTGGGTGTCTTGTATGGTGGCTGCTGGAGAAAGTGCCGACATCGTGCTGGGCTCACTTTCTTGCTTGTAATCCTGAGGGAAGTTTAACATGGGGTGCAACTTGCACGGGTTAGAATTTGTACATTTATCAGTTTTACTCCTATCGTCATTAACACATTAATTACGTTTACTCTTATTGTCATTAATACATTTATTAAGTGCACTATTATCATCATATCCCAGTATGCCATTCTCTGTAGCCATTGTCTCTCCAGTTGCCATCAGTTTCCTGCTAGGGTTGGAACCAGCTGTGTAAGCTAATTCCCTTTGTATCTCACCTTCTTGTTGCCATAACTGTAAATAATCATAATGTCTAATCCGTTGCTTTCCGGATTTTATCAGACATATCCTTCTCCTTAAATTTTGCAACACCTCAGGATTAAAACTGCCTACCCTAGGGAACTGTTCCCCATCGTTCACAGTCATACGTTCCCACTCATTGTACAAGACCTCTGCGTGTGATCCATATTTCTCACACATTATGTACCTCGCCGACCCTTTGGGCCGACAAATATCAACGTGAACCCTTGTTGATCGTCCCCTACTTGAGCAACAGGCCCCCATTCTTTGCAGGTATTGCCTTCTCAGCGAACCCTTACAAAAAACAACTTACTCAGTGGTAAGGCGACTGTGAAAGTTCTCCGAGCGCTTTCACCCACTCACGCCCCTATTGGCCTATACACCAGCCCTGTGTCCGTATCCTGTTTCCAGTGCCGGTAGTACCCAACCTCGGGATCTTTTATAACCTCTATTTACTGAGAGCGTGTGGGAGTATGCTACCCCTCCCAGTAAATATCAGTTGTTGGAGATTTCCTGAGTGAACAGCGAAACTCCCTTAAAATAAAAAAAACCTACACAAATCACGTTTACCTGTACAATTAGCGTCTATGATCCCGCAGCAAATTTAGTGGGTATCAAGGTGAACTAACTAATGTACACAGTAGCGTGCGGTCCAGTTGCACTGCGTATAAGTAACTATTACTTATCCGCTGCACGACCAACGGAATCGGTTGTTTAGGCTGCGAAACCTCAGCCGGAGAGTATTCTCAAAACGGGCCTATATGGGCACTACGCAAACCCCCGGGGCTGCGCTCACTACCTCTGACCTTTCTCAAGTCAGGGTTTTCAGAACTTCGCTAGTTACTTTAAACGGATTTCTGACTTCGCCGACCTTTTGGTCTGCTGTAATACTAATTGCTCCTTTATACCTTATACAATGTTAACGTGAGAAAGCCACTCCCATGCCACCAAGTGTCCACTCACCTGATGTGGTCTCCGACGGGATCCCGAATTATGGGTTCACAAAACCTTTATTTTCACACTCACTCCTGCTCACTCATATACACTTTGATTTTTCTGTACAGAAAATTGCTTTCATTCAGGTGAAACAGGCTAATCCCAGAGGTGATGCAATAAGAGAAGGATCTTTTAAACTAAAATTTTGGAAACTGAACAAATTTGTGCTATTATCGCGTGGCTTCCGTATCTACTAGACTAAAACAATGCTATTGTGTGATTTGTATTGAGTGGGCGTATCCGTACGCACGTTGCGTAATAAACGCCACGTGTGTAGGCCTTTGCGTTGCGTACGCAGTCTCGCACGCGGTCAGAGACACGTGTACACAGGCCGGATACGTCCGCAGTAACACAAATAACACGCTTCTATAAAATGTAAACGATATTTAACTATAATCGCTTACCAAGCACCGCACAGTATCTCCTGTATAAACCTTTATAACTGGGTCAGGCTGCGTGTGTGTTTTACACTTACTCCCTTAAATATTACTCTTTACTTTTAACTAAATAGCAACAAATTTCTCAGCACGTAATCAATGCTAATGGCAAACAAGCGGGTAGATATGCAAAATACACAAAATACAGGTCTGAATGAATCTAGTAATCAATGCTTCCAATAGTATGATTCATATTGGATAGCTATCTTGCAGAACATACATTGATATAAACACACACACATAATTATAATATTATATCTATGTACTATTCACTGGTCTCGTGAGACTCATTTACTCATTAAGTGCTTCTAATTTGCATATGAATGTACTTTTTGACTGTCTGTGAAGGTGGTTTTTCACTGCCAGGAAAAAGCAGCCACACAGGTTAATTTGCATTTCAATGACTATCTTACAACAAGCAGAGTTTAACTGAATCCTAGAGGTAAAGAGAAAAAAAAACTTTGTTTATCTGTATGTGGTTCTTACATCACGTATTCATCTTACTATTAACTTTTATTAAGCCCCATCTGAATCTATTTGTAATTGACTATGGCATGGGTTAAATAAATGCATTGGTAACTCATAAATGGTGATTTCTTTTTGACCAAGGACGGCTGATTATTCCTGAGCAGACTGAAAATCAGCCATTTAGAAAAAATGACCTTCCCAAAATGGCCGCTGCTCCTCCCCCTTCCACATCCATGAGGGTTACACAAAATGGAGGACAGACCATGCGGCTTCCTTTGTCACAAAAAAAAATCACCATGCAAGCCCCTGTAGTTATTTTAGGCCTGAGTTAAAAAAAAACAACAACACTATATCAAGGCTTTTGCAGCAACTTTTAAATATACTTTTAAACCTACTTAAACAGATAAGCAATCCAATCTGAATCAAACACAATATGACTCATTTGAACCTTGTTTTTGCAACAATATAATCAGATATGCAGAGTACAGGTGTATGCTTGTATTCAGAAATTCACAGACTTTAAAAATAGCTTTACGTTCTTACCTTCCGGATCCCACCAGTATCCCTTCAAACCAAGCGGAGCAGACGCTTATCTAATCAGCACCAGTGTATCCCCGACCACAAAACGGCTAACAGGGGATACTACCTTCCCGACCTTTGCTGATAGATAAAAGTCTGCCTTGTCCTGCTAGGCTGCGGATATGAGGAGAACCGGACGATTGCCCCTAATTGATAATGTCAAATATTACCTTTAAACATAAGCTATTTACTATTACGGACTAAGTACGCTATTTGCGTACTGAGTACTGTAGGGGTACGCACTTAGCGTAACAGACGCTAAGCCGTGGGCGCAACGCACGAGCGATGCGTACGCTCACGGTTTCACGCTTCGTACCAAGCACGCTATAGGCGTACCGAGTACTGTACTGCTACGCTATTGGCGTAGCGGACGCTGCGCCGTGAGAGTGAGACACGAGCGGCGCAGACGCTCACAGAATGATACACAGTAAACCTTATTAATAACACACAGTAAGAATATGCTTATACTCTAAACCTTAGTAATCTAATACTACAATGATGTAACGCCTAAAACCCTTAACAATGTGTATGCTGTTTGAGCGATTGTGACGCTAAGAAAACCCTTAGTAAGGAGTGAAAACACAAGACCTGGTTTTGATTTAAAAACCACAGCGGTTCTAACACCGCCGTGGATGGTTTAGAGAAAAGGGGAAAAACACAATACAAGTTATACACTACAAACTAACATCAAAATCTAACACAATAACAGAGAATAATAACAAACAAGAGTGAACAAATTGAAATGAATGGCGAACAGAATAGATAACAAAATGGCTACAGAGAAATATACATACGTGGGGATGATTCGCAAGCGCGTCCTGGATCCAGCCCTCAGCATTCAGAGAGAAAGCCTTCTGAGAGAGTGAGTGTCTGGCCAGGCAATGGTGGTCTTTATATACACAACATACATTCACAATACAATGGTCCCTATAATGTCATTGTTTATTGGACACAGGAATGTGTCTCCACATTATAGCAAAGGTCATAGGTGGATTTGAACAGGTGGGCTGTGTCTTTCCCCAACTGCTCTGGTGGGAGGTATCCTCAGGATTCCCGCCGCATGTGTAATTTACAGCAAATACAGTTAATGTTCATAAACTACATTTGTACATAACTATACGCAGGAGCGAGCGATCCTTTCCTAACTAGCATCGGAATGTTGCCCTTAAAATACCCTACAGCTGGATACTAGACACCACCTTTCAACCTTTGTCTGACCCTTCCTATCATGTAAAGAGGAATCTCTCTGTCCAGGAACAGTTTAAACTAAACATACTCGCTGACATTGTCTAGGGGAATATTTACTACAAAACACACTATATGGGTTAAATATGCTACGATCGAGTCGCACGCTAGACGCTTACAAACTCTACCGTAAATGCGCATACCACGCACGTGATCGCCGGAGCGATCTTTACGCAAATTGCGGATATGTGCACGCACGGCAGAGCGTGTGCACGCGCAGCGGGCATGTGCATGAGGGGTTAGTACAAGGCATATGCATCATGATATTTTTCGACTTTGACAGTCCACCCTTTGGCAGTCAACAATAACTGCCACTATCTAAACAATTTAAGCAGAAAAATATATAATACCGTGAAATACCTATATATGATTGGGTGTAGGGAGGAGAGGAGAAGGTGGGAAATGTATGACCTAGTGGGATAGTAAAAGCATGTTTGTATGAAATTCATGTATGAGGGGTCATGTATCATCGTGCCATACAAGCTTCGAGGTATTACGAAGTATACATTGAATCCTTCTTATCCCGTATTAAGGGTCTGTAAGTGGGCTAACAAACTCTACCGAGCTCTTTTCGGCTTTTGGTTCCAACAAATGGGGTGCACATTAGTTGATGATACATGATGGGGGAGCGATCTTTACGCAAATTGCGGATATGTGCACGCATGGCAGAGCGTGTGCACGCGCAGCGGGCATGTGCATGAGGGGTTAGTACAAGGCATATGCATCATGATGTTTTTCGACTTTGACATATCGTACATAAAATGCTAAAAAGTGACAAAAACGTGAATTACAAATGATGTGCACCTGCTCATATGCTGCCATAAAAATGTTGGCATAAGAGGGCACCGTGTTAGAACCCATGGCGGTCCCTTGTTTCTGCAAGTAGAAACAATTTTCAAAAAGAAAATAATTTTTGTTGAGGATGACGTCAATGAGTAACATAAGAAAGGAGACTGGCAGTCCAAAATATGCATCGCTGTTGTTGAGAAGATCTCTGCATGATTCAATGTTGGTGTAGAGCAGGGGTGGGGAACCTCCGGCCCGTGGGCCGAAGCCGTTTGGTCCGGCCCACCAGCTTGTGTCAGTGAGACACGCTGCCGCTCAGTCCGGCGGCAGCGTGTCTCTGCTGTCAGAACAGGGAGACAGGGAGGAGAGCGCGGCTGTCGAGTGGGAGCGGCGGTGTGTAGTACTGCAAACCAGCCGCCGGTCCGTGAGCCAATCAGAGCTCGCGGACCGGCAGCCAATCAGGAGCCACGGCTGCCGGTCCGCGAGCTCTGATTGGCTCTCGAACCGGCGGCTGGTTTGAAGTACTACACGCCGCCGCTCCCACCCGACAGCCGCGCTCTCCTCCGTGTCCCACGGTAAGCAGCACGGAGGGGAGAGGGGAGGGGGACGGGCATCTGTATACCTGGCACTGTGGGGGCATCTGTATACCTGGCACTGTGGGGGGCATTTGTATACCTGGCACTGTGGAGGCATCTGTATACCTGGCACTGTGGGGGCATCTGTATACCTGGCACTGTGGGGGCATCTGTATACCTGGCACTGTGGGGACATCTGTATACCTGGCACTGTGGGGGCATCTATATACCTGGCACTGTGGGGGCATCTGTATACCTGGCACTGTGGGGGCTTCTGTATACCTGGCACTGTGGGGGCATCTGTACACCTGTCACTGTGGGGGGCATTTGTATACCTGGCACTGTGGGGGCATCTGTATACCTGGCACTGTGGGGGCATCTGTATACCTGGCACTGTGAGGGGCATTTGTATACCTGGCACTGTGAGGGGCATTTGTATACCTGGCACTGTGGGGGGCATTTGTATACCTGGCGCTGTGGGGGCATCTGTATAACTGGCACTGTGAGGGGCATTTGTATACCTGGCACTGTGGGGGCATCTGTATACCTGGCACTGTGGGGACATCTGTATACCTGGCACTGTGGGGGCATCTGTATACCTGGCACTGTGGGGACATCTGTATTCCTGGCACTGTGAGGGGCATTTGTATACCTGGCACTGTGGTGGCATCTGTATACCTGGCACTGTGGGGACAACTGTATACCTGGCACTGTGAGGGGCATTTGTATACCTGGCACTGTGAGGGGCATTTGTATACCTGGCACTGTGGGGGCATTTGTATACCTGGCACTGTGGGGGCAATTGTGGATCTGGCACCGCACTATTGGGGGCATATGTGTATCACGTCCCATTTTAACTGGCCACACCCATTTTTGGGGCGCTTGCGCGCCTCCGGCGCGCACACACAGTGCCTCTAAGGGGCAGACTTGCTGGGGGGCAGGGTAATTTTTTACGTTGAGAATTTTTGTATGGCCCCGGAAGGATTTTATAAATATCCAAATGGCCCTCGGTAGAAAAAAGGTTCCCCACCCCTGGAGGGGCATTTGTATACCTGGCACTGTGGGGACATCTGTATACCTGGCACTGTGGGGGCATCTGTATACCTGTCACTGTGGGGGCATCTGTATACCTGGCACTGTGGGGGCATCTGTATACCTGGCACTGTGGGGGGCATTTGTATACCTAGCACTGTGAGGGGCATTTGTATACCTGGCACTGTGAGGGGCATTTGTATACCTGGCACTGTGAGGGGCATTTGTATACCTGGCACTGTGGGGGGCATTTGTATACCTGGCGCTCTGGCGGCATCTGTATAACTGGCACTGTGAGGGGCATTTGTATACCTGGCACTGTGGGGGCATCTGTATACCTGGCACTGTGGGGGCATCTGTATACCTGGCACTGTGGGGACATCTGTATACCTGGCACTGTGGGGGCATCTGTATACCTGGCACTGTGGGGACATCTGTATACCTGGCACTGTGAGGGGCATTTGTATACCTGGCACTGTGGGGGCATCTGTATACCTGGCACTGTGGGGACAACTGTATACCTGGCGCTGTGAGGGGCATTTGTATACCTGGCACTGTGAGGGGCATTTGTATACCTGGCACTGTGGGGGCATTTGTATACCTGGCACTGTGGGGGCAATTGTGGATCTGGCACCGCACTATTGGGGGCATATGTGTATCACGTCCCATTTTTACTGGCCACACCCATTTTTGGGGCGCGTGCGCGCCTCCGGCGCGCACACACAGTACCTGTAAGGGGCAGACCTGCTGGGGGGCAGGGTAATTTTTTAAGTTGAGAATTTTTGTATGGCCCCCGAAGGATTTTATAAATATCCAAATGGCCCTCGGTAGAAAAAAAGGTTCCCCACCCCTGGTGTAGAGACTGGAAACGTCCAAAGTGACAAGCAAGGTATCCTCTGTCACACTCTGCACTCCTTCTAGTTTCCTCAAAAAGTCAGAGGTGTCCTCTATATAGCTGGATGTTCTCCTAACCAGTGGTTGTAGATAAAAGTCGACCAATTGGGAAAGGGGCTGACACAGGGACCCTCTGGCCGAGATAATAGGTCATCCAGGAGGCTGAGTTAGTGATTTGTGTATTTTTGGAAGTGTATACAAAAATGGAATTTTGGGATGTGTGGTGGTCAAAAATTCAGCTGTGCTTTGATTGATATAGCCATTGTTGAGTCCCATTTGTATAATAGAGTCAATCTCTATTTTGTACACTCATGTTGGATCGTAAGTGAGTTTCTGATAACACATGGTATCCAAGAGCTGGCTGTTGGCCTCCCGTATATAGTAGTCGTAATCAAGGAGTACGATTCCTCCGCCTTTGTCCGCAGCTCTGATGATTAACTGGGTGTCGTTGCGCAATGAGTCAATGGCTTTTCTCTCTCCCAATGTGATTTTATGATGGTTAAGTCTTTGGTTGGCGATGTATGGAATGGTATCCCTTTTGAGAACCCTCATAAAAGTGTGTAAAGAAGGGTTTTGTGATGGTGGGTCAAATAGGCTTGTCTTTTTTGGTAAACTTGACTGGTTGGTTAAGGATTTTGATCCTGAATCGAGGTTAGTTCCTGCAAAAAAATCTTTAAGCCGAAGTTGCCTGCCAAATCTGTAAAGATCCACATGCCATTTAAATTCATCCTGTGTTAATGTGGGAACAAAGGGTAGGCCTTTGTTCAGAATGGACAGTTCGTCAGGTAAGGAATGCTGGGACAGATTGAAGACTACCATTTCTAATTGTGTTTTTGTTGTCTTTTCCTTTCTTTTTCTCCCACCTCGACGGGTGGGTACAGCGGGTTTTTTGGCGGTCTTCTATTCCTGGAGGATCTCGGTAAAGATGTAAAGTTTTGGCCAGAGGTAGATGGAGTGTCTGAGTCGCTTGCTGAAGTTTGGGACTGGCTGTCAATGTCTGTAAAGGGTTGTATAGGTCTTCTGCCACGTTGGAACTGTGGTTTATATCTTCAAGGTTCACTACGCGAATACCAAGGATATACCCTGTTATCCTTGTAGTCCAATTTGACCCATTTGTACTTGTTCTTTTTGAACTTCAGCAAATCACCTTTAAATTTATCTATGTCCTTGTTCAACTTGGACAGAAGCTCACTGTCTGGGGTTTGGATTGACTTAAATACGTCTGATGCTTCTAATTCGGAGATGTCCTTCCTGATATCATTCAAATCAATGCCTGCCTGTTCAATCACCAGCAGCATTAAGTCAAATGAACACTTATTCAGTATGTTGCACCATCTGGCGCAGAAATCATTGCTATGTCTTTCTAGTGTGGGTTGGTTACGCAACCTGAACCCCCTGGGAATAAATTGCTCTTTATATTATTGCAATAGGATAAGTCCATGGAGTTGAAGTTCAACTTCCCGTTTCTTTAATCTTAGGAGATCACTGATAAACTCCTCCGGACTGTCAGTGTGAAAGGCCAGTGAGTCAGTGTCATCAAAGAGAATGCGTTCTGCATCAGCATCATTAAACTGTAGCACAGATGTAATTTCCTTACTGGTAGACATTGAAAAAAAGAAAAACTATAATGATAGATATTTGTTTGCTCAAACTAGCACAGGCGTGCTTGATCACACACCACAAGGCTGTATATGTGCAAAAAAGATACTGGTAACAAGAAAACAAGAAAAAAATACTGAAAAGTCAATTATTAACCGAGCAGAGAACATGTAAACTCCACGGGGCAGGTGCACATCAAAAACTTGAGTAACGATAGCAAATCCCGACAGCACTCAAAGCCTATGTATAAAAAGCAAAAAATGGTGGTGCAAGGCAGCAATAAATATAAAACACTCACTTCTCCAGCGATGCAGAAAAAGTAGACAAGCCAGCACTCACGTGTAGATGAAAGAAAAGTAGTATTTATTCCTTAACCAAATGGTGAAGTGAAGTGGGGACCTGTTAGGATCGAGTCTCTAGATATATAAAGACACACGGCGGTGTCTGACAGCACATAGCATGCAAAGAACATCACAGGACACACGGCTGTGTCTAAGAAAATTAAACCAAACAGCAGAATGCAGAGTCCAACAAAAAGTCACTATAATATGTCACAGGAAACAACCTAAACGAAAATCTTCATTGAGGCCAATCGGAGTAAGGCAATTAAGTCTGTGTATACATTGTAGTTCTCATTGTAGCAAAATTCTGTCCCGATCACCCCCACGTTGTAGGGGCGTATGTGATCAATGATACAACATTTGAGCTGGTTAACAGTATGATGTGCATCCTTGAAGTGTCTTGCGACCGGTAAGTTAGGCATGCCTGGACTTGTCTCAGCACACGTCCTGATGCTGCTGGTTTAATTGTGGTGCCATTTGAGGCTTATATTTCATGATCTGACAACAGTGCGGTTAGCCCTTGAGGAAGACCAGTCGGTTGAAACAGCTGCTGGGCTGTGTTTGCTGTATTTTCTGTACTTCACCATGCCGTTTGGTTAAGGAATAAATCCTGCTTTTCTTTCATCTACACGTGAGTGCTGGCTTGTCTACTTTTTCTGCATCGCTGGAGAAGTGAGTGTTTTATATTTATTGCTGCCTTGCACCACCATTTTTTGCTTTATATACATAGGCTTTGAGTGCTGTCGGGATTTCCTATCATTAGATATACATATATATATATATATATATATATATATATATACTGTGTGTATAGATATGTATGTACAGTTGTGCTCATAAGTTTACATACCCTAGCAAAATTTGTGATTTTCTGGCCATTTGTCAGAGAATATGAATGATAACTCACAAGCTTTTCTATCACTCGTGGTTAGTGGTTGGGTGAAGCCATTTAACACACAACTGTGTTTACTCTTTTTAAATCATAATGTCAACAGAAACTACCCAAATGACCCTGATCAAAAATTTACATACCCTGGAGATTTTGGCCTGATAACATGCACACAAGTTGACACAAACAGGTTTGAATGGCTACTAAAGGTAACCATCCTCACCTGTGATCTGTTTGCTTGTAATCAGTGTGTGTGTATAAAAGGTCAGTGAGTTTCTGGACTCCTGAAAGACCCTTGCATCTTTCATCCAGTGCTGTACTGACGTGTCTGGATTCTGAGTCATGGGTAAAGCAAAAGAATTGTCAAAGGATCTGCGGGAAAAGGTAATTGAACGGTATAAAACAGGAAAGGGATATAAAAAGATATCCAATCAATTGAGAATTCCAATCAGCAGTGTTCAAACTCTAATTAAGAAGTGGAAAATGAGGGATTCTGTGGAAACCAAATCACGGTCAGGTAAACCAACAAAAATTTCAGCCACAACTGCCAGGAAAATTGTTCAGGATGCAAAGAAAATCCACAAATAACTTCAGCTGAAATACAGGACTCTCTGAAAATAAGTGGTGTGGTTGTTTCAAGATGAACAATAAGGAGGCATTTGAAGAAAAATGGGCTGCATGGTCGAGTTGCCAGAAGAAAGCAATTACTACGCAAATGCCACAAAGCATCCCACTTACAATACTCCAAACAGCACAGAGACAAGCCTCAAAACTTCTGGAACAAAGTCATTTGGAGTGATGAGACCAAAATTGAACTTTTTGGCCACAACCATAAACGTTACATTGGGAGAGGAGTCAACAAGGCCTGTGATGAAATGTACACCATTCCTACTGTGGAACACGGTGGTGGATCGCTGATGTTTTTGGGATGTGTGAGCTATAAAGGCACTGGAAACTTGGTCAAAATTGATGGCAAGATGAATGCAGCATGTTATCAGAAAATACTGGAGGAAAATTTGCACTCATCAGCCCGGAAGCTGCGCATGGGACGTACTTGGACGAACATGACAATGATCCAGAACACAAGGCCAAGTCGACCTGTCATTGGCTACAGCAGAATAAAGTGAAGGTTCTGGAGTGGCCATCTCAGTCTCCTGACCTCAATATCATTGAGCCACTCTGGGGAGATCTCAAACATGCAGTTCATGCAAGACAGCCCAAGAATTTACAGGAACTGGATGCTTTTGCCAAGACGAATGGGCAGCTTTACCATCTGAGAAAATAAAGAGCCTCATCCACAACTACCACAAAAGACTTCAAGCTGTCATTGATGTTAAAGGGGGCAATACACGGTATTAAGAACTGGGGTATGTAAACTTTTGATCAGGGTCATTTGGGTAGTTTCTGTTGTCATTATGATTTAAAAAGAGTAAACACAGTTGTTTGACAATAAATGGCTTCACCCAACCACTAACCATGAGTGAAAGAAAAGTTTGTGAGTTATCATTCATATTCTCTGACAAATGGCCAGAAAATCACAAATTCTGCTAGGGTATGTAAACTTATTAGCACAACTATATATATATATATATATATATATATATATATAAAAATGTGTGTGTATATGTACCTGCTGTGTTTATCTATGTATGTACCTACTGTATGTGTGTATAATGTATATATATATATATACACACACACGCACGCACACACACACACACACACACACACACACACACACACACACACACACACACACACACACACACACACACACACACACGGTACATACATGCATAGATATACACAGCAGGTACATATATATATATATATATACATATGGATACACAAATCCGGCACTCTGAGGACAGTTTTACCTCCTGGAAACTTGCTGGTGTGCCATCCAAGAGAAAATTTCCCAAAGATATAGAAAAACACAGGCGGCACTCCCAGACTTGTAAAGGTGAAAAAAACTTTATAACGACGTTTCGGGGGGTCTTACCCCATCATCAGGCTAACATACATCATACAAAAGTGAATAGATTTATACTCACCGGTCTTCTGTGCTCCCGCCCGTCACCGGCAGCCGCCACAGACTCCGTCACTGTGCTTCCGGCCTCAGACTGCTGACATCAGCGGAAGCTACGGACAGACGCGACTTGCGCCGGGAGGGACTAGGAAAAAGCAACAGAGCGCCGATAAGTTACCATAGCAACATATAAACAATACAGTGATACAAACAAAACTCAGATGCGGGGAAACAAACAAATCCCCACAATAAAAAATCGTGCAAAACACTACATAACTACTACATGTGTGTGGTAACTACCTCATTATAGCACAAATTACCTAACAGCACGCAGATATGTATGACCTATGCAAAACATTACTCAAAAAAATTTAGCATCTCCATACTTATAATCATGCCTTATACATATGGTCATATCAAACTAGCAGCTTTATTTAAAAAAAAATATTTTTAGGGTACTTATATGTATATTTATAGAGGGTTGTTTATATCTGTTTGGAAGAAGAGCTATGTATATTTTATTTAAAAACTACTACATGAATCTTATATACAAGATTATTTAAATACCAAACCCTGAAACAAATAACTATCTCCCAAACATCTCATCCAAAGTGTAAATTACTCATTTAGGAAAAATATACATATACACCTAAGAACAGAACACCAACCAAGGTTTATAATTTATAAATTATAAAAAGGCAGAAAGGCTTAGGGACTCATTGAGCCCCCTAGGGCTAACGGTATCCAAAGCACCTTTACAAGTCTGGGAGTGCCGCCTGTGTTTTTCTATATATATATATACATATATATATCTCCTATATAATAGCCCTTCTGTGCATGGCCCTCTAACGCTGGGTGGAGTCACAGCGCTGGGCGGAGTCAGCTGCACAGGGAGTCACACCATGGCCTGTGCCAGTAGACCACTACCTACAGTTTGAGAGGTACCCCTCCCTCCTGCAACCTCAGCGCCACCTAACACATCCAGCCAGTGGGGGGGGTTATGTTGTCCGGGAGCTGGCGTCTGCACATACGGAGAATCCTGACACTGCAAGCACCACGCTCCACTATGCCTGCCGCCTGACATCCTCACAGCGGGGCTGCGGGCACGAGCGGCTCCTTCCCCGGGAACACCCACACCTGACTTACACCCGCAGCCCACACCCGGGACCTCTCCCTCCTGTAACCCGTCACCTGCTAACACATCCAGCCGGTGGGGGGTCATGCTGGCCGGGAGGCGGCATCTGCGGAACGGTACATGACCACACACTGCCCAAGCCTGACACTGCAAGCACTGCGCTCCTTACTGTGTGCCTGCGTTACGTGTATAGAATCTGGATTAGCTGCTTGTGTCCCCAGCCCCGCGGTGTGAATGTCAGGTGCGAGCAGGCGTCAGACATGCACACCGCAGGGCTGGGGACACAAGCGGCTAATCCAGATTCTATACACCGAACCCAGGCACACAGTGTGTAGGCATGCCGGGGCTCACAAAGGGCAGGAACAAGTGCAGCGGGACGGGGCCAGCGCAAGGCAATGCTCACTTTACAGCTACCACTCACCACCCTCCCGCTCCAAACGTCTCTAGAGCTCCAGGCAGCAGGCAGGGAGATAGCATAGGCTACTGTTACACCCACAAAAAGCACACCTCCCACATCTACCACACCTGAGCCTCCACCAAACACCCCACCAGCCCACCCTATTCTCCCTCACACCCAGGAACACTCCAGCTCCAAACTCGCCCAACATGCACGCAGCACGCTCCCTCCCACCCCCTGCACACGCAAAACCCCTTCCCCATCCTTGCAAACCCCCGACCCAACACCAACGCCTCATGACCGCCTACCCCTCACAACACAGCAACAAACACAACCCGCACACACCCACAACTCCAAAGGACTCCAAACCCCACCCACCACAACAACGCACCCGCCTGTCCAACACCTGCCGACCCACGCAAGCCCATCCCCCAACCAAACTAGCCCCATACTTGCCACCCACCCTCCACAAATACACCACCCCTCCAACACCCCCTGCACCACAACACAACCTTCCCCATCTGCCTAACCCACTCCCCCCCTCCTCTACACACACCACAACCCCCAAAACCCTCCACCATTACCTGCCCCTCCCCCACTCGCAGTACCTCCAGACCCCATCCACGGCACCCCCACACACACACCCCTCCACCACAACCCACCCCTCCCCCACCCGCGACACCCCCGCACCCACTCCTCCTTCACCTGCGGTGGCTCCAGACCCCACCTGCGGTACCACCACACCAGCCCCTCCCCCACCCGCAGCACCACTGCGCCAAACCCTCCCACACCCGCTGCACCCCCGCAACCCCCCCTCCACCACCCGCAGAACCCCGGACCCCATCTGCTTCTCCCTCGCACCCACCACTCCCCCAACCACAGCACCTACTAGGTGATTCATCAGGCCCTGCGTGCGCTGTTCACACCATTGCAAGGGGCTTCGACCCCTTAACCATTTCACGCTTTTTGTCCGTGCAATATTTAACCACTCACACAATTATGATTGGAGGTAATACTCCATATAATAAGGGCGTGCAAGGGTTAAGGGGGCGTAGCCCCTTACGACGGTGTGAAGAGCGCCCGTATGTACGGCAAAACAAATGAGGCGGCACTTCCAGGTTAGAGAAGTGAAAATTCTTTAAGTCATGAATCGACGTTTCAGGGGGTCTCACCCCGTCATCAGGATAACGTGTACAGAAGAAACAAAACATTTATACTCACAGCCTGCCTGGTCTCCCGCCCGCCGCCAACCGCAGCCCCGGGACCCGTCTGCACACTTCCGGCTTCCGGTTGCTGACGTCACCGGAAGCGGGGAACCAGCGGGACCTGCATCTGGAGGGTAAGGGAGGAACACACAGTGCGCCAATCAGTCACCATGACAACCACATAAACAATAAGCAGTGACAACAACTAATAAGATGTGAGGAAAAGCCTCACAATAAAACAATGTGACAACACAAAAATGAAAACATAGTGACTGCACTTGATCAGGAACATACTAATAAAAGTAACATAAACACATATGCAAAAATTAAGTAAAAGCAGAGCAGACCTCTGTATTAAATCTGCACAATTATCTCTCCAGATAAGCTTACATGAGTATACCGTATTGCAACAGGCACAGAGCACTCATGTTGCATAACAGCAACTGGAGGGAATTACTCTAAAAGAGAGAACTACAAAAGATGCTGGACTATATAAAACTAACGAACACTCAGGAACTCACATATCTATCTAGTATGCAAACCTAGATGAAGGAAGATAAACTTAACGACTCATTCAACCCCTTGGGGTTGACTGTGTCGAGAGTGAAAATCCACCAAGCCTCAAGTTGAAGGAGTTTTTTTTTAGCACGGTGACCTCCTCTTAAGGATTTGGGGACCTGTGCTATCATCCTGTACCTCAGTGTCGACGTGCTGTGTCTGGCACATGCAAAGTGTCTCGCTACAGCCTGATCGCTAGTCCCCGAGATTAGAGCCGCCCTGATCGCTGTTCTGTGTTGGGCAATACGCTCTTTGAATTGTCTCTCCGTCTTGCCCATGTAGTGAAGACCACATGGGCAGGACAGCAGATACACAACAAATTTTGAAGAACAGGTCAGGGCAGGTTTGATAAAGAATTCCTTACCTGAGTAGGGATGCCTAAACTTGTTGCCTGTTATAAGGGCACTACAGGTCGTGCACCTATAGCAACCTCCCTTTCTCGTGAGGAAATGTTGTTTGGGTTGTCCCATCCCCGTAATGTCTGTACGTACTACCAGATCTTTCATGTTGGGGCCCCTTGTGAAACTAGGTAGCAAACGTGCATTACGTAATGACGGTAGTTCTGGCTCAGAGCTAGTAATGGGCCATAACTGCTTGGCCCTTTTGCTGGTGATTTTGCGTTTACTAGTATATCTGTTTACCCAAGGAAACAGCTGCACCGCTGTTTGTTTAGGTGCTTTTTCTTGAATAAGGTCCTGGCGATCATGCGCCAGAGCCCTTATTTTAGCCTGACTCAGTAACTTTTGCGGGTATCCTCGTGCTAGAAATTTTTTGGCAATATTGTCTACTTGTACCTCTCTATCTTTGGGGTCACTTGCAATTCGACAGGCCCTTATAAATTGTGAGAAGGGTAAGCTATCAATAGTCGCCTGGGGGTGAAAGCTGTTGTACTTGAGGAGAGTATTACGGTCAGTGGGTTTTACATAGAGACTGGTCTGTAGTTGATGATTAACAATGCTAATATCTACATCTAAAAAGTGAACCCGGTTCTGACTGATGTTAGCTGTCAGTTTAACCGGACTAGATGACATATTGTGTAGGGATATAATCTCCTCTAATGTAGAGATATCCTCTGTCCAAAAAAGAAAGATATCATCTATATACCGATAATATTTTAACACACTCCGTTTAATGAAGGGGTCTGCAAAAAATAATTTCTCCTCTACCACATGCATAAATGAGTTAGTGTACGAGGGGGCCACTCGGCTCCCCATAGCACACCCTGCCTGTTGAAGAAAAAAGCTACCATCATACAAGAAGTAGTTATGTTTTAACGTAAACTCCAATAGTTTGATGAAAAAACATACATCCGGACCCGTATATACCGGGTTATTGGAAATTAATTGATGTACTGCTGCCAAACCAAGGTCATATGGTATACACGTGTATAGACTGGTAACGTCTATACTCGCCAATACCAGAGTTTTTTGGATTCTTCTCTTCAGCCAGTGATACAGAATACCACCACGCATCTTAAGGATACTTCAACATTGCTGAGAAGTTTTGGGGAAATTACCCAAAAACCTACAGATCTGGTATTGGTGAGTATAGACGTTACCAGTTGAGGCGTTAAATGGAAAGCTCAATTTGCTTGGGTTCCTCCATATCCCCTACAACCTCTGGCACCGTCCAATGAGACGTATGTAAGGGGACCTCCTTCTCCATTCTTCGTTTCCGAATCTGCCTATCTACTTTGATTGCTAACTCCATGAGTGCATCCAAGGAGGCCGGAGAAGGATATTGGATGATAAAATCCTTGATTTGTTCTGTTAATCCTAACCGGAACTGACTCCGAAATTCTGGGTCATTCCAGCCACAATCATTGGCTCATCGGCGAAATTCGGTACAATATACCTCGGTAGAGTTTCTCCCTTGTTTAAGAGAATGAAGATGGGTCTCTGCGGATGCTGCCCGATCTGGATCATCATAGAGGACACCTAAGGCCTTAAAGAAGGAATCCATGGAAAGCAGACTAAGGTGATCTGCTGAAAAACCAAAGGCCCAAGACTGTGGGTCACCTTGTAACCAGGGGCGGATCTAGACTTTTCTTTAGGGGGGGCGGTTTACTGTTTAATATTGACTCCTCCCTCTACAGTCCCAACTCCTCCCATCTGTAATCCTAACGCCTCCTCTCTCAATTCTGACTGAACTTTTTGAGTGAGACTGAGATAGAGCTTTGTGATTGTTCTATGTACATGTGACTGTGCTATGGGGTAATTGTATTTATTAGCCCTAGTACCCACACACCAGCAAGTGAGGGGCAAATGCTCTGTAACCCTTGCTCTCCTGGCTCCTCTGTGCTGCTGTGGTATAAGCTGCAGCACATCGTTCTGCCTCAAGCTCTCCCCGGAGAGCTCTCTTCTGCTCAAAAGTGGGTGTGGCTATGACTGTGTTAGAGGGGTCGGTCGCCCCCTTCATCCCCCGTCCCCCCCTAGATCCGGCCCTGCTTTTAACAGGGAAATTATGATCCCTACTCGCTGGGTCTCAGTGCCCAAAGAGAAAGGCCTGAGCTTGAAATACAGCTTGCAACTTTCCCATAAGTTCACAAACTGTTTACGGTCTCCAGAAAACCTATCTGGGAGAT
The DNA here is from genome assembly GCF_028390025.1 of Pseudophryne corroboree. NCBI lineage: Eukaryota > Metazoa > Chordata > Amphibia > Anura > Myobatrachidae > Pseudophryne > Pseudophryne corroboree. The sequence goes on from NC_086446.1 coordinate 773,950,358, forward strand.
TTAGCTTAGGCTCCCTGGGACAGTCTGGGTCCTACGAGTTTCCTCCTGAGTGTCCACTCGAAGAGTAAGATCCCATAGCTGCTGGGTCAAACCCTGGATCTGGCCCACCAGAGATTCTGAGCCGGATTTTGTGTTGGTTCCATCCAGAGACAAATACGGAGCTACGTTTTTTTGTCTGGTGATACTGTTATGGATGAGTACCTGGAACTCAGGGGAGTATGCAACAACTGGGAAGTTCCAGCACTCACAGGTAAAGCTGCAGCTAGAATTGATGTCTGTAGCAACTCGTGCTCTACCCCTGACTCCGTTACCCCCCTTAGTGGTCGGATGGTGCCTGCGGTGCTAGTGTTCTTCTGCCCAAGGCAGCCGCGTTTGAATGGGCAAATTAGGTCCGCCCAAACTCTGATGCCCCCCGGTCTTATTAAGTGACAAGGCACCACCCGAGACTGCGAGTGAGTAAGGGGGAACCTAACTAACCCTACAACACCAATGCATGAGTGATAATGAGAACAACAATGGTCTTAGATGTTATAAGCAAATAAACAGTGAGAGCAACAATGCTCAGGGATGTAAAAGATATAAATATAAACAAAGAACTGTTAGCGTGGATACTCCACGAAAACCTGAACACCGGCTGGCAAGATCTGGTCAAGAATCGATCAGTCAAAGTCTCCAGGTCACAGCACAACACAGGCAGGATCTCCAATGAGCTGACCGGTTCACACAGAAGTAAGAACTATCACCAGTGTCTTTGGAGTGACCAGGAAGAGAATATAAATGGTGCTGCACCAATCACAGAAGAAACTCCTTAATTGCAAATATCATGCAGCTGTCCTGCTGCACGTCCTAGTACACAGCTGGGTACTTAGTTAACAGCAACGCGGAATGCCGTCTGCCTCCGGCGTCCCCATTGCAAGGGATCCGGTGGCTCACAGCGCCCGGCGTCTGCTTGTTGCTAGGTGCCAGACGGGGAACAGGAGACTTTGTGCTCAGCGTCTGCCTGTTGCTAGACGCCGGGCGTGGACCAAAAAACCTTGCGCCCGGCGTCCACCTGTTGCTAGGCGCCGGGCGGGGGTCAGCGGGAGGTGCAGCGTCCCAGCTCCACGGCAACGGCAGGGACACGCGCCTCCCGGCGCTAACAACATCAACTTCATGAATTGAGGTACATTATAGTGGATGATATTCCAATGTCTATACGAGGGGGTGACAGAGCCAAATTGTTGGCACAAAGGGAAATTGAATGGATACATCGTCTGTCAGCCTTAGCCCCTGAGGGCATCAATGACCATATTGCTTGGAGCGTTTTTTGTAATGTCTATGTGATACCTCTCATAGTATGGACATCTACTGTAGGTCCACAGACTTGGTATTAGCTGTCGATTGGAGTAATACGAATCTCATGCTCTTATTTAAATGTACGTTTGTGACTCCATAAAGTGATGCTATAATAATATTAGCTCTCATGATGTTAGCTATACCTATCAGTGTCTTGTTACTACTATATAATAATGCTACATCTCTTGGTACATATTTTAAATGTTTTACTTGCTGATATGGAACATGCATATACTACACTGTTTTTTACCATGTTTACTGATATACCATACACAAGTATGACTCACGTTGCAATCAATCACTACATCACTTTTAACAATACAAATACTGTTTATTCAGATTCAGAACATCAATTTTCCACACTTTCCCTTATTCCACCTGCATCATCGGGTTACCAGCGGAGGCCAAGACGCCCGCGGTTGCCGTGATACCAGATGACATTATTTCCTGATCACCTGGTCCAGCAACTTACCGGAAGTCCAATCCAACGCAAGCTCCCGCATGACGGCACTGCGGATCTACAGCCACAATCACACTGAACACTTATACGGTAAGACCATATCACTGTTTTTTCTTGTTTGTTCCACAGCATACAGCCTTGAAAAAAGCATTCAGCTCTATGTCAGGGGGTTCTCCCCCCACCCCCCTGGCTGCCACTGCTGCAGCCACTGCCACTTCAGTGCAGACTGTTCGCGCCTGCCTGCTTCAATTGAAAACATCCCTCCCAAAATGGCCACCGCCTCAGAGGAGACAGTTATTAAAGATACTAGAGGGGGCTCTAGTATCTTTAATAACTGTCTCCTCTGAGGCAGTGGCCATTTTGAGAGGGACATTTCCATTAGATTGCTGCGGACGGCGGCAGCGGAAGGCGGTGACAGTGGAAGACGGGGATGGGCGGAGGCGGGCCACCAGAGGCACGGGCAGCCCAGGCCCTCTCCTCTCTGTTAGAGAGGCCGGGCCCGGGACAGCTGTGCCCACAGCACCACCCTGGAGGTGGGCCTGCCTGTGGGTCAGTCTAAGCCTGCCTGTGTCATTCTCAAAACTTTTGCCCATGGCTGTAGATATTTCATGCTTTGCTAAGCCACAAGTGGCCACAAGAGGGTGCTGTTCCTCCAGAGTTGCTATGACAAGGAACAATTTCTACAGTAAGTTGTGGCAATGATACAGTAACACTTCCACAAATCAGTAAATGTAATATGATGCATTGTGTTCTAAGCCACACTAATGTGTGACATGATAGATTTCATTTTCTACATGTGCTGGGAAAATGGCACCAATAATCCGTAGACTGCTGTGCTATTTGCACTTCCAGTGTGTAATCTTTTATGTTGAAAGACAACGACTATAGTATTTAATCTCTGCATATGTCTGACGTCATCACCGGCTTCATTACAGTGGAGCAAGAGTGTGTGGTGACACCGGCAGTTGCAGCATGCAGAGACACAGACAGTGGGTGTCTCAGTAAATGCACACTGCGGCGCGCACCTGTACACAGGGGAAAGGGCTGAAACAGATGTAACTCTGGCAACAGCGGCCATCTCTGAATCGGACCCCAAGTGTTTAAACACATAATAAATCAATATGATAGATTCAAAGAAGGTGTAACCAGTCATTGTGCAGAAACATCCCCCTGAATACGATGCGGTGGCTGCCAATAATTTTTTAAACTTAGGGGGACATTTACTAAGCAGTGATAAGAGCGGAGAAGTGAGCCAGTAGAGAAGTTGCCCATGGCAACCAATCAGCACTAAAGTAACAGCTATAATTTGCATACTATAAAATGATACAGAGCTGCTGATTGGTTGATGGGGCAACTTCTCCACTGTCTCACTTCTCCGCTCTTATCACTGCTTAGTAAATGTCCCCCTTAATTGGTAAATTGGTAAATATTGTGAAAAAGATATGTGAAGATTGCGCCCTCTGGTGTTGGAAAACATAAAGTAATGTGACGCTCATCTGCCCTTTGTCGTTATGCAATTGTCGGAACATCAAAGAAACTTTGCAGTCTGAGCAAATGTGAGTAGGTTTGAGGCTGCCAGTAATCTGCGACTGAGACGGTCTGGAAGTGGTCTGCGGTGATGTCAGTGACCCACCCCAAAAAATGCCTGGTAACGCTTGCGTTTTTTCTGACACACCCAGAAATGTCAGGTTTCCGCCCAGAAACGCCGGCTTCCTGTCAGTCAAACAGTGGCTACATTGCGTTTACGATATGTACGCATTTTCTGTTGCTATTTTCCCGCCAGCGTGCGCAGCGTGAATGCTATGCGTGCGCAGTCGTTCGACAATCGCTCGATGTGCGATTTCTCTAAATAGCGATCCCTGCAGAATTAGTCTCAATGTGTAAATGTGCTACTGTCTATGTGAAATCTGACTATTTGCGTCCATGCAAAGAGATCCATCCGACACAGAATCCAGTATGGCAAGTGACACAGATAACGAGATTTATGGTAAGAACTTACCGTTGTTAAATCTCTTTCTGCGAGGTACACTAGGCTCCACAGGGAATGGCATTGGGGTGTAGAGTAGGATCTTGATCCGAGGCACCAACAGGCTCAAAGCTTTGACTGTTCCCAGAATGCATAGCGCTGCCTCCTCTATAACCCCCGCCTCCGTGCACAGGAACTCAGTTTTTGTTAACCAGTCCAATGCAGTAGCAGGCAAAAGAGACGACAACTGTTAGTAGCCACATACACCACATTCTCACGACAGGAGAAAGTGTCAGTGGCTAATGCCGTACCAACCCAAAGAAGCTAAGTGCGTCAGGGTGGGCGCCCTGTAGAGCCCAGTGTACCTTGCAGAAAGAGATTTAACAACGGTAAGTTCTTACCATAAATCTCGTTTTCTGCTGCGGGGTACACTGGGAATGACATTGGGGATGTCCTAAAGCAGTTCCTTATGGGAAGGGACGCACTGTAGCGGGCACAAGAACCCGGAGTCCAAAGGAAGCATCCTGGGAGGCGGAAGTATCGAAGGCATAGAACCTAATGAACGTGTTCACTGAGGACCACGCAGCCGCCTTGCACAATTGTTCAAGGGTCGCACCACGGCGGGCCGCCCAAGAAGGTCCAACAGACCGAGTAGAATGGGCCTTTATTGTAGCAGGAGCTGGACGACCAACCTGTACATAAGCATGTGCAATCAACATTCTAATCCACCTGGCCAAGGTCTGCTTGTGAGCAGGCCAGCCACGTTTGTGAAAACCAAACAGTACAAAGAGAGAATCAGACTTCCTGATGGGAGCTGTCCTCTTCACATAGATACGGAGAGCCCGAACCACATCCAAAGACCGTTCTTTGTAAGACAATTCAGGAGAGGTAAAGGCCGGAACCACATCTCCTGATTAAGGAGGAAAGAAGACACCACCTTAGGTAGGTACCCGGGACGTGTTCTAAGAACCGCCCGGTCACAGTGAAAAACCAGATAAGGTTACCTACAGGACAGGGCACCCAAATCCGACACCCGTCTAGCAGAGGCAATAGCCAGCAGAAACAACACCTTAAGAGAAAGCCACTTAAGGTCTGCCGATTCAAGAGGCTCAAACGGAGACCCTTGCAATGCCTCCAGAACTACCGACAAGTCCCAAGGAGCCACAGGCGGAACGTAAGGAGGTTGAATCCGTAACACACCCTGAGTGAATGTATGAACATCAGGTAAAGTTGCACTTTTTCTCTGGAACCAAACTGACAAGGCAGAAATATGAACCTTGATGGAGGCCAGTTGAAGGCCCAACTCCAGGCCCTGTTGTAGAAAGGCCAAAAGTTAGGCCATACTAAACTTGTAAGCGTCATGATTGTTAGATGCGCACCAAGCAAAGTAAGAATTCCAGACCCTATGATAAATCCGAGCAGAAGTCGGTTTCCAGGCCTTCAACATGGTTTAAGTGACCGCCTCAGAAAATCCTTTGGCCCTTAAGACGGAAGCTTCAAGAGCCACGCCGTCAAAGCAAATCGGGCCAAATCCTGATATACACAGGGGCCCTGAACGAGGAGATCTGGGCTCTCAGGAAGTAGAAGGGGACGCTCTGTCGAGAGACCCTGAAGGTCTGAGAACCAATGCCGTCTGGGCCACGCTGGAGCGATCAGAAGTAGGATTCCTCCTTCTTTCTTGAACTTCCTTATTACTCTGGGCAGGAGTGACACCGGAGGGAACACGTATGGCAGCCAAAATTTCCATGGAATTGCCAGTGCGTCCACGAACTCTGCTTGAGGATCTCTTATCCTTGCTCTGAAGACCGGAACCTTGTGATTGTGTCGATATGCCATCAGGCCACATCTGGATGGCTCCACTTGTCCACGAGGAGTTGAAACACTTCTGGATGGAGGCTCCACTCTCCGGCGTGTACGTCCTGATGACTGAGAAAGTCCACTTCCCAGTTTAGGCCCCCCTTGATGTACACCACCATGGTGGCATTGTCCGACTGTACTTGAACGGGTCTGTTCTGTATTAAAGGCTGGGCCAAGTTCAAAGAGTTGAACACCACCCGCAATTCCAGAATGTTTATCGGGAGGAGAGAGTCCTCCTTGGTCCACCGACCCTGAAGGGAGTGTTGCTCCAACACCGCACCCCAACCTCTCAGACTGGCATCCGTCGTCAGAAGGACCCAGTTGGAGATCCAGAAGGGACGACCCCTGCTCAATCGTTGGTCCTGAAGCCACCAGCTCAGAGCTAAATGGACCTCCGGAGACAAAGAGATCATTTGAGACCTGATCCGGTGAGGCAGGCTGTCCCACTTGGCAAGAATCAGCTTCTGCAGAGGGCGGGAATGGAATTGAGCGTACTCCACCATGTCGAAAGCCGACACCATGAGACCTAGCACTTGCACTGCCGAATATATCGACACTTGCGGACGAGATAGGAGGCATCGAACACTGTCACAGGACTTTCTCCTTAGACAAGAACAACCGCTGGTTGTGAGTGTCCAAAAACGCCCCCAGGTGCACCATGCTCTGAGCAGGGACCAGGGAAGATTTCTTCCAGTTGATGAGCAACCCATGGGCTTGCAGAAACTGGATAGTCAGATCCAGATGGCGTAGGAGAATTTTTGGGGAATTTACCAGGATCAACAAGTCGTCCAGGTACGGTAGGATCCTGCCCCCTTGACGGTGGAGTACAGCTGTCATTACCGCCATGACCTTGGTGAAGACTTGCGGAGCCATGGTCAAACCAAAAGGTGACGCCCGAAATTCGTAATGGAGGTTGCCAACCGCAAACCTCAGGTACTGCTGATGCGACACTGCAATGGGAATATGCAGATAAGCATCCTGTATGTCCAGGGAGACCATATAATCCCCAGGTTCCAAGGCCAGAACAATAGAGCGAAGAGTTTCCATATGAAACTTCGAGACCCTCACAAATTTGTTCAAGGACTTGAGTTTGAGAATGTGTCGGGAGGACTCATTCGGTTTCGGGACTAGGAACAGCGGTGAATAGTACCCCTTGCCTCTCTGAGCCAGAGGCACATGTACTACCACTCCTGTGTCCAGGAGGGACTGTACCACTGAATGAAGAGTTTTTGCCTTCACCTGATCCGAAGGGACGTCTGTCAGGCAAAATCGATGAGGGGGACGATTCTTAAAGGATACGGCGTAACCTCGAGTGCCGACTTCCCGTACCCAGGCATCGGAAGTGGTCCTCAACCAATCCTGGGTATACCCTATAAGTCGTCCCCCCACCCTGGGATCCCCCAGAGGGAGGCCCGCCCCGTCATGCGGCAGGCTTGTCAGTTTTGGAAGCAGGCTGATGGGCAGCCCAGGCCCGTTTGGGTTTGGGCTTATTGGGTTTGGAAGTGCGCACCTGTTTCGGGTACGCCTGACCTTTTGCTTTCCCTGAAGGAAGAAAGGAGCGAAAGGGAGTACTCTTAGCCTTCGGCATCGAAAGAGCAGTACTAGGTAGACATGCTGTTTTAGCAGAAGCTAAGTCAGCCACTATCTTGTTGAGGTCTTCTCCGAAAAGAATGTCCCCCTTAAAAGGGAGTACCTCCAGGGTTTTCTTAGAGTCCAGATCCACAGACCAGGACCATAACCAGAGAATCCAGCGAGCCAAAATGGACGTAGTAGAAGCCTTGGCTGCCAGAATACCGGCATCAGAAGCCGCCTCCTTAATGTAATGAGATGCTGTGACAATATACGAGAGACATTGTCTAGCATGATCAGAAGCGTTGGAAGGCAACTCCGCCTACAGCTCCTGAGCCCACGCTTCAAAAGCCTCTGCAGCCCATGTCGCTGCAATGGTGGGCCTATGCGCAGCACCAGTTAGGGTGTAAATTGCCTTTAAACAACCCTCCACACATTTATCCGTCGGTTCTTTCAGAGACGTGACGGTAGTTACCGGCAGAGCTGAGGATACCACCAGCCGCGCCACCTGCAAATCCACTGGCGGGGGTATTTCCCAATTTTTACTTAGCTCCGCTGCGAGGGGGTAGCGAGCCAGCATCTTCTTGTGAGGCGTGAATTTTTTTCCTGGATTTTCCCAGGACTCCTGACGTATGTCAACTAAATGGTCAGAATGAGGTAAAACTTGTTTAACCACTTTCTGATGTTTAAACCTGTCTGGTTTCTTAGGGGCAGCATCAGGCTACGGGTCATCAGTAATTTGAAGAATGATCCTGATAGCCTCCAAGAAGTCAGGAACATCCACCTGTGAAACAGATTCCCCATCAGAAGCGCCAGGATCAGAATCTGTGGAGTCAGTATAAACGCCATCCTCATCAGATGAGGTGTCTGGGGCGTTGGTGGATTGTGAGGAAGTAATAGACCGCTTAGAGGATCCCTTGGTCTTAGCCGGGCGAGGGTTAGACTTCTGAGTAGTCAGTGATTGGTTCAATTGCTGTAACTGAGCAGACAGTTGATCTGCCCATGGTGGGTTAACCACGGGTACCATAAGCAGTTGTACCGGCACAGGAGGTCCCATAGGGGGCGTTTGTCTAGTTACCAGCGTATTCAATAGAGTGGAGAAGGTAGCCCAAGGTGGGTCATTTTGAACCCCCGTTGCTACGGTCTCACTAGGGGTAAGGATCCCCCAGAACCTGAACACTCAGCTGCTATGATTGCCTCAAATGTGTCTGCAGTGTCACCACCATGCAATGTGGGTTCAGCCTCAGCACCATTTTCCTTTGTAGCTGACATATCCAAAAGCTCAATGCAAGGCAACACAGTACAATATCAGCAGCACAATACCTGACAAGAACCCCCTGTGCAGTGTATCAGCACAAACAGGGAATTCAAGAGGTATATGGTGCCTAAAAATCACAGAGAAAAATACACACTAGTATATCCTGTGAACTACCTATATTGAATGATAAACCTGATGCTCTTAGCCCCCTCAGGTTATAGAATATAGGGATAGCAATCTGAGTGAGATACACGAAATGGAGGTCACACAGCAGCTATATGCACACACACATAGTCACATTGTACAATGCAGAAATTATGACATGCAATAAAACTGCACTGGACTAGCAATACAGAGTAGAACTATGTATATCTATAGACTCAATAGATATAACAATGCACAGTAAAGACTGGATGTACTGTATATCACAGGGTACTTGTACTATATAAAGCTGACTAAATGCACTCTTTCTTAACTAACACTGTCAGCAGACATGTAGAGTAGATGTCCTGTAAAATGCACAGCGCTGACATGCAGGCGGCTTTACAGAGGAGGATTTGCCCAAACAGTCCCAGGATCAGCTCAGCTTGTCCTAATGGCACCCAAACGCTGACAGGGAGTAAGGGAGAGAGAGATATGCAGCTCCAGGGCGGGAACATTTACTCTAAATGGCGCTCTGGGGCTGGGGGAGCGGCGACAGGTCAAAGCCTTATCCCCCTGCTGGACTTCACCACCGGGTACTGTGGGCTTATATAAACGGTTTATGAGAGAAAACCGACCTGTGCCCTTGCCCTGGTGGTCTAGTGGGGTCCCTGTACTACCACAGTGCCCACGCCAGCACGCACGGCCTGCCTCCCATCGGCCGCACGGGATCGCGATTTACAGCGGGTCCCGCTGGGGGGACCCACTTACCTCCTCCCTGAGTGGGGCCACGCGATCCAGGAGAACAGCGGTCATGTGTGTGACTAACTGGAAGAAAACCGGAGCCTCCGCTGTAAGTACCCGTCAACCAGGGCGCGGGAGTATACAGCGCCGCTGGGGGAGGTGATGGAGCTGCAGCAGGAGATGTCTTACTCACATCTAACACAGACAGTGTCTCTGCTGCAGCCCTTGAAGTCTTCATTTTTCTTTTAAAAGCTTCTTCTCAGGGCTGTTGGAGCAGCCCCCCTGTTGTGTGCCTGCACTGCATGGCACCAACTACAAAACTGAGCTCCTGTGCAGGGAGGCGGTGTTATAGAGGAGGCGGCGCTATGCATTCTGGGAACAGTCAAAGCTTTGAGCCTGTTGGTGCCTCGGATCAAGATCCTACTCTAGACCCCAATGTCATTCCCTGTGGAGCCCAGTGTACCCCGCGGCAGAAATGTTATTAGTAAGCTAATTACCTGGTCACTTACTAGATGGAAATCTCAGGAAGGAGCTGTCCAGCATGGTATCCGGTCTCTAGGTCGACAAGACTTAGGTCGACAGTGTCTAGGTTGACCACTATTGGTCGACAGTAACTATGTCAACAGGGTTTCTAGGTCGACATGGTCTCTAGATCAACATGTTTTAGGTCGACAGGTCAAAAGGTCGACATGAGTTTTTCACATTTTTTTTTTTTTTTTTACTTTTTCATACTTTATGATCCACGTGGACTACGACTGAGAACGGTAACCTGTGCCGATCGCAGCGGTAGCATAGCGAGGCACCTTGCCCGAAGCATGGTGAGTGAGGCGAGCCATGCGAGGGGACGCGGTGCACTAATTGGGGTTCCCGGTCACTGTACAGCGAAAACGACACCAAAAAAGATGAAAAAACTCATGTCGACCTTTAGACCTGTCGACCCAGCCCATGTCGACCTAGAGACCCTAGAGACCTAATTACTGTCAACCAATAGTGGTCGACATAGAAACTGTCGACCTAAGTGTAGTCGACCTTCATTACTGCACCCGTCCAGCAGACACAAAAACTCAGCCAGTAGCTGCAGACTCTGGTAGAAGCTGCACTGAATTTGGATCCTTTTATCAAGAACACTTCCGCCATTGATCAGGAATGCAGTCAGTATGCTCCCGTTCCTTGTCATTAGATATTTCTGCAAAAGCAGATAAGGGGGGTCATTCCGAGTTCTTCGCTCGCAAGCTGCTTTTAGCAGCTTTGCACACGCTAAGCCGCCGCCTACTGGGAGTGAATCTTAGCTTATCAAAATTGCGAACGAAAGATTAGCAGAATTGTGAATAGACACTTAGCAGTTTCTGAGTAGCTCCAGACTTACTCGGCATCTGCGATCAGTTCAGTCAGTGTCATTCCTGGTTTGACGTCATAAACACACCCAGCGTTCGCCCAGACACTCCTCCGTTTCTCCAGCCACTCCCGCGTTTTTCCCAGAAACGGTAGCGTTTTTTCACACACTCCCATAAAACGGCCAGTTTCCGCCCAGAAACACCCACTTCCTGTCAATCACATTACGATCACCAGAACGAAGAAAAAACCTCGTAATGCCGTGACTAAAAAACCTAACTGCATAGCAAATTTACTTGGCGCAGTCTCACTGCGGACATTCCGCATGCGCATTAGCGACTAATCACTCCGTTGCGAGAAAAAAATAACGAGCGAACAACTCGGAATGACCCCCAAGAAGCACTACTCCATTTGGGGCTGTTATGGTGTACCCAAAAAACTGGATAATATATAAACAGAATAAAATAGGTTATACTGTATTTCCCTCAAATGATCATTCTCAGCAAACTAAATGTTTAAAAATGACTGGAATCAACCTTATGCCATAAATATGGAGCACTTTTTCCATTGTTCCACCCGATGTGTTTGATACAATTTTGGAAGAATTTTCCACGTATTCCTCATATTGGTATATTCTGTCTATACGTGTGTTCTGTGCTTCCTGTTCCCAAAAAACTGTGTAAGACTCTTAGACCCATGCTGCAGAGCCTTTGCCGATAACACCCACCCTTATCCCATTGAGAGAGAGGCTCTCACTGGTACTGGGATGCCGCCAGGACTTCACTCAATTTAGTAGGAGCTTATACAAGTATCCAGGTGACCACAGCAAATAGGCTTGTTAATGAAGCTAGGCTGGAGCTGTGATGTAAATGCAGATAAACTCTGGCATCCCGATCTCCTTGCAACAGACAGGACCAGCATGCCAAGCAGCTACTGATGCCGCACTCTGGCATCCCGGTCTTCTAGTGATGGCCAGGATCCAGAAGAAAGTTGTGATCTGCCATGCTGAAGCAAACCCAGATGGTATTACATCCAGCAGCAACTGGCAGATCGACAATGAAGTCCACTGAGATATGGGAACATGGCTTCCTAGGTATGGTCAAGGGCCAGTGGCGTAACTAGGCATTTTAGCGCTGTGTGCAAGAAACGGCATTGGCGCCCCCCCATGCAAGATAGGGGCAGTGCGCGCCGCAAGCGCACATAAAATATATAGGGGCATGGCATCATGGGGAAGGGGCGTGGTCACAAAATAATACCAATTTATACTACGGTGCACAGTAGTCTCCATTATCCAAATTACGCTGCACAGTAGCACCACTGCACCAGGTAGAGCCCCTTTTACACATTACGGCAGACAGCGTCCCCCTTTTTACTAGAGATGAGCGGGTTCGGTTCCTCGGAATCCGAACCCGCCCGAACTTCAGGTTTTTTTACACGGGCCGAGCGACTCGGATCTTCCCGCCTTGCTCGGTTAACCCGAGCGCGCTCCGAACGTCATCATCCCGCTGTCGGATTCTCGCGAGGCTCGGATTCTATCGCGAGACTCGGATTCTATATAAGGAGCCGCGCGTCGCCGCCATTTTCACACGTGCATTGAGATTGATAGGGAGAGGCTGGCGTCCTCTCCGTTTAGAGTGACTAGAGTACTAGAGAGAGACACAAATTTTGGGGAGCATATAGGAGGAGTACTACTTGCTGCTGATAGTGTAACCAGTGACCAGTGCCACCAGTTTAATTAATCCGTTCTCTGCCTGAAAAAAAACGATACACACTGCACAGTGTGACACAGTCACACATACCATATCTGTGCTCAGCCCAGTGTGCTGCATCATATACTGTATATCATTATCTGACTGCTGAGTGCTCACTGCTCACACAGCTTAATTGTGGGGGAGACTGGGGAGCAGTTATAGCAGGAGTACATTTAAGTACAGTGCACACTTTTGCTGCCAGAGTGCCACTGCCAGTGTGACTGACCAGTGACCACTGACCACCAGTATTGTGATTGTCTGCTGACCACCAGTATATTGTGATTGTCTGCCTGAAAAAGTTAAACACTCGTCGTGTGGTGTTTTTATAAACGCATTCTGCAGACAGTGTCCAGCAGGTCCGTCATTACATAATATATACCTGTCCGGCTGCAGTACTAGTGTGATATATATATATATTTTAATTTTATCTCATTATCATCCAGTCTATATTAGCAGCAGACACAGTACGGTAGTCCACGGCTGTAGCTACCTCTGTGTCGGCAGTCGCTCGTCCATCCATAATTGTATACCACCTACCCGTGGTTTTTTTTTTTTCTATCTTCTTGATACTAGTAGCTTACTTTAGGAGTCTGCAGTGCTGACAGACAGTGTCCAGCAGGTCCGTCATTACATAATATATACCTGTCCGGCTGCAGTACTAGTGTGATATATAATATATATATATTTTAATTTTATCTCATTATCATCCAGTCTATATTAGCAGCAGACACAGTACGGTAGTCCACGGCTGTAGCTACCTCTGTGTCGGCAGTCGCTCGTCCATCCATAATTGTATACCACCTACCCGTGGTTTTTTTTTCTTTCTATCTTCTTGATACTAGTAGCTTACTTTAGGAGTCTGCAGTGCTGACAGACAGTGTCCAGCAGGTCCGTCATTACATAATATATACCTGTCCGGCTGCAGTACTAGTGTGATATATAATATATATATATTTTAATTTTATCTCATTATCATCCAGTCTATATTAGCAGCAGACACAGAACGGTAGTCCACGGCTGTAGCTACCTCTGTGTCGGCAGTCGCTCGTCCATCCATAATTGTATACCACCTACCCGTGTTTTTTTTTTCTTCTATCTTCTTGATACTAGTAGCTTACTTTAGGAGTCTGCAGTGCTGACAGACAGTGTCCAGCAGGTCCGTCATTACATAATATATACCTGTCCGGCTGCAGTACTAGTGTGATATATATATATATTTTAATTTTATCTCATTATCTGTTATGATTCCCGTACTCCAGACCAGCGGAGATCGTATGGCTGAGGTCTGAGTACTGGGAAGATATGCTGGTTGTGGGAGCAGGAGAGCCTAGTAACCCCTGGCGCCCTAACTCCGTTGTCTCGCCCGTGTTATCAGAAATCCCCTGCGAGACTATGGTTGCTTGAGCCCATGGCAGCCGCGTTCGAAGGGCGGATTATGTCTGCCCAACCCCGATGCCCCCTCAGGTCTTAATGGGAGACAAAGGGAAATCCGAGACAGGGTGATAACAAGGGGCCCTCTGACTAAGCAACCAGGCCAGGGGTTACAAGCTAACTAACTAAATCAAAAGGTATGTGCGGACTAGCCGCCAGGGAAAAGGACAACCAAAGATCCACTGATCCGTTACTCCTATCCAGCACCGCTGGATACCAGAGTGGATCAGGGAGAGCGGAATCCTCCGCAAAAGCTCCAGGACACAAATATACCAAATAATAAACAGTAAGCGGACAAGCCGCAACACACGGCTGCGCCGTGACTCACGAACACCACAGGATGTTAAAGGTGCTCAGTCAGACTCCAGGAAAAGATGACAAATCTCTGAGTACAGGACCACTGAGGACAGGAACAACCGGCTTGAGCAGGACTGGATACTTTCTGCAACTGACATAGGCAAACAGGAAGCTGCTGACACCGACTTTCAGAACTGGAGGACAGGCAGAATCCACTGGAACTCAGGGTAGGACACGGGATCAGACACAGGGACTGACACAGGAATCAACACAGGGACTGACACAGGAATCCACACAGGGACTGACAGGAACCAGCTCAAACTTAAAGCAGACTGCAAACCAAGGAATATCATCAGCATCTGCTAACTGCAGTGAGCCAGCATATATCAGAGAGGCCTAATTAATTATCTCTTGCAGCTGGCCTGCTGCACGACTAAGCTGACAAGATGCAATCAGCAGCCAGATGAGGCTGAACACATGGGAACAAGCTGCAATTGCACAGACTCACCAGCGGCAGCAGACAAGAGTAATCCAAAACAGAGCAATGGGAAATCCTGGCATGCAAGACAACTAAATAAACATAAAATAGGAATGAACCACTACCTGTGGTTCATAACAGTATCCCCTCCTTAAGGGTGAGCTCCGAGCACCCCATGACACCCACGGGGAACATAAACAGAAGTATAACATGAAATACAGAACAAAACTGCAAAACAGGAATGAGCCACAGCCGTGGCTCATAACAGTACCCCCCCCCCCTTGAGGAGGGGTCAAAAGACCCCAAAATTCAGACTATCCAGAACAAGGGATACAAAAAAAAACCTGACACATTGGTCTAACAGACACGAAAACAGAAACAAGCTGCAACCACAGCTTGTAACAGTGCCCTCCCCTTGATGGTGGCCACTGGACACAAGACAAGGGGAAAAAAAAAATCTTTTTTTTTTTTTTATCAAGGCAAGAGTCAAAAAATTATTTCTTTTTCTTCTTCTTCTTTTTACAAAGCTCTTTAGGTCTGACCAAGGTAATTCCCCAAACATTGTCTGAACTGATGGTACCACCCAGCAAGGCTGCGTTCAAATCAGAGACAGGTCTCTTACCCTTGGGAGCTGAACTCTCTGGTAAAGTACTATTATTAGAAGAAGTAGTCAGAAAAGCACATCCTGCAGTCACAACAACGGGCTGAGACTCCTGTGCCGAGTTTACAGTATTTTGTGGACTCTCAGCAGACAAGACGGGTGACTTAGAGGAACCTAAACCAATTTCTTTGGAACCATATCTTTTAATAATTGCATCACTGAATGCTGGGGGATCCTGAAGAATGGGATCTTCAGCTTTCATTAGGCTGGTCGCCCACTCAAAAGGCTCTCCTCTAAAAGAATAAATAAGATAGAGCACAAGGTTCTCTGGAGTGATGCCCAGAAATGGTCTAGACAACATAATAATGTAATAGTGTTTGTAAAGCGCCAGAAATTGGGCTAAGTCCCCATCAAAGATTATGGATGTTGAGATATCAGAGTCAGGATCTGTTTCCTTCTCATCTGACTGACTGGAGTGCTTTGCTAGGACCTGGTCACTATTGACCTTACTCGAGGCTGAGACTCTCTGAACCCCACCCGGGGCTGAGACTCTCTGAACCCCACCCGGGGCTGAGACTTTCTGAACCCCACCCGGGGCAGTGACTTTCTGAACCCCACCCGGGGCAGTGACTTTCTGAACCCCACCCGGGGCAGTGACTTTCTGAACCCCACCCGGGGCAGTGACTTTCTGAACCCCACCCGGGGCAGTGGCCTCCGGGAACCCCGCTGGGGCAGTGGCCTCCGGGAACCCCGCTGGGGCAGTGGCCTCCGGGAACCCCGCTGGGGCAGTGGCCTCCGGGAACCCCGCTGGGGCAGTGGCCTCCGGGAACCCCGCTGGGGCAGTGGCCTCCGGGAACCCCGCTGGGGCCAGCACCTCGGATTCTTTTACTGGGACCGGGTCGTTGGCCTCCCTGACTGGGATCGGGCCATCGGCCTCCCTCTCTGAGTCGATAATAATCGAAAGTTCTCCCGGGACTATGACTTCCGGGACTTTTGCTGAAGCAATAACGTTCAGATCCTCCACTAATGCTATGCTTCTTAAGTTCTTTCCTGGGGAAGCAATTTCAAGACCCTTCTTTGGGGCTGCGTCTCTCGAGACCCCACTTGGGGATATTACTTCAAAGATCCCTTCTGGGGTTTTGCTTCTCGAGTTCCCTTCAAGAACTATGGTTTTAGATACCCTTTCTGAGGTTGCGCTCCTCAAGTCCCTACCTGGGGTAACAGCTTCTGAGACCCCTTCTGGTATGGAAACCTGAGCTACAATATTTGATGTCCCTCTATAAGCTTGGGCATCGGGTACCGCTCCAGCACTCTGGGCATCGGGTACCGCTCCAGCACTCTGGGCATCGGGTACCGCTCCAGCACTCTGGGCATCGGGTACCGCTCCAGCACTCTGGGCATCGGGTACCGCTCCAGCACTCTGGGCATCGGGTACCGCTCCAGCACTCTGGGCTACGGGCACCACTCCAGGACCCTGGGCTACGGGCACCACTCCAGGACCCTGGGCTACAGGCACCACTCCAGGACCCTGGGCTACGGGCACCACTCCAGGACCCTGGGCTATGGGCACCACTCCAGGACCCTGGGCCACGGGCACCACTCCAGGACCCTGGGCTACGGGCACCACTCCAGGACCCTGGGCTACGGGCACCACTCCAGGACCCTGGGCTACGGGCACCACTCCAGGACCCTGGGCTACGGGCACCACTCCAGGGACTTGCAACTCCGCTTCCACAGGAACCTCAAGAGAGGAGAGAAACATTTTCTTTTGATTCCTGAATCTATAATGGGGCTCCCTTGCCCAAGGACCCCAATTATAGGACAGAGAGCTTTTTTGTGTGGGTTGTGTGACAAGTACCTCTGCCACAGTAGAGACAGGAGTAGGTCTTGTATCATGACTCAACTTGGCCAGAGGGCAAGACTCGTCACCACACTTTGGCTTGCGCAACTCACAGGTCTGCAGATAATGGCCTAAACCCCCACAATATAGGCATAAGTTTAAGTTTCTGCGACGCAGACGCTCCTCTTCTGAGAGCCTCGGCCGCAGAAAACTTTTAAACTTTTTCTCTTCAATTAAACCAGAGGATTCTCTTGTCACCATACTGTGAACAAGAGTCTCTTTAGAGATAGATGTACTCTCAACGACTTCTGGCAAAATAAGCAAGATTTTTAGTCAGAAGGTTTTGCAGTTGCTTTAGGGATTGCTGCAAAACTTCTAGTCGCTCTGGTCTCAAAGCACTGAATACAGAGTTCAGGACTGCGAGAGATGCCTGCAGGGCTTGCATAGTAGACATAGGAGGATTTAAAACTAGACAAGACAAGGCAAGACAAGGCAAGGCAAGGCAAGGCAAGACAAGGCAAGGCAAGACTAAATTTTGCTAAACAAAACAAGACTTTTTTTTTTTTTTTTTTTTAAAACACCGGACTGGATTCTAAACACCGGACTGGATTGGATTCTAAACACCGGACTGGATTCTAAACACCGGACTGGATTCTAAACACCAAATTCTAGACAGGACTGGATTCTAGACTAGACACTGGACTGGGCCAAAAAAGAAAAAAAAAGTTTTATTTCTTTTTTGTGGTATGGCTGATGATAATGTTATGATTCCCGTACTCCAGACCAGCGGAGATCGTATGGCTGAGGTCTGAGTACTGGGAAGATATGCTGGTTGTGGGAGCAGGAGAGCCTAGTAACCCCTGGCGCCCTAACTCCGTTGTCTCGCCCGTGTTATCAGAAATCCCCTGCGAGACTATGGTTGCTTGAGCCCATGGCAGCCGCGTTCGAAGGGCGGATTATGTCTGCCCAACCCCGATGCCCCCTCAGGTCTTAATGGGAGACAAAGGGAAATCCGAGACAGGGTGATAACAAGGGGCCCTCTGACTAAGCAACCAGGCCAGGGGTTACAAGCTAACTAACTAAATCAAAAGGTATGTGCGGACTAGCCGCCAGGGAAAAGGACAACCAAAGATCCACTGATCCGTTACTCCTATCCAGCACCGCTGGATACCAGAGTGGATCAGGGAGAGCGGAATCCTCCGCAAAAGCTCCAGGACACAAATATACCAAATAATAAACAGTAAGCGGACAAGCCGCAACACACGGCTGCGCCGTGACTCACGAACACCACAGGATGTTAAAGGTGCTCAGTCAGACTCCAGGAAAAGATGACAAATCTCTGAGTACAGGACCACTGAGGACAGGAACAACCGGCTTGAGCAGGACTGGATACTTTCTGCAACTGACATAGGCAAACAGGAAGCTGCTGACACCGACTTTCAGAACTGGAGGACAGGCAGAATCCACTGGAACTCAGGGTAGGACACGGGATCAGACACAGGGACTGACACAGGAATCAACACAGGGACTGACACAGGAATCCACACAGGGACTGACAGGAACCAGCTCAAACTTAAAGCAGACTGCAAACCAAGGAATATCATCAGCATCTGCTAACTGCAGTGAGCCAGCATATATCAGAGAGGCCTAATTAATTATCTCTTGCAGCTGGCCTGCTGCACGACTAAGCTGACAAGATGCAATCAGCAGCCAGATGAGGCTGAACACATGGGAACAAGCTGCAATTGCACAGACTCACCAGCGGCAGCAGACAAGAGTAATCCAAAACAGAGCAATGGGAAATCCTGGCATGCAAGACAACTAAATAAACATAAAATAGGAATGAACCACTACCTGTGGTTCATAACAGTATCCCCTCCTTAAGGGTGAGCTCCGAGCACCCCATGACACCCACGGGGAACATAAACAGAAGTATAACATGAAATACAGAACAAAACTGCAAAACAGGAATGAGCCACAGCCGTGGCTCATAACATTATCATCCAGTCTATATTAGCAGCAGACACAGTACGGTAGTCCACGGCTGTAGCTACCTCTGTGTCGGCAGTTGCTCGTCCATCCATAATTGTATACCACCTACCCGTGGTTTTTTTTTTTCTATCTTCTTGATACTAGTAGCTTACTTTAGGAGTCTGCAGTGCTGACAGACAGTGTCCAGCAGGTCCGTCATTACATAATATATACCTGTCCGGCTGCAGTACTAGTGTGATATATATATATATATATTTTAATTTTATCTCATTATCATCCAGTCTATATTAGCAGCAGACACAGTACGGTAGTCCACGGCTGTAGCTACCTCTGTGTCGGCAGTCGCTCGTCCATCCATAATTGTATACCACCTACCCGTGGTTTTTTTTTTTTCTATCTTCTTGATACTAGTAGCTTACTTTAGGAGTCTGCAGTGCTGACAGACAGTGTCCAGCAGGTCCGTCATTACATAATATATACCTGTCCGGCTGCAGTACTAGTGTGATATATATATATTTTAATTTTATCTCATTATCATCCAGTCTATATTAGCAGCAGACACAGTACGGTAGTCCACGGCTGTAGCTACCTCTGTGTCGGCAGTCGCTCGTCCATCCATAAGTATACTAGTATCCATCCATCTCCATTGTTTACCTGAGGTGCCTTTTAGTTGTGCCTATTAAAATATGGAGAACAAAAATGTTGAGGTTCCAAAAATAGGGAAAGATCAAGATCGACTTCCACCTCGTGCTGAAGCTGCTGCCACTAGTCATGGCCGAGACGATGAAATGCCAGCAACGTCGTCTGCCAAGGCCGATGCCCAATGTCATAGTACTGAGCATGTAAAATCCAAAACACCAAATATCAGTAAAAAAAGGACTCAAAAATCTAAAATAAAATTGTCGGAGGAGAAGCGTAAACTTGCCAATATGCCATTTACCACACGGAGTGGCAAGGAACGGCTGAGGCCCTGGCCTATGTTCATGGCTAGTGGTTCAGCTTCACATGAGGATGGAAGCACTCAGCCTCTCGCTAGAAAAATGAAAAGACTCAAGCTGGCAAAAGCACAGCAAAGAACTGTGCGTTCTTCGAAATCCCAAATCCACAAGGAGAGTCCAATTGTGTCGGTTGCGATGCCTGACCTTCCCAACACTGGACGTGAAGAGCATGCGCCTTCCACCATTTGCACGCCCCCTGCAAGTGCTGGAAGGAGCACCCGCAGTCCAGTTCCTGATAGTCATATTGAAGATGTCAGTGTTGAAGTACACCAGGATGAGGAGGATATGGGTGTTGCTGGCGCTGGGGAGGAAATTGACAAGGAGGATTCTGATGGTGAGGTGGTTTGTTTAAGTCAGGCACCCGGGGAGACACCTGTTGTCCGTGGGAGGAATATGGCCATTGACATGCCTGGTGAAAATACCAAAAAAATCAGCTCTTCGGTGTGGAAGTATTTCAACAGAAATGCGGACAACATTTGTCAAGCCGTGTGTTGCCTTTGTCAAGCTGTAATAAGTAGGGGTAAGGACGTTAACCACCTCGGAACATCCTCCCTTATACGTCACCTGCAGCGCATTCATAATAAGTCAGTGACAAGTTCAAAAACTTTGGGCGACAGCGGAAGCAGTCCATTGACCAGTAAATCCCTTCCTCTTGTAACCAAGCTCACGCAAACCACCCCACCAACTCCCTCAGTGTCAATTTCCTCCTTACCCAGGAATGCCAATAGTCCTGCAGGCCATGTCACTGGCAATTCTGACGAGTCCTCTCCTGCCTGGGATTCCTCCGATGCATCCTTGCGTGTAACGCCTACTGCTGCTGGCGCTGCTGTTGTTGCTGCTGGGAGTCGATGGTCATCCCAGAGGGGAAGTCGGAAGACCACTTGTACTACTTCCAGTAAGCAATTGACTGTCCAACAGTCCTTTGCGAGGAAGATGAAATATCACAGCAGTCATCCTGTTGCAAAGCGGATAACTGAGGCCTTGACAACTATGTTGGTGTTAGACGTGTGTCCGGTATCCGCCGTTAGTTCACAGGGAACTAGACAATTTCTTGAGGTAGTGTGCCCCCGTTACCAAATACCATCTAGGTTCCACTTCTCTAGGCAGGCGATACCGAGAATGTACACGGACGTCAGAAAAAGACTCACCAGTGTCCTAAAAAATGCAGTTGTACCCAATGTCCACTTAACCACGGACATGTGGACAAGTGGAGCAGGGCAGGGTCAGGACTATATGACTGTGACAGCCCACTGGGTAGATGTATGGACTCCCGCCGCAAGAACAGCAGCGGCGGCACCAGTAGCAGCATCTCACAAACGCCAACTCTTTCCTAGGCAGGCTACGCTTTGTATCACCGGTTTCCAGAATACGCACACAGCTGAAAACCTCTTACGGCAACTGAGGAAGATCATCGCGGAATGGCTTACCCCAATTGGACTCTCCTGTGGATTTGTGGCATCGGACAACGCCAGCAATATTGTGTGTGCATTAAATATGGGCAAATTCCAGCACGTCTCATGTTTTGCACATACCTTGAATTTGTTGGTGCAGAATTATTTAAAAAACGAGAGGGGCGTGCAAGAGATGCTGTCGGTGGCCAGAAGAATTGCGGGACACTTTCGGCGTACAGGCACCACGTACAGAAGACTGGAGCACCACCAAAAACGCCTGAACCTGCCCTGCCATCATCTGAAGCAAGAAGTGGTAACGAGGTGGAATTCAACCCTATATATGCTTCAGAGGTTGGAGGAGCAGCAAAAGGCCATTCAAGCCTATACAATTGAGCACGATATAGGAGGTGGAATGCACCTGTCTCAAGCGCAGTGGAGAATGATTTCAACGTTGTGCAAGGTTCTGCTGCCCTTTGAACTTGCCACACGTGAAGTCAGTTCAGACACTGCCAGCCTGAGTCAGGTCATTCCCCTCATCAGGCTTTTGCAGAAGAAGCTGGAGACATTGAAGGAGGAGCTAACACGGAGCGATTCCGCTAGGCATGTGGGACTTGTGGATGGAGCCCTTAATTCGCTTAACAAGGATTCACGGGTGGTCAATCTGTTGAAATCAGAGCACTACATTTTGGCCACCGTGCTCGATCCTAGATTTAAAACCTACCTTGGATCTCTCTTTCCGGCACACACAAGTCTGCTGGGGTTCAAAGACCTGCTGGTGAGAAAATTGTCAAGTCAAGCGGAACGCGACCTGTCAACATCTCCTCCTTCACATTCTCCCGCAACTGGGGGTGCGAGGAAAAGGCTCAGAATTCCGAGCCCACCCGCTGGCGGTGATGCAGGGCAGTCTGGAGCGACTGCTGATGCTGACATCTGGTCCGGACTGAAGGACCTGCCAATGATTACGGATACGGACATGTCGTCTACTGGCACTGCATATGATTCTCTCCCCATTGAAAGAATGGTGGAGGATTATATGAGTGACCGCATCCAAGTAGGCACGTCAGACAGTCCGTACTTATACTGGCAGGAAAAAGAGGCAATTTGGAGGCCCTTGCACAAACTGGCTTTATTCTACCTAAGTTGCCCTCCCACAAATGTGTACTCCGAAAGAGTGTTTAGTGCCGCCACTCACCTTGTCAGCAATCGGCGTACGAGGTTACTTCCAGAAAATGTGGAGAAGATGATGTTCTTTAAAATGAATTATAATCAATTCCTCCGTGGAGACATTGACCAGCAGCAATTGCCTCCACAAAGTACACAGGGAGCTGAGATGGTGGATTCCAGTGGGGACGAATTGATAATCTGTGAGGAGGGGGATGTACACGGTGATATATCGGAGGATGATGATGAGGTGGACATCTTGCCTCTGTAGAGCCAGTTTGTGCAAGGAGAGATTAATTGCTTCTTTTTTGGTGGGGGTCCAAACCAACCCGTCATTTCAGTCACAGTCGTGTGGCAGACCCTGTCACTGAAATGATGGGTTGGTTAAAGTGTGCATGTCCTGTTTATACAACATAAGGGTGGGTGGGAGGGCCCAAGGACAATTCCATCTTGCACCTCTTTTTTCTTTAATTTTTCTTTGCGTCATGTGCTGTTTGGGGAGTATTTTTTTGAAGGGCCATCCTGCGTGACACTGCAGTGACACTCCTAGATGGGCCAGGTGTTTGTGTCGGCCACTAGGGTCGCTTATCTTACTCACACAGCTACCTCATTGCGCCTCTTTTTTTCTTTGCGTCATGTGCTGTTTGGGGAGTGTTTTTTGGAAGGGCCATCCTGCGTGACACTGCAGTGCCACTCCTAGATGGGCCAGGTGTTTGTGTCGGCCACTAGGGTCGCTTACCTTACTCACACAGCTACCTCATTGCGCCTCTTTTTTTCTTTGCGTCATGTGCTGTTTGGGGAGTGTTTTTTGGAAGGGCCATCCTGCGTGACACTGCAGTGCCACTCCTAGATGGGCCAGGTGTTTGTGTCGGCCACTAGGGTCGCTTACCTTACTCACACAGCTACCTCATTGCGCCTCTTTTTTTCTTTGCGTCATGTGCTGTTTGGGGAGTGTTTTTTGGAAGGGCCATCCTGCGTGACACTGCAGTGCCACTCCTAGATGGGCCAGGTGTTTGTGTCGGCCACTAGGGTCGCTTACCTTACTCACACTGCTACCTCATTGCGCCTCTTTTTTTCTTTGCGTCATGTGCTGTTTGGGGAGTGTTTTTTGGAAGGGCCATCCTGCGTGACACTGCAGTGCCACTCCTAGATGGGCCAGGTGTTTGTGTCGGCCACTAGGGTCGCTTACCTTACTCACACAGCTACCTCATTGCGCCTCTTTTTTTCTTTGCGTCATGTGCTGTTTGGGGAGTGTTTTTTGGAAGGGCCATCCTGCGTGACACTGCAGTGCCACTCCTAGATGGGCCAGGTGTTTGTGTCGGCCACTAGGGTCGCTTATCTTACTCACACAGCTACCTCATTGCGCCTCTTTTTTTCTTTGCGTCATGTGCTGTTTGGGTAGTGTTTTTTGGAAGGGCCATCCTGCGTGACACTGCAGTGCCACTCCTAGATGGGCCAGGTGTTTGTGTCGGCCACTAGGGTCGCTTAGCTTAGTCATCCAGCGACCTCGGTGCAAATTTTAGGACTAAAAATAATATTGTGAGGTGTGAGGTGTTCAGAATAGACTGAAAATGAGTGGAAATTATGGTTTTTGAGGTTAATAATACTTTGGGATCAAAATGACCCCCAAATTCTATGATTTAAGCTGTTTTTTAGTGTTTTTTGAAAAAAACACCCGAATCCAAAACACACCCGAATCTGACAAAAAAAATTCGGTGAGGTTTTGCCAAAACGCGGTCGAACCCAAAACACGGCCGCGGAACCGAACCCAAAACCAAAACACAAAACCCGAAAAATTTCAAGTGCACATCTCTACTTTTTACACATTACGGCAGACAGCGTCCCCTTTTTACACATTATGGCAGACAGCGTCCACCACTAGGCAGCTTTAGGCAGCTGCCTATGGGCGGCTGCTACTGGAGGGCGGAGCCGCACGCTGCCGATGAATGCTTCCTTTATTATTTCATTAGTTGAGCTGCTACTTAAGAGATGAGGAGCAGGGATGTCATGGCCGCTTAACTGTAACCAGCTAGTACAGTAAGTGTAAGCCATCGGTTTTATGCACATAAAGTAAGCAGCATGCTGGTGATAAGCAGGTTCTCTGTACAGCTGAACTACAACACTGTCTGATCCTCTCTCTGAAATCCCCCCCTCCACCCCTCTCTCCCTGCGATAGCATCCGCATATTTCCTCTCCGCACCACGACAACAGCACCCTCCGATTCAGCACTTCCCTGATCTCATCCCATGTTACCTGCCCCCCACAATTGCATCCCACACATTACAACCCACCTCACCCACAATTACACCCCCCAAACTGACTGCGGTCGCATACCCCATATATTCTCACCCCCCCCCCCTCTCTTTTCCACCCTTCATGTTCGCAACATGCATACACTGCAATCACTGTGAGGCACCTGCACAAGGGGTCGCCCCTGCTGCACACACCCTGCTGCCAGTGGCGTAATGAGGGTGGGTCAGGCTGGGCAAGTGACCTCAGTGGCAGTGCAAGGGAGGCCATCTGTACGGAGACATGGTGAGGCTACTTCAGGATGGAGATCATGACATGAGACTGGCAGTGCTGTACCGTATATATTTTATCAGGCACTACTGCTGCCCTTGGGTCGGCTGCGTCGGTGAGTGACTAACATGATCTCTCCCTGTTTGCAGATCCCATGCTGGGAGTGAGGGACAGTCTGCAAAGTACTTGCCACTTTATAAGTGTATTCAAACCCTTTTAAAGACACTTGTATATTGACCAGTAGTTGCAGACTGCCCCTCACTCCCAGCATGAGTGAGACCTCACAGACAGGGAGAAAGGGGTCCAACAGTGTACACCAATGGGGAACCTATATTTTGTAATGATTGCTGTGTGCTGCACCCTTTGTTTTGTAATTAATGGTGGCAGGTCCCCCACTCCCTCAGGAGTTGGGACCCATGACAGCAGCCCTATGCAGCAGATAATACATTTGTCCATCCTTCCTATTTCCTCCCCTCCCCATGTTTCTCTCCATATTGCGTTCTGTACACCCCTCCCCTTTGTCAGCCCTGGCAACAAGGTACCAAGTGACCCTGAGTCTTGGATAGTTCCAAAATGCTTAGGGGTCGCTAGGTGCCAGTGTCAACATGTATTACCAGCGCCAGGTGTGTAAAAATGTTTGTTTAAATGTTTTTCACTGTGCCACAGCCCCACACCATCTCTGGCGGCTACGGTGATGTATGTGTTAACGCCTTGCAAGCTGCACCAGGGGGGCGGTTTGTAGGGGGCCGCTGCAGGCGGGGCTTAGCCCCTGGGCTGCAGTGCTATGTGCGAGAGCAGTGCTGCCTGCAAGGGGACCAGGAACACCGCCTCCCAACGCAGCGATTCGACAGCACTGCAGGCAGACAATCAGGTTTACCCCAGTGCGCTGAACAAGAGAAATTGAGTTGCCACATACTGGTGAGACCGGTATAGCCAGCTACCATTGTTACAATACAGTGCGGTGGCACCAAGTTTAAATGCACCAGTTGGCGCTTGGTGCACAATGAAATGTCGGGTCCAGAGGATGTGGGCTGTGTAATGGGAACCAGTAGCGCTGGGATACCAGGGAAAGCAGCATTGAATAGACACAGCAAGCTGAGCACTGCAGCCAGGACCGAGTTCCACAGCTGCAGTGACTCGTGCTGTTAACACCTGATGCACCATTAAATAGACCCAAATATACAGTATAAAGGGCATGATGACGTGCAGCTCTGGTGATTCTCTGTGCTGCCTCTTTGGATCCCGCTGCGGCCACCTAGAAGTAACTGAGCAACCACCGCTGCAATGCCAGATGATTGCCAGCTGCCACAGCACATCAGCAATAGGTGGTCTGGGGAAGGCGTGCATGGGTGGGAGTGCTGGGTTGAGATAGGGGACCCCGGAGACATCAGTATACTTGATTTCTGTCACTGGCCCTGCCTTTTATCTAAATGGCAGAGGTCCATCACCTAGTGGAATGCTGCTGCACTATGGCTCCTCCTATAAGTGACATCCCAGGCAGATCAGTGAGTAACCAGCAGAGCTAACCTGACTGAAGAAAGCAGTGAGTATAGGATTTGCCAGCAAGTATGAAGGTAATGTACCCCCTCCCCCCGAGAATGTTGGATACTTTAAGGGGGAATCCAATTAAAGCTGAAGGGTGCAAGTTGCTGTTGCAGTGGCGTTGAAATGCCGGCAGCGGCACTGCATCTCGCACCTCTCATGGCCTATTCTCATCCCG
Organism: Pseudophryne corroboree; assembly: GCF_028390025.1. Lineage (NCBI taxonomy): Eukaryota > Metazoa > Chordata > Amphibia > Anura > Myobatrachidae > Pseudophryne > Pseudophryne corroboree. Next base: position 773,977,200 of record NC_086446.1, read on the forward strand.
CATTAGTACATTTATGCAGGGGCAGTATTGTGTAGCTTCGCCTAGGGTGCCTAGCAACCTTGCACCGGCCCTGAGCGTCCACCTTTTTACACATTACGGCAGACAGCGTGCCATTTTACACATTACGGCAGACAGTCCCCCTTTTTACACATTACAGCAGACAGCGTCCCCTTTTTTACACATTACGGAAGACAGCATCCCCTTTTTTACACATTACGGCAGACAGCGTCCCCTTTTTTACACATTACGGCAGACAGCGTCCCCTTTTTACACATTACGGCATACAGCATCCCCCTTTTTACACATTACGGCAGACAGCGTGCCTTTTAACACATTACGGCAGACAGTCCCCCTTTTTACACATTACAGCAGGCAGTGTCCCCTTTTTACGCATTACAGCAGACAGTCCCCCTTTTTACACATTACAGCAGGCAGCGTCCCCTTTTTACACATTACGGCAGACAGCGTCTCCCTTTTTACACATTACGGCAGACAGCGTCCCCCTTTTTACACATTACGGCAGACAGCGTCCCCTTTTTTAACACATTAGGGCAGCCAGCATCCCCCTTTTTACACATTACGGCAGACAGCATCCCCCTTTTTACCCATTATGGCAGACAGCATCCCCTTTTTTACACATTACGGCAGACAGCGTCCCCCTTTTTACACATTATGGCAGACAGTCCCCCTTTTTACACATTACGGCAGACAGTGTCCCCCTTTTTACACATTACTGCAGACAGCATCCCTTTTTACACATTACAACAGACAGCCTCCCCCTTTTTACACATTACGGCAGACAGCGTCCCCTTTGTACATATTACGGTAGACAGCGTCCCTCTTTTTACACATTGTGACAGACAGCGTCCCCTTTTTACACATTACGGCAGACAGCGACCCCCTTAAAACACATTAAAGCAGCCAGTCCCCCTTTTTACACATTACGTCAGCCAGTCCCCTTTTTACACATTGTGGCAGACAGAGTCCCCTTTTTACACATTACGGCAGACAGCATCCTGCTTTTTACACATTCCGGCAGACAGAGTCCCCTTTTTACACATTACGGCAGACAGCGTCCCCTTTTTACACATTACGGCATACAGCATCCCCCTTTTTACACATTATGGCAGACAGCGTGCCTTTTAACACATTACGGCAGACAGTCCCCCTTTTCACACATTACAGCAGGCAGTGTCCCCTTTTTATGCATTACAGCAGACAGTCCCCCTTTTTACACATTACAGCAGGCAGCGTCCTCTTTTTACACATTACGGCAGACAGCGTCTCCCTTTTTACACATTACGGCAGACAGCGTCCCCTTTTTTACACATTAGGGCAGCCAGCATCCCCCTTTTTACACATTACGGCAGACAGCATCCCCCTTTTTACCCATTATGGCAGACAGCATCCCCTTTTTTACACATTACGGCAGACAGCGTCCCCCTTTTTACACATTATGGCAGACAGTCCCCCTTTTTACACATTACGGCAGACAGTGTCCCCCTTTTTACACATTACTGCAGACAGCATCCCTTTTTACACATTACAACAGACAGCGTCCCCCTTTTTACACATTACGGCAGACAGCGTCCCCTTTGTACATATTACGGCAGACAGCGTCCCTCTTTTTACACATTATGACAGACAGCGTATCCTTTTTACACATTACGGCAGACAGCGACCCCCTTAAAACACATTAAAGCAGCCAGTCCCCCTTTTTACACATTACGTCAGCCAGTCCCCTTTTTACACATTGTGGCAGACAGAGTCCCCTTTTTACACATTACGGCAGACAGCATCCTGCTTTTTACACATTCCGGCAGACAGAGTCCCCTTTTTACACATTACGGCAGACAGCGTCCCCTTTTTACACATTACAGTAGACAGTCCCCCTTTTTACACATTACAGCAGACAGCATCCCCTTTTTACACATTACGGCAGACAGCATCCCTTTTTTTACACATTACGGCAGACAGCGTCCCCTTTTTTACACATTATGGCAGACAGCGTCCCCTTTTTACACATTACGGCAGACAGCGTCCCCCTTTTTACACATAACGGCAGACAGCGTGCCTTTACACACATTACGGCAGACAGTCCCCCTTTTTACACATTACAGCAGGCAGCGTCCCCTTTTTACGCATTACGGCACACAGTCCCCCTTTTTACACATTACAGCAGGCAGCGTCCCCTTTTTACACATTACGGCAGACAGCGTCCCCTTTTTTACACATTACGGCAGCCAGCGTCCCCCTTTTTACACATTACAGCAGACAGCATCCCCCTTTTTACCCATTATGGCAGACAACGTCCCCTTTTTTACACATTATGGCAGACAGCGTCCCCGTTTTTACACATTATGGCAGACAGTCCACCTTTTTACACATTACGGCAGACAGTGTCCCCCTTTTTACACATTACGGCAGACAGCATCACTTTTTACACATTACAACACACAGCGTCCCGCTTTTTACACATTACGGCAGACAGCGTCTCCCTTTTTACATATTACGGCAGACAGCGTCCCCCTTTTTACACATTATGGCAGACAGCGTCCCTCTTTTTACACATTACGGCAGACAGAGACCCCCTTAAAACACATTAAGGCAGCCAGTCCCCCTTTTTACATATTACAGCAGCCATTCCCCTTTTTACACATTACGGCAGACAGCATCCCACTTTTTACACATTCCAGCAGACAGAGTCCCCTTTTTACACATTACGGCAGACAGCGTCCCCTTTTTACACATTACGGCAGACAATCCCCCTTTTTACACATTACAGCAGGCAGCGTCCCCTTTTTACTAGAGATGAGCGGGTTCGGTTCCTCTGAATCCGAACCCGCCCGAACTTCAGGTTTTTTACACGGGTCCGAGCAGGCTCGGATCTTCCCGCCTTGCTCGGCTAACCCGAGCGCGCCCGAGCGTCATCATCACGCTGTCGGATTCTCGCGAGGCTCGGATTCTATCGCGAGACTCGGATTCTATATAAGGAGCCGCGCGTCGCCGCCATTTTCACACGTGCATTGAGAGTCATAGGGAGAGGACGTGGCTGGCGTCCTCTCCGTTTAGAGAAGAGAGAGACACAGTATTTTGGGGAGCATTATTAGGAGGAGTACTACTATACTGTATACTACTATACTACTTGCTGAAGTGATATTTATAGATTAGATAGTGTGACTGTAAGTGTATTATCTGACTTGTGGGGGAGACACTGACAGTGGGGAGCAGTTAGAGTCTGAGAGCAGGACTCAGGAGTACATATAACGTACAGTGCACACTTTTGCTGCCAGAGTCAGTGCCACACTGCCATTGTTGTGACCACACTGACCACCAGTATAATAATATATTTTGTGATTGTCTGCTTAGGCCTCGGAGTACTAGTTGCAAGTTGCAACGTGACCTGAAGTGACCACCAGTTTAATAATCAATCACCACCAGTTTAATATATATATATATATATATATATATAATTGTATATAATATATATATATATATATATATATATATAATATTGTATACCACCTACCCGTGGTTTTTTTTTTTTCATTCTTCTTTATACATACTACTATAGTAGCTTACTGTAGCAGTCTGTGGTGCTGTGCTGACCTGACAGTGTCCAGCAGGTCCGTCATCAGTCATTACATAATAAATATATATAGTACCTGTCCGGCTGCAGAACTAGTGATATTATATTGATTTCATCTCATTATCAATAATTTATCATCCAGTCTAGACTCTATATTAGCAGCAGACACAGTACGTTAGTCCACGGCTGTAGCTACCTCAGTGTCGGCACTCGGCAGTCCATCCATAATTGTATACCACCTACCCGTGGTTTTTTTTTTCTTTCTTCTTTGTACATACTACTATAGAGTATAGTAGCTTACTGTAGCAGTCTGCGGTGCTGCTGAGCTGACAGTGTCCAGCAGGTCCGTCATCAGTCATCATTACCTAATAAATATATTATCTACCTGCCCGGCTGCAGTACTAGTGATATTATATATAGATACATATATATATTGATTTCATCTCATTATCAATCATCCAGTCTATATTAGCAGCAGACACAGTACGTTAGTCCACGGCTGTAGCTACCTCTGTGTCGGCACTCGGCAGTCCATCCATAATTGTATACCACCTACCCGTGGTTTTTTTTTTCTTTCTTCTTTGTACATACTACTATAGTATAGTAGCTTACTGTAGCAGTCTGCGGTGCTGCTGAGCTGACAGTGTCCAGCAGGTCCGTCATCAGTCATCATTACCTAATAAATATATTATCTACCTGTCCGGCTGCAGTACTAGTGATATTATATATACATACATATATATATTGATTTCATCTCATTATCAATCATCCAGTCTATATTAGCAGCAGACACAGTACGTTAGTCCACGGCTGTAGCTACCTCTGTGTCGGCACTCGGCAGTCCATCCATAATTGTATACCACCTACCCGTGGTTTTTTTTTTTTTCTTTCTTCTTTGTACATACTACTATAGTATAGTAGCTTACTGTAGCAGTCTGCGGTGCTGCTGAGCTGACAGTGTCCAGCAGGTCCGTCATCAGTCATCATTACCTAATAAATATATTATCTACCTGTCCGGCTGCAGTACTAGTGATATTATATATACATACATATATATATATTGATTTCATCTCATTATCAATCATCCAGTCTATATTAGCAGCAGACACAGTACGTTAGTCCACGGCTGTAGCTACCTCTGTGTCGGCACTCGGCAGTCCATCCATAATTGTATACCACCTACCCGTGGTTTTTTTTTTTCTTTCTTCTTTGTACATACTACTATAGTATAGTAGCTTACGGTAGCAGTCTGCGGTGCTGCTGAGCTGACAGTGTCCAGCAGGTCCGTCATCAGTCATCATTACCTAATAAATATATTATCTACCTGTCCGGCTGCAGTACTAGTGATATTATATATACATACATATATATATATATATATATTGATTTCATCTCATTATCAATCATCCAGTCTATATTAGCAGCAGACACAGTACGTTAGTCCACGGCTGTAGCTACCTCTGTGTCTGCACTCGGCAGTCCATCCATAATTGTATACCACCTACCCGTGGTTTTTTTTTTTCTTTCTTCTTTGTACATACTACTATAGTATAGTAGCTTACTGTAGCAGTCTGCGGTGCTGCTGAGCTGACAGTGTCCAGCAGGTCCGTCATCAGTCATCATTACCTAATAAATATATTATCTACCTGTCCGGCTGCAGTACTAGTGATATTATATATACATACATATATATATATTGATTTCATCTCATTATCAATCATCCAGTCTATATTAGCAGCAGACACAGTACGTTAGTCCACGGCTGTAGCTACCTCTGTGTCGGCACTCGGCAGTCCATCCATAATTGTATACCACCTACCCGTGGTTTTTTTTTTTCTTTCTTCTTTGTACATACTACTATAGTATAGTAGCTTACTGTAGCAGTCTGCGGTGCTGCTGAGCTGACAGTGTCCAGCAGGTCCGTCATCAGTCATTATTACCTAATAAATATATTATCTACCTGTCCAGCTGCAGTACTAGTGATATATATACATACATATATATATATTGATTTCATCTCATTATCAATCATCCAGTCTATATTAGCAGCAGACACAATACGTTAGTCCACGGCTGTAGCTACCTCTGTGTCGGCACTCGGCAGTCCATCCATAATTGTATACCACCTACCCGTGTTTTTTTTTTCTTTCTTCTTTGTACATACTACTATAGTATAGTAGCTTACTGTAGCAGTCTGCGGTGCTGCTGAGCTGACAGTGTCCAGCAGGTCCGTCATCAGTCATCATTACCTAATAAATATATTATCTACCTGTCCGGCTGCAGTACTAGTGATATTATATATACATACATATATATATATTGATTTCAGCTCATTATCAATCATCCAGTCTATATTAGCAGCAGACACAGTACGTTAGTCCACGGCTGTAGCTACCTCTGTGTCGGCACTCGGCAGTCCATCCATAATTGTATACCACCTACCCGTGGTTTTTTTTTTATTTCTTCTTTGTACATACTACTATAGTATAGTAGCTTACTGTAGCAGTCTGCGGTGCTGCTGAGCTGACAGTGTCCAGCAGGTCCGTCATCAGTCATCATTACCTAATAAATATATTATCTACCTGTCCGGCTGCAGTACTAGTGATATTATATATATATACATACATATATATATATTGATTTCATCTCATTATCATCCAGTCTATATTAGCAGCAGACACAGTACGGTAGTCCACGGCTGTAGCTACCTCTGTGTCGGCACTCGGCAGTCCATCCATAAGTATACTAGTATCCATCCATCTCCATTGTTTACCTGAGGTGCCTTTTAGTTGTGCCTATTAAAATATGGAGAACAAAAATGTTGAGGTTCCAAAATTAGGGAAAGATCAAGATCCACTTCCACCTCGTGCTGAAGCTGCTGCCACTAGTCATGGCCGAGACGATGAAATGCCAGCAACGTCGTCTGCCAAGGCCGATGCCCAATGTCATAGTACAGAGCATGTCAAATCCAAAACACCAAATATCAGTAAAAAAAGGACTCCAAAACCTAAAATAAAATTGTCGGAGGAGAAGCGTAAACTTGCCAATATGCCATTTACCACATGGAGTGGCAAGGAACGGCTGAGGCCCTGGCCTATGTTCATGGCTAGTGGTTCAGCTTCACATGAGGATGGAAGCACTCAGCCTCTCGCTAGAAAACTGAAAAGACTCAAGCTGGCAAAAGCACAGCAAAGAACTGTGCGTTCTTCGAAATCCCAAATCCACAAGGAGAGTCCAATTGTGTCGGTTGCGATGCCTGACCTTCCCAACACTGGACGTGAAGAGCATGCGCCTTCCACCATTTGCACGCCCCCTGCAAGTGCTGGAAGGAGCACCCGCAGTCCAGTTCCTGATAGTCAGATTGAAGATGTCAGTGTTGAAGTACACCAGGATGAGGAGGATATGGGTGTTGCTGGCGCTGGGGAGGAAATTGACCAGGAGGATTCTGATGGTGAGGTGGTTTGTTTAAGTCAGGCACCCGGGGAGACACCTGTTGTCCGTGGGAGGAATAGGGCCATTGACATGCCTGGTCAAAATACAAAAAAAATCAGCTCTTCGGTGTGGAAGTATTTCACCAGAAATGCTGACAACATTTGTCAAGCCGTGTGTTGCCTTTGTCAAGCTGTAATAAGTAGGGGTAAGGACGTTAACCACCTCGGAACATCCTCCCTTATACGTCACCTGCAGCGCATTCATAATAAGTCAGTGACAAGTTCAAAAACTTTGGGTGACAGCGGAAGCAGTCCACTGACCAGTAAATCCCTTCCTCTTGTAACCAAGCTCACGCAAACCACCCCACCAACTCCCTCAGTGTCAATTTCCTCCTTACCCAGGAATGCCAATAGTCCTGCAGGCCATGTCACTGGCAATTCTGACGAGTCCTCTCCTGCCTGGGATTCCTCCGATGCATCCTTGAGTGTAATGCCTACTGCTGCTGGCGCTGCTGTTGTTGCTGCTGGGAGTCGATCGTCATCCCAGAGGGGAAGTCGGAAGCCCACTTGTACTACTTCCAGTAAGCAATTGACTGTCCAACAGTCCTTTGCGAGGAAGATGAAATATCACAGCAGTCATCCTGCTGCAAAGCGGATAACTGAGGCCTTGACAACTATGTTGGTGTTAGACGTGCGTCCGGTATCCGCCGTTAGTTCACAGGGAACTAGACAATTTATTGAGGCAGTGTGCCCCCGTTACCAAATACCATCTAGGTTCCACTTCTCTAGGCAGGCGATACCGAGAATGTACACGGACGTCAGAAAAAGACTCACCAGTGTCCTAAACAATGCAGTTGTACCCAATGTCCACTTAACCACGGACATGTGGACAAGTGGAGCAGGGCAGGGTCAGGACTATATGACTGTGACAGCCCACTGGGTAGATGTATGGACTCCCGCCGCAAGAACAGCAGCGGCGGCACCAGTAGCAGCATCTCGCAAACGCCAACTCTTTCCTAGGCAGGCTACGCTTTGTATCACCGCTTTCCAGAATACGCACACAGCTGAAAACCTCTTACGGCAACTGAGGAAGATCATCGCGGAATGGCTTACCCCAATTGGACTCTCCTGTGGATTTGTGGCATCGGACAACGCCAGCAATATTGTGTGTGCATTAAATATGGGCAAATTCCAGCACGTCCCATGTTTTGCACATACCTTGAATTTGGTGGTGCAGAATTTTTTAAAAAACGACAGGGGCGTGCAAGAGATGCTGTCGGTGGCCAGAAGAATTGCGGGACACTTTCGGCGTACAGGCACCACGTACAGAAGACTGGAGCACCACCAAAAACTACTGAACCTGCCCTGCCATCATCTGAAGCAAGAAGTGGTAACGAGGTGGAATTCAACCCTCTATATGCTTCAGAGGTTGGAGGAGCAGCAAAAGGCCATTCAAGCCTATACAATTGAGCACGATATAGGAGGTGGAATGCACCTGTCTCAAGCGCAGTGGAGAATGATTTCAACGTTGTGCAAGGTTCTGCTGCCCTTTGAACTTGCCACACGTGAAGTCAGTTCAGACACTGCCAGCCTGAATCAGGTCATTCCCCTCATCAGGCTTTTGCAGAAGAAGCTGGAGACATTGAAGGAGGAGCTAACACGGAGCGATTCCGCTAGGCATGTGGGACTTGTGGATGGAGCCCTTAATTCGCTTAACAAGGATTCACGGGTGGTCAATCTGTTGAAATCAGAGCACTACATTTTGGCCACCATGCTCGATCCTAGATTTAAAGCCTACCTTGGATCTCTCTTTCCGGCAGACACAAGTCTGCTGGGGTTGAAAGACCTGCTGGTGAGAAAATTGTCAAGTCAAGCGGAACGCGACCTGTCAACATCTCCTCCTTCACATTCTCCCGCAACTGGGGGTGCGAGGAAAAGGCTCAGAATTCCGAGCCCACCCGCTGGCGGTGATGCAGGGCAGTCTGGAGCGACTGCTGATGCTGACATCTGGTCCGGACTGAAGGACCTGACAACGATTACGGACATGTCGTCTACTGTCACTGCATATGATTCTCTCACCATTGAAAGAATGGTGGAGGATTATATGAGTGACCGCATCCAAGTAGGCACGTCACACAGTCCGTACTTATACTGGCAGGAAAAAGAGGCAATTTGGAGGCCCTTGCACAAACTGGCTTTATTCTACCTAAGTTGCCCTCCCACAAGTGTGTACTCCGAAAGAGTGTTTAGTGCCGCCGCTCACCTTGTCTGCAATCGGCGTACGAGGTTACATCCAGAAAATGTGGAGAAGATGATGTTCATTAAAATTAATTATAATCAATTCCTGCAGTGACACTCCTAGATGGGCCCGGTGTTTGTGTCGGCCACTAGGGTCGCTTATCTTACTCACACAGCTACCTCATTGCGCCTCTTTTTTTCTTTGCGTCATGTGCTGTTTGGGGAGGGTTTTTTGGAAGGGACATCCTGCGTGACACTGCAGTGACACTCCTAGATGGGCCCGGTGTTTGTGTCGGCCACTAGGGTCGCTTATCTTACTCACACAGCTACCTCATTGCGCCTCTTTTTTTCTTTGCGTCATGTGCTGTTTGGGGAGTGTTTTTTGGAAGGGCCATCCTGCGTGACACTGCAGTGACACTCCTAGATGGGCCCGGTGTTTGTGTCGGCCACTAGGGTTGCTTAGCTTAGTCATCCAGCGACCTAGGTGCAAATTTTAGGACTAAAAATAATATTGTGAGGTGTGAGGTATTCAGAATAGACTGAAAATGAGTGTAAATTATGGTTTTTGAGGTTAATAATACTTTGGGATCAAAATGACCCCCAAATTCTATGATTTAAGCTGTTTTTTAGTGTTTTTTGAAAAAAACACCCGAATCCAAAACACACCCGAATCCGACAAAAAAAATTCGGTGAGGTTTTGCCAAAACGCGGTCGAACCCAAAACACGGCCGCGGAACCGAACCCAAAACCAAAACACAAAACCCGGAAAATTTCCGGCGCTCATCTCTACTTTTTACACATTACGGCAGACAACGTCCCCTTTTTTACACATTACGGCAGACAGCATCCCCTTTTTTACACATTACGGCAGACAGCGCCCCCCTTTTTACACATTACGGCAGACAGCATGCCTTTTTACACATTATGGCAGACAGTCCCCCTTTTTACACATTACAGCAGGCAGGGTCCCCTTTTTACGCAATACGGCAGACAGTCTCCCTTTATACACATTACAGCATTCAGCGTCCCCTTTTTACACATTACGGCAGACAGTGTCCCCTTTTTTACACATTACGGAAGACAGCGTCCCCTTTTTACACATTACGGCAGTAGCGGATCTTGCCATGGGCATTGTGGGACTGACACAGATGCTAGAGGTCATAATTGACCTCTAGTATCTGTCTATGCCAGATCCGAGGAGAGGAGCGGCGCCGGCGGAGGTCTGCAGCGGTCGGGAGCGGGGATAGTAAGTATTAATTTTATTTTTTTATTTTTCAGCGGCGCTACTCTACTGTACAGGGGGCGTAACTGACCACACCCCCTGTATGAAGACATGCCCATATTTCCCGCCCGGAGCGCCAAAAGGGCAAGAACCGGCCCTGCATTACGGCAGTCAGCGTCCCCTTTTTAACACATTACGGCAGCCAGCGTCCCCTTTTTTACACATTACGGCAGCTAGCGTCCCCCTTTTTACACATTACGGCAGACAGCATCCCCCTTTTCACCCATTATGGCAGACAGCGTCCCCTCTTTTACACATTACGGCAGACAGCGTCCCCCTTTTTACACATTACGGCAGACAGCGTGCCTTTTTACACATTACGGCAGACAGTCCCCCTTTTTACACATTACAGAAGGCAGCATCCCCTTTATACGCATTACGGCAGGCAGCATCCCCTTTATACGCATTACGACCGACAGTCCACCTTTTTACACATTACAGCAGGCAGCATCCCCTTTTTACACATTACGGCAGACAGCCCCCCTTTTTACACATTATGGCAGACGGCATCCCCCTTTTTACCCATTATGGCAGACAGCATCCTCTTTTTTACACATTACGGCAGACAGCGTCCCCCTTTTTACACATTATGGCAGACAGTCCCCCTTTTTACACATTACGGCAGACAGTGTCCCCCTTTTTACATATTACTGCAGACAGCGTCCCTTTTTACACATTACAACAGACAGCGTCCCTTTTTACACATTACAACAGACAGCGTCCCCCTTTTTACACATTACGGCAGACTGCGTCCCTCTTTTTACACATTATGGCAGACAGGGTCCCCTTCTTACACATTACGGCAGACAGCGACCCCCTTAAAACACATTAAGGCAGCCAGTCCCCCTTTTACACATTGTGGCAGACAGAGTCCCCTTTTTACACATTAAGGCAGACAGCATCCCACTTTTTACACATTCCGGCAGACAGAGTCCCCTTTTTACACATTACGGCAGACAGCGTCCCCTTTTTACACATTACGGCAGACAGTCCGCCTTTTTACACATTACAGCAGGCAGTGTCCCCTTTTTACACATTACAGCAGACAGTCCCCCTTTTTACACATTACAGCAGACAGCGTCCCCTTATTTACACATTACGGCAGACAGCATCCCCTTTTTTACACATTACAGCAGACAGCGTCCCCTTTTTTACACATTATGGCAGACAGCGTCCCCTTTTTACACATTACGGCAGACAGCGTCCCCCTTTTTACACATTACGGCAGACAGCGTGCCTTTTTACACATTACGGCAGACAGTCCCCCTTTTTACACATTACAGCAGGCAGCATCCCCTTTTTACGCATTACGGCACACAGTCCCCCTTTTTACACATTACAGCAGGCAGCGTCCCCTTTTTACACATTACGGCGGACAACGTCCCCTTTTTTACACATTACGGCAGCCAGCGTCCCCTTTTTACACATTACAGCAGACAGCATCCCCCTTTTTACCCATTATGGCAGACAACGTCCCCTTTTTTACACATTATGGCAGACAGCGTCCCCGTTTTTACACATTATGGCAGACAGTCCCCTTTTTACACATTACGGCAGACAGTGTCCCCCTTTTTACACATTACGGCAGACAGCATCACTTTTTACACATTACAACACACAGCGTCCCCCTTTTTACACATTACGGCAGACAGCATCTCCCTTTTTACACATTATGGCAGACAGCGTCCCTCTTTTTACACATTACGGCGGACAGCGACCCCCTTAAAATACATTAAGGCAGCCAGTCCCCCTTTTTACACATTACGGCAGCCAGTCCCCCTTTTACACATTGTGGCAGACAGAGTCCCATTTTTACACATTACGGCAGACAGAGTCCCCTTTTTACACATTACGGCAGACAGAGTCCCCTTTTTACACATTACGGCAGACAGCGTCCCCTTTTTACACATTACGGCAGACGGTCCCCCTTTTTACACATTACAGCAGACAGCGTCCCCTTTTTTACACATTACGGCAGACAGCGTCCCCTTTTATATACATTACGGCCGACAGCGTCCCCCTTTTTACACATTACGGCAGACAGCGCCCCCTTTTTACACATTACGGCAGACAGCGTGCCTTTTTACACATTATGGCAGACAGTCCCCCTTTTTACACATTACAGCAGGCAGCGTCCCCTTTTTACGCATTACGGCAGTCTCCCTTTTTACACATTACAGCAGGCAGCGTCCCCTTTTTACACATTACGGCAGACAGCGTCCCCTTTTTTACACGTTATGGCAGACAGCGTTCCCTTTTTACACATTACGGCAGTAGCGGATCTTGCCACGGGCATTGTGGGACTGACACAGACGCTAGGGGTCATAATTGACCTCTAGTGTCTGTCTATGCCAGATCCGAGGAGAGGAGCAGCGCCGGCGGAGGTCTGCAGCGGTCGGGAGCGGGGATAGTAAGTTTTAATTTAATTTTTTTATTTTTCAGTGGCGCTACTCTACTGTACAGGGGGCGTAACTGACCACGCCCCCTGTATGAAGCCATGCCCATATTTCCCGCCCTGGGCGCCAAAAGGGTAAGAACCGGCCCTGCATTTCGGGAGACAGCGTCCCCTTTTTAACACATTACGGCAGCCAGCGTCCCCTTTTTTACACATTACGGCAGCCAGCGTCCCCCTTTTTACACATTACGGCAGACAGCGTCCCCCTTTTTACCCATTATGGCAGACAGCGTCCCCTTTTTTACACATTACGGCAGACAGCATCCCCTTTTTACACATTACGGCAGACAGTCCCCCTTTTTACACATTACGGCAGTGTCCCCCTTTTTACACCATTACGGCAGACAGCGTCCCCTTTTTTACACATTACGGCAGACAGCGTCCCCTTTTTACACATTACGGCAGACAGCGTCCCCCTTTTTACACATTATGGCAGACAGCGTGCCTTTTTACACATTACGGCAGACAGTCCCCCTTTTTACACATTACAGCAGGCAGCATCCCCTTTTTACGCATTACGGCACACAGTCCCCCTTTTTACACATTACAGCAGGCAGCGTCCCCTTTTTACACATTACGGCAGACAGCGTCCCCTTTTTTACACATTACGGCAGCCAGCGTCCCCCTTTTTACACATTACAGCAGACAGCATCCCCCTTTTTACCCATTATGGCAGACAACGTCCCCTTTTTTACACATTATGGCAGACAGCGTCCCCGTTTTTACACATTATGGCAGACAGTCCCCCTTTTTACACATTACGGCAGACAGTGTCCCCCTTTTTACACATTATGGCAGACAGCATCCCTTTTTACACATTACAACACACAGCGTCCCCCTTTTTACACATTACGGCAGACAGCGTTTCCCTTTTTACATATTACGGCAGACAGCGTCCCCCTTTTTACACATTATGGCAGACAGCGTCCCTCTTTTTACACATTATGGCAGACAGCAACCCCCTTAAAACACATTAAGGCAGCCAGTCCCCCTTTTTACACATTACGGCAGCCAGTCCCCCTTTTACACATTGTGGCAGACAGAGTCCCCTTTTTACACATTACGGCAGACAGCATCCCACTTTTTACACATTCCGGCAGACAGAGTCCCCTTTTTACACATTACGGCAGACAGCGTCCCCTTTTTACACATTATGGCAAACAGTCCCCCTTTTTACACATTACAGCAGGCAGCGTCCCCTTTTTACACATTACGGAAGACAGTCCCCCTTTTATCACATTACAGCAGACAGCGTCCCCTTTTTTACACATTACGGCAGACAGCGTCCCCTTTTTACACATTACGGCAGACAGCGTCCCCTTTTTTACACATTACGGCAGACAGCGTCCCCTTTTTACACATTACGGCAGTAGCGGATCTTGCCACGGCATTGTGGGACTGACACAGATGCTAGGGGTCATAATTGACCTCTAGTGTCTGTCTATGCCAGATCCGAGGAGAGGAGCGGCGCCGGCGGAGGTCTGCAGCGGTCGGGAGCGGGGATAGTAAGTATTAATTTTATTTTTTTATTTTTCAGCGGCGCTACTCTACTGTACAGGGGGCGTAACTGACCACGCCCCCTGTATGAAGCCATGCCCATATTTCCCGCCCTGTGCGCCAAAAGGGCAAGAACCGGCCCTGCATTACGGCAGACAGCGTCCCCTTTTTAACACATTACGGCAGCCAGCGTCCCCTTTTTTACACATTACGGCAGCCAGCGTCCCCCTTTTTACACATTACGGCAGACAGCATCCCCCTTTTTACCCATTATGGCAGGCAGCATCCCCTTTTTTACACATTACCGCAGACAGCGTCCCCCTTTTTACACATTACGGCAGACAGTCCCTCTTTTTACACATTACGGCAGTGTCCCCCTTTTTACACATTACGGCAGACAGCGTCCCCTTTTTACACATTACAACAGACAGCGTCCCCCTTTTTACACATTATGGCAGACAGCGTCCCCCTCTTTACATATTACGGCGGACAGCGTCCCCCTTTTAACACATTACGGCAGACAGCGACCCCCTTTTTACACATTAAGGAAGCCAGTCCCCGTTTTTACACATTACGGCAGCCAGCACATTACGGCAGCCATCAGCATGAAGCCCCTAAAATGTTCAGGAACATGCAAAATGCCACAAGGAGTTTCTGGTGGAGCCTGTGCCTGTAAGGATTGGAGATGTGACAGGAGATCTTGTGTCAACCACAGGATAATGAACTGGAGGGTGAATGGACACATGGGAGCACAGAGGGTTGAGGTCAGGGCTGGGCCAGGATCTCAGCCGATGCAGGTGAGGCACTGTGAGACAGAATGCGGGCACTGTGCAGATGGTATATCTTGCAGGCTGAGCACAGTAACACTAAGGAGGCAAACAAAGGGTAAACACACTGTGGAGCAGGACATGTCTTTGAACCGGCAAAGACTAGTTCTCCGACAGATAATCAGGCAGTATATCCACATGACCGACAGAGTATCTACAAGATCTGGGGACAGGGACCAGCAGCTTATACTGACATGACACAAGCTATAACCCGCTCAGAGCCGGCCGTAACCAATATGATGCCCTAGGCAAAATTTTGGTTGGTGCCCCCTTGCACCGCGGCTAGTTCCGCCTCTAACCCTGCACCCCTTTCCCAACATAATCACTCCTCACCCATAGCAGTCCTTTGGTGCTCCTACCTCCTATATTGTAAATAGGAACAGTGCACACATTCGGCGCACAACCCAAAAAGGGGCGTGTTCTTGCTGGGAAGGGGCATGGACATACAATAGTACCCCCAATTCAAATTACGCCACACAGTAGTGCAACTTTATTCACATTATATCATGCAATAGTGTCCCTTGTTCACGTTACATCACACAGTAGTACCACTTTACCTTATATACGTTACTTCTCACAGTAGCTCCCATATTCACATTACATCACACTGAATTTCTCATTATTCATATTACACCACACCATAATGATCTTTATTCACATTAGACCACACAGTAGTGCCCTTTCTATACATAACGCCACACAGTAGAACACCTTATACATATAATGCCACACATTAGTAATGCCTTTATACACATACAGTGGGGATCGAAAGTTTGGGCACCCCAGGCAAAAATTAATTTTAATGTGCAAAAAGAAGCCAAGGAAAGATGGAAAAATCTCCAAAAGGCATCAAATTACAGATTAGACATTCTTATAACATGTCAAAAAAAGTTTGATTTTATTTCCATCATTTACACTTTCAAAAGAACAGAAAACAAAAAATGGCATCTGCAAAAGTTTGGGCACCCTGCAGAGTTAATACCTTGTACTGCCCCCTTTAGACAGCTGAGACCTGGCAGTGTCATGTATTGTTCTCAATCATCGTCTGGAAAGACCAGGTGATGTCAATCTCAAAGGTTTTAAAAGCCCAGACTCATCTGACCTTGCTCCAACAATCAGCACCATGGGTTCCTCTAAGCAGTTGTGTAGAACACTGAAACTAAGAATAGTTGACGCTCACAAAGCAGGAGAAGGCTATAAGAAGATAGCAAAGCGTTATCAGATGCCCATATCCTCTGTTCGGAATGTAATTAAGAAATGGCAGTCATCAGGAACAGTGGAAGTTAAAGCAAGATCTGGAAGACCAAGAAAAATATCAGACAGAACAGCTCGCAGGATTGTGAGAAAAGCAAGTCAAAATCCACGTTTGACTGCACGATCCCTCCAGGAAGATCTGGCAGACACTGGAGTTGTGGTACACTATTCCACTATAAAGAGATACTTGTACAAATATGGTCTTCATGGAAGAGTCATCAGAAGAATACCTCTTCTACGTCCTCACCACAAAAATCAGCGTTTGAAGTTTGCAAATGAACATATAGACAAGCCTGATGCATTTTGGAATAAAGTTCTGTGGACCGATGAGTTTAAAATAGAACTTTTTGGCCGGAATGAGCAAAGGTACGTTTGGAGAAGGAAGGGCACAGAATTTAATGAAAAGAACCTCTGTCCAACTGTTAAGCATGGGGGTGTATCAATCATGCTTTGGGGTTGTATTGCAGCCAGTGGCACAGGGAACATTTCACGAGTAGAAGGAAAAATGGATTCAATAAGATTCCAGCAAATTTTGGACGCTAACTTGATGCCATCTGTGAAAAAGCTGAAGTTAAAGAGAGGCTGGCTTCTACAAATGGATAATGATCCTAAACACACCTCAAAATCCACGGTGGATTACATCAAGAGGCGTAAACTGAAGGTTTTGCCATGGCCTTCATAATCTCCTGACCTCAACATAATTGAAAATCTATGGATAGACCTTAAAAGAGCAGTGGTCACAGACAGCCCAGGAATCTCAAAGAACTGGAAGACTTTCGTAAGGAAGAATGGGCGAAGATACCTCAAACAAGAATTGAAAAACTCTTGGCTGGCTACAAAAAGCGTTTACAAGCTGTGATACTTGCCAAAGGGGGCAGTACAAGGTATTAACTCTGCAGGGTGCCCAAACTTTTGCAGACGCCATTTTTTGTTTTCTGTTCTTTTGAAAGTGTAAATGATGGAAATAAAATCAAACTTTTTTTGACATGTTATAAGAATGTCTAATCTGTAATTTGATGCCTTTTGGAGATTTTTCCATCTTTCCTTGGCTTCTTTTTGCACATTAAAATGAATTTTTGCCTGGGGTGCCCAAACTTTCGATCCCCACTGTACCACACAGTAATGCCCCTTACACATATGACACACATTATTAATGTCCTTTAAACATAATGCGCCTTACACATCATGCCAACCTTCATTAAAGCCCTTATACATATAATGTCCCTTACACATATGCCGCACATTATTAATGCCCTTATACACATAATGACACACATAATGTCCTTACACATATGCTGCACATTATTAATTCATTTATACACATGACACACATAATGCCCCTTACTTACACATATGCCCAACACTATTGCACAACCAACCCACCTGTACATAGCACTCACACGGTCGCTAACACTGTGACCTCTGCCTCTGCTTGCCATGCAGCAGGAGATGCCTGGGGTGAGTCAGCTGGCAGCTCTAGGCCAGCTCTGCTAATGTTGGGCACATTTTATGCCAAAAATGCATCTTATTTGCATTGCTGTGTGACTAGTATGCAGAAGCAGCTTCTGTTGATTAAAATGATATGCGGCATGCCTATATTCTGTGTTCGACTGTGGCTGTATCTGCATACGAAATGCTACGTTACAGTGATTTCCAGGAATACTCTGTAACATAGCATTTCATCTGCAGATATAGCTGCAGTCACACACAGAATATAGGCATGCTGCACATCATTTTAATCAGCAGAAGCTGCTTGTGCCCCTAGACATTCCAAATGCCCTAGGCAATTGCCTAGTTTGCCTATGCCTAGGGCCGGCTCTGAACCCGCTGCACACGCATCACGGCAAGGCGTGTATATGTAATGTCAGCCCCTGTGATGGTGTGGTGTCGTACCTGTATTCCCAGACGATGCTTGCGGATTCAGGACCTCTCGTAACTTCGTCCCTAGGAGCCTGTGGCAGGAGAATGGAAACCCCAAGGAGGTCCCCAAGGACAAAGGAAATGCAAATTGACGGTGATAGCAAGTTTATTAACTCAGGAAAGAAAAGAATATTCACCGTTTCAATTAATTCATGTGTTGGCTTAGCAAATCAAATTTACCTCAGAAGGCATATCTCAAAATGTCACATATCATTGGCATAATAGGCATAACTGTTATCACAACGTCAACATAAGTGCTTTTCGGGACATAGAAGAAAACCCCAATACCATTTAGCAGGGTTGGTTCAAGATTGTACAAACAGTATACTAGTGAGTCACTAGGTGACGGTATGAACTCAAATAAAAGAAAATATTTAACTTTACACACAATCCGGAGAAGTCTCAGTCTCGATTCAAATAAATCACAAAAGTCGCCTGGTATGAGAGAACCAGTGATGAATAACTGAAGCGACAATAGGTACAGGTCACTGTATTTACGGCTTATGAAGAGGTATTAAGTCATAGGAGATATCCTCCCTCAAAATGAGGCATCCTGGTGACAGACAGGGAAAACTTTGCTAATGAGTCTGTCTCCTATCACGTATCTTGCACACAGTAGGGTTCAGTGGGGTGCAGAACACATAACCCAGACCTTGGGCTCCTAAAGGTGAAGAAAGCCACGCGGGCAGGTGTAGGTGGTCTGATGTCTTTGGGGCACCAGAGGGATGCAATTGCTCGGACCACTAACTTTGGTTGTTGTCAAAAGGGCATAACTCGGACAGGATCCTCAGGCTTCTTCGGCTGTGGGGTAGTATGGCAGGTCGGCCATGACCTGATCACAGTGTCTCTCTAGTGCCCTTTCACCCTTGTACTAATAGTTCTGACAGGGTCTCAAAGTCTGTTGCCTAATTAGTGCTGATGGGTAGGGGAGCAAAGGGTTAATTACCTCAGCGACTTGTCAGGACCCTTATGGTCTAGATCAGGATCAATGGTGGTGCAGTGAGTGTAGGGGGAGACCCTCTTACCAGTTCACAGGCAGGACTTCGGCGGTGATCGGGTTTCAACTCCTGGCACTGCGGCGGCTCGCTTCTGAGCGGCTGACAGGCGGGGAATGATAAGTGGGTCCCGGCTCTCTCTACCTGCAGGCTGACACTTGGCCCTGCATGGTGCTCTCCGTCCTCCTCACGTGCGGCCCAGCACACACTCGACGGCGGTGGTCAGTGATCCTCCACCTTGGCTGCGCGGAAACTCTCCCTTTTATCACAGATCCTCCCTCTTCTTTTCCGCGCCCAATGCAGCCAATCACACGGTATTCCAGGGCTTCCCGCTTTCTGGCATCCGGCAGGCGGTCCTGGGTCCCAGTGCCCCAGCTGTTACATGCACCAGGTAAGGGGTTTTTAATCCTAACCAGGGCCGTTTCTAGACAATTTGGCTCCCAGTGCGAGATTTAAAAATGCGCCCCCCCCCCTTGCTATAAAAAAAAAATTGCGCCCCCCCATATAGCTATAAAAAGAAAAAGTATGCGCGCGCCATAGGCACGCGCGTTCCCGACAAGGGTGTGTGTCCTGATTAAAATGGGTGTGGTCTCATTAAAGTGGGAGTGGCCTCATCTGATATCATCACGCCCACCACAGGGGGGGGGGGAATAAAAAAGTCCCCATTCTACACATTACAGCAACCAAGTGTCCCCATTTTACACAGCGCGGCAGGCTGGTGTCCCCATTTTACAGAGCGCAGCAGGCAGGTATCCCCATTTTACACAGTGCGGCAGGCAGATATCCCCATTTTACACAGTACGCAGGCAGGTGCCCCCATTTTACAAAGTGCGGCAGGCAGGTATCCCCATTTTACACAGCGCGGCAGGCAGGTGTCTCCATTTTACAAAGCGCGGCAGGCAGGTGTCCCCATTTTACACAGTGCGGCAGGCAGGTATCCCCATTTTACACAGTGCGGCAGGCAGGTGCCCCCATTTTACACAGTACGGCAGGCAGGTATCCCCATTTTACACAGTACGGCAGGCAGGTGTCCCCATTTTACACAGTACGCAGGCAGGTGTCCCCATTTTACACAGTGCAGCAGGCAGGTATCCCCATTTTACACAGTGCGGCAGGCAGGTATCCCCATTTTACACAGTGCGGCAGGCAGGTATCCCCATTTTACACAGTGCGGCAGGCAGGTATCCCCATTTTACACAGTGCGGCAGGCAGGTATCCCCATTTTACACAGTGCAGCAGGCAGATATCCTCATTTTACATAGTGCAGCAGGCAGGTGCCCCCATTTTACACAGTACGCAGGCAGGTATCCCCATTTTACACAGTGCAGCAGGCAGGTATCCCCATTTTACACAGTGCGGCAGGCAGGTATCCCCATTTTACACAGTGCGGCAGGCAGGTATCCCCATTTTACACAGTGCGGCAGGCAGGTATCCCCATTTTACACAGTGCAGCAGGCAGATATCCCCATTTTACATAGTGCAGCAGGCAGGTGCCCCCATTTTACACAGTACGCAGGCAGGTATCCCCATTTTACACAGTGCAGCAGGCAGGTATCCCCATTTTACACAGTACGCAGGCAGGTATCCCCATTTTACACAGTGCAGCAGGCAGGTATCCCCTTTTTACACAGTGCAGCAGACAGGTATCCCCATTTTGCACAGTGCAGCAGGCAGGTATCCCCATTTTACACAGTGCGGCAGGCAGGTTCCCAGTGCGGCAGGCAGGTGTCAAGTGGTGGGGGGGAAGGAAGGAGGAGAGAGAGAGAGATAGATATACTTACATGTTCCCGCCCTTCGGGTCCCGCCGCCTCAAGTCCCTCGCGCCGGCCGCCGCCGCCTCCTTCCAGGCTTCTCTCCTCCCTCTCCCCGAGCGCTCCTGCTCGGGGGAGCGGGGCTTCGCGGAATGACGCGTTTGCGTCATGACGTCACGACGCAAACGCGTCATTCCACGAAACTCCGCTCCCCCGAGCAGGAGCGCTCGGGGAGAGGGAGGAGAGGGGAAACAAGTACACACAAAGTGCCGCGGCGGGCGCCCCGTGCGGTTGCACGGCTCGCCCGCCGCTAGAAACGGCACTGATCCTAACAGTGCCTACTACTAAAAAGTCTCTCAGGCAGCACAGGCTGCCATTAGACATGCAGCAGGGATACTCAGACGTGGGTATCACATATATACCTCACTGCGACTAAGTGCAGCTGGTGATTGCACCATAGAAGTCTATTGCCTGCACGTGTGTTTGCATACGCACACCACAGACCCGGACACACTAGTCACGCCTTTGCTGCACATCGCGGCAACAACGAGAATGACTACATCGGTAGTCCACATCATGCCTTATACAGATGTAGCCATCTTCATCTTTGCTGCGATGCGGCATGCTGCAACACCACTTGCTGCATGGCGTGCCAGGCTGCGATTTTTTGCAGCCGGCGATCGCGTCATTGATTCTTAATGGAACTAATGGAGCCATCGCCGGCTGCGATTGGTCACGGACCAGGCCGCCATGCAGCATGGCACATCGAAGCAAGATGAGCGTAGAAACATCTGCAGTCTACCTGTGCTTTCTGTTCATCAATCTTACATGTGTACATCGAGAGGCGTATCTACAGAGGAGGGGAACCCGTGTGCAGTCTCATTGTGTGGGCCCCCTTCTCTCCCATAGCCGCCACCGCTGTTAGTGGTCTGAGCACTAGAGACTCTGGCACAGTGCCAGAGACAACAGGCATCCAGGAGAATGGCGCGCCCAAATGGGTTCAGTGTGTGCGGTGGGGGCCCCCTCTGGACTCAGGGGCCCGTGTGCATCATTAAAGGTTGCTCAGCGAAGACACTAAATGAACCGGTTCTACAAAGGTCTACCACAGCCAGGGGCGGATTGGGAACAAAAAGCGGCCCTGGAAAAATTTGTACTAGTGGCCCCACATGGGCAGCACCAGAGGTGTAAGGTCTAGCCATGGGCCATGGCAGCAGCACCCTCCCCACAAGACTTCCCAGATAGTGGGCATGTCCAGGATCAAGGGGGAAGTTAAAAGGAAATAAAATTAAATATTATGAGCACATTATATGATACACCTTCGGAATTTAGGAAACAATATCATTCTTTAGAAAGATATATTTTCTTGCTTATTACACCAACCGTATCCCAATCACTATTCACTCAGTCTTATATGTCAGCCAAGCAGGCAGACAGAGCATACACTAGATCATCTGCAATCACAGGCAAAGTGGCAAAGTCATTTTCATATATGCAAATTGTTTTGCATCTTATTCATTATGTCTATAAATAGGACCACATGTCCTCAAACAAAACAGGCCCCACGGGTGCGTCGGCCCACCGGGAATCTTCCCTGTAGATCCTATGGCCGATCCGCCTCTGACCACAGCTGAAGGTTATTAATTTAAAGGTTATTCATTCCTGCATATTCCGGGATTCTTGTACCTGAGCATTTAATGTAGTTTAGTTGCCCTTCTAATATTGAATGTTATGTATACATTGCAAATGTATTTGATTTGCTGCATCCTTAGGAGTTAAATGTGGTTACCAACATACCAAGTATAGGAGTGCCCAGTATCAAGTAACACACTCTCTGACACCTGCAATATTGGGGGTGTTACACCAGAGCCGCAACTAGACTTTTTGGCGCCCTGTGCCAGAAAGAAAATTGGCTCCCCCACATTTTTCCAAAAAGGGACATAAGAGACATGACAAAATTGAATCCAGAGAAAGGCCATGCTATGATGCCCCTTCTCACGTCCTCATTTTGTTTATACTTAATGTTTCCAAGGGTGTGGAGGGGCACTCTCCGATCAAAATGAGACTCATCTGAGTAAAATAAATTTTATTCATGTAAACTCATGGCTTTAATCAGTCGACGTTTCGATTCATCCACTGACTCTTTCTCAAGACATGTCTTAATCACATCCATGTTGAGTATATCCATAAGACCATAAGACAAGAAAGAAAGACCCAGTGTTGGTGCACTTGTTAAAGAAAAAAATGAAAGTATTAAAATATAATTTTTAATAGAATCTAGCTAAAATTAAGTGTCAGAAAATAAAGTGCTCCCTCCTGTCCGTCCTATATACAATCATATGCCTACTGGTCACTATTTGTATGTTACTGCATATATAGTGAATTTGGTTAACCAATACCAACACCATATGGTTAACCAAGTTCGCTATATATGCAGTAACATACAAATTTTTCCTCTAAGGGACAGTCCTAGCCAGATAAAGAATTTACTTTTTATAGTCCTGTGTGTGCTTTAGCTCATTAATATCATGTACTATGAGATTTTATTTTTGAAATTATGATTGTGATTTTTAATAAATATATGAATACAAATAAGCCGGTATAAACATTCAATACTTTTTCAGTTCAGTCAGCGCTGGTATCCATTATATTTCTTCGCCACATATTTTGGGGATTTTGACCATCGCCATACCAGCTACAGGTACTGTCGACAGCGCAATTGGAATTACTTTCTTTCTACAATTGCATAATAATAATAAGACATCTTCTACAATGAAAGCAATGCTAATTCAAGTTACAACTGGTAAAACATAAGGGCTTAAAGTACAGTTCATTGTTTAATTGCAGATCAGCGTGTGCTTATCTGGATTGCACATTGTGTTATTACAGGCTAATCCTTCTGCTATCACTAAAATCAGCGGCATATGATCAGTGATAATCGTGGTTTCATTTTCAGATTTAAATTAGTAGCATATGTTTGGATGCTAATTACTAAATACAGGTAATTCTGGTCCTGGGTGGAGCTTGAAGGGTTTTTAATTAAAATATAATTTGTTTCACAAACATGCAAATGATTGTTAATGAAGTTAGGTGATGTCAAAGGCCCTCATTCCGAGTTGATCGCTCGCTAGTTACTTTTAGCAGCCGTGCAAACGCATAGTCGCCGCCCACGGGGGAGTGTATTTTCGCTTTGCAAGAGTGCGAACGCCTGTGCAGCCGTGCGGCAGCAAACACATTTTGTGCAGAACAAGACCAGCCCTGTAGTTGTGCGATGATTGCTGCGACTAAGGTTCCGGATTTGACGTCAGAAACCCGCCCTGCAAACGCCCGGCCACGCCTGCGTTTTTCCAAACACTCCCAGAAAACGTTCAGTTGCCACCCAGAAACTCCCACTTCCTGTCAATCTCTTTGCGACCGCCAGTGCGACTGGAAGCGTCGCTAGAATCTGTGCAAAATCACACAGCTCTTTGTATTTGTACGACGCGCGTGTGCATTGCGGTGCATATGCATGCGCAGATTAGCCCCGTTCTGCCATAATCGCTGCGCTGCAAAAATCCATAGCGAGCGATCAACTCGGAATGACCCCCAAAGTCTTTACAATACAATGTCATCATTCTGAGGTCAGTGTTACATCTTTACAACTGTAGGGCTGTACAAGAGCAAAGTTGTGGAAAGAACAAATATCTGTTGGAAGTGTAGTGCGCCACTGTGCAGACTCCACGTTGCTGCTCCTCCAGGGAAGCTTCAGTCTCTGTACCAACATGGCCGCCGAGGCTACTGCTGAGCATGTGCGGAGCCATCTTGAGAGTGCGTCACAGTGCCACAGTGGGAGACAGTAAACTTCCACTTAGCTCCAGTGAGAACTTAGATTACTGGACAGATACGTCAGCAGCACTGGAGTGTATGGGCCAGACCTGATCGCTGCTGTGCGTTTTTGCACAGCGGGCGATTATCGAACTACTGTGCATGCACCGCAATGTGCATGTGCGGCGGACAGCAGCGACAGAATGTTACGAAAATTTCGATCGCACGGCCGTTTTCAAGGTGATTGACAGGAAGAGGACGTTTGTGGGTGGTAACTGCCCGTTTTCAGGGAGTGTCCAGAAAAACGCCGGCGTCCCCAGGCGTTTTCAGGGCGGGTGTGTGACGTCAGTTCCGCCCCCGATCAGCCTGATTCCTTCGCACTGGAGGAGTAAGTATTGAGCTACGCACACACTGCACAGAATGGGAAAACATTCGATGGTGAGTGTGATGGGAACGGTTTTGCAGCTGTCCGCTGACTGAGGGGAATTTTCACACAGCGTAAATATGCACTCGCACACTTTCACGGGGCGAATTTTCACTCCCCCTGGGTGGCGACTATCTGATCGCAGGATAGTGTAATTTGCAGCACAGCGATCAGGTCTGAATTAGGCCCTTTATTTGATCCTTATTTCTTTATAAGGATATCCTTATGTCTATCACATGCATGTTTAAATTGCTCTACTGTCTTAGCCTCTACCACCTCTGATGGGAGGCTATTCCACTCTTCCACTACCCTTTCTGTGAAGTAATTTTTCCTCAAATTTCCCCTGAACCTCCCCCCCTCCAGTCTCAGTGCATGTCCTCGTGTCCTATTGCTTCTCTTCATTTGGAGAATGTTTCCCTCCTGGACTTTGTTAAAAAAGTGAAAGTTTCTATCATGTCCCCCCTTTCCCTTCTCTGCTCCACACTATACATATTGAGATTTCTTAGTCTTTCTGGGTATGTTTTGTGATGTAGGCCATGCACCATTTTAGTTGCTCTTCTTTGTACAGTCTCTAATGTATTATATTAAATGGGATCATTAGGAAACCTCTTCCCTGTAGCATGCCTCCCAGCTATCAGGCCACTCTCTGAAAGCACCAACCCCCCAAAAAAAATGAATGCAGAATTTACGCTGTTACATTTTTTTCACAGCGACGCTCGACCACGGTCAAATGACACATTCATGGGCGATTCAGTAGTGGATACAGTTGCAGCCAGGCTTGGACTGGCCCACAGGAGTACAGGGGAAACCACCGGTGGGCCCCACTGTCTGGGGCCCCACCTCCTGCTGTAAGGATCAGATATCAGATTGTCCACGTGAATTATACATTATACATATGTTACCTTATACTGTACTATGGTGTATTTTCTGCAGTGCATTGCTGTTATCAATCTGTTATTAATCTGGTACATTATCATGCATGCAGCAGCTGAATTGACTGTATATATTTATGAAGGGGCCCAGACATTACACTCTCTAATGGTTAGTCAAACCAATAAGGTGGCAGACCCCACCTCCTCTGCGGACTGGCCACACCCCTAAACATGGGCCCCTACCACTGCATCCCCCCGGTGGGCCCTACATGCCCCAGTCCGACACTGGTTGCAGCTGCAACTGAATCTTTTGCCACAGCCTTTCCTGCATCTCTGAGACATCCATTGGATGCAGCGCTAATCTGCTGTTGTGTGGATAAGTCGCACCATGGGATACTGCACCACCCTCTAGGAAGCACAGAATCTCCGCCGGTGTCAGTGCAACCTGACAGACAGCTCCTCCCCTGTTACCATTTAGAAACACCCATATTGATGTCACCACAGTGTCCATCTGTGAATAAGGCCCAAAATGAGCAGAGAAGCTTTGAAATGCCTCTCTGAGCTCTGCTTGCGTTGTGTACTGTAAAAATACTGTGCTTCCTTCTCCCTTCTTTGTCATGCATTCACCTGACTGTATGCACATACGCTGTGCTGCGTATTGAGGCCCTGCAACTGTTGATGCTGGTCGCGATGGTGCGGCAAAGG
This sequence comes from Pseudophryne corroboree, assembly GCF_028390025.1. Classification (NCBI taxonomy): domain Eukaryota; kingdom Metazoa; phylum Chordata; class Amphibia; order Anura; family Myobatrachidae; genus Pseudophryne; species Pseudophryne corroboree. The sequence goes on from NC_086446.1 coordinate 774,004,241, forward strand.
TGGACTGTGTGGAACCTCCCGCTGCAAAAGTGGGCGTCGCTGGACTTGCCCATGCAGGTATATGCACTGGGGGAAGGCTTAAACTAGCAGTTACATATTATCGCTGACAAATGCAAGTGCAGATGCAGCAGTGTCTACTTCTGGATGAGGCCCGTAGCCCCTAACGGGTTAACTAGAGTTTTTGCACTCCTGGCATTAAATTTTTTTGCTACTGTAGGCCCTTTTGTAATAATTGTTTTAGTATAGACACATTTACAGCATGCTATGACACCTAAATTTGCAACAATGATGCCACGGATTCTGCCTCAATTTTTTATTTATATTTTTTGAAATATTTTGTTTTCAAAAACATCTGCAGCTCACAAGGAAACGGGGTTGCGGTATGTTCGATTTATCCCAGTTTTTTATTTCCATCATTGTAGCGTTTCGGACACAACGAACATCAATCTGAGACCACGCAATTTGTTTTATCACAAAATACAATTTTATTTCTAAATAAAATAATCCACTATTAGCAGAAGTAAAAAGTGCAAAATAAACAGCGCTTCTTAAAATGTCAACGGCATTCCGTGTTATATGGATCCATTCATTGCCTTATGGCTAAAATACATCTCTCCCTAGCACAGATGATTAATGTGCTTTATACAGAAAAGTAGACAGAAGTAACGGAAGGTTTGCCAAGTTTTGGCGTCTTAAATTTTACTTTATTTTCAAAACGTATTTTGTCACTGAAAACCGTTAAGTGTACTGCAAATTACTGGAATAATTCTGAATTCTATAAATAAGATTTACACCTGAATTTGTTGAAAGCTAGAAACATACTGTTAATGCTAATTGATAGGCTATGAAAGAGAGGTCTGTCTTGGCTAGCTCTGTAACTGAGTAATCATTGCAGTCTCCAGTTTGTTTCCTTACAGATGTAGCTAAATATTGTTAGCTTCTCTGTGAAGCGGCAGTAGCAGGGCAGTGTGTTTTCCAGCTTTCAATGGGTCATTTCAGGCAGAAGTCTATTTAAAACGATACATTCCAAAAAGTTGCAATTCCAAGTGTATTGTAGTAAAATGTGTCCTAATTCTGAATGGAGTTACTCTTTAATCTTGTGTAGAGTTTCCTGTATACTGATTTAGAACACATGGCGTGTAGAAGCAACATTCATTAAAGAAACTATTTAATCAAATGTTAGCAGGGAAAGTTAATAAGAGATCTGCAAAGGATAAACAGCAAGTAAAAAAATTGTTCCCTGGTGCTTTGAAACTACAAGCCCCAGCATGCTGTGCCAGGTAGCCAATATCTTGCACGGTATGCTGGAACCTGGTGTAGGTGGGTGTGGTTCGTTTTATCGACAGTGTCTAGGTCGACAATGTTTAGGTCGACCACTATAGGTCGACAGTCACTAGGTCGACATGGATGGAAGGTCGACAGGGTTTCTAGGTCGACATGTGCTAGGTCGACAGGTCTAAAGGTCGACATGAGGATTTTTTTTTTTTGGTGTCGTTTTCTTCGTAAAGTGACCGGGATCCCAAATTAGTGCACCGCGTCCGCTCGCATGGCTCGCCATGCTTCGGGCATGGTGCCTTCGCTCCGCTACCGCTTCGCTCGGCACACTTTACCGTTCCAATCGTAGTCCACGTGGATCATTAAGTATGAAAAAATACCCCCCCCGAATTTTTTTTTTAAAAACTCATGTCGACCTTTAGACCTGTCGACCTAGCACATGTCGACCTAGAAACCCTGTCGACCTTCCATCCATGTCGACCTAGTGACTGTCGACCTATAGTGGTCGACCTAAACATTGTCGACCTAGACACTGTCGATCTTCAGACCGGATCCCGTGTAGGTAATAGGTGCACTTTACCATAGACCCGTCAAAATCAACAATTCCTTATATTCTAGATGAAGTATCAAAATTGACAACATACAAATGATATAATCCATTGTTAGCAAATGTTTTACTTTTCCTATTTACGGTACTATGTCTTCCTTCTATCTAGTCACTAATGTTTGCAGCATTTTAATGAAAAGAACAGTAAAATAGTCTGCACAGGAATTGTAGTATAAAAAAATGTGTCACACGTCACTGTAGGGATACAATACGGAGTACAAAATATACAAATGTGGTTAAAAAAAATGTTCGTGTTTTTTTAGCGCAAATGATGTCATTTACCAATAAGCGCGGTATGTCATGGCAGCCGGAGGATTAGCTTCTATCGATCCAGTGAGATACAAAGTGTGACTTATAAAAAAGGTCTCCATGTGTGCATGCTGATGTAGCTACTGTACTCATCCTTACAGTAGGTGTACCCGCGCATTTTGATCGTTGGAAATACCCCCAGAAAATGCATCTGCGCAAGGGTTGGCGGGGGAACGCAGTGCTAGGGTCCCAAGCTTAAGAGTGCATCCAGCAACCAGAGGAGGTGTGGCCAGCCACCTCAGAAGGACTTGGCCAACCATTAGAGAGGTCATGCACAAAACAGGGCCCCTTTATAAAGGAGGGGATAAGGGTGCGTCAGGACCACCCATCTTGACTGGCAGGAGGGCTAATCCTGGTGTTGTTTCTATAGAATAAAAGGAAAAAAAAGCCTCCAAGTTCAACAATGATCATGCTCCACCAAGTTACTGACCCCTAGAGGAAAGGGTGGGACTCTCAGGCAGTGGAGTCCACTGGGGATTTTCCCTGTACACTGGTGGGCCAGTCCGCCTCGGTCTGCATGTTCCTGCGGAAGCGTAACCAGAAGGCGTCTCATCTCACAGAGGCAGTGGGGAGGATTTGAGTTATTGCAGCTTGTGACTACAGGATTTGCACTATTGCAGTTCATAAACTACACTGAATAAAATCAAAACTTTGGACTGTGTCTGATGGATTAATTAACATTTACTAACCCAACCCAGTTCCCCCACCGCTCCCCTCCCACACTGTAAAACGGGTGTAGAACTGGTGACCGGCGGTCTCCTGACCGCCGGTCAGCTTACCGATGCAGGGATGCCGGCAGCATACCGACGGGGAGGGGCGAGTGCAGCAAGCCCCTTGCAGGCTCGCTGCGCTCGCCACGCTGCGGGCTCGGAGGCGACCTGCGGTCGCCACGGGTTCTATTCCCACTCTATGGGTGTCGTGGACACCCACGAGTGGAAATAGTCCCTGTTGGTCGGCATGCCGACCATCGGGATAGTGAGCCGTCGGGCTCGTGGAGGAGGTCATGTGACTGTCGGTCAGCTGACCGGCGGTCACATGAATACCACCCCTGTAAAACATGTGTGTTGGAAAACAAACCACATTTACATTCTACTAAAACAGTCAAATATTTTTAAATATGTTTTGCAAACTATTTTTTCCAAGTTCAACACCCCTGCCACCAACTAGTAAGAGGTGCCTCAAACCTGGAAACCTGTGGCTTGAAAGATACAGACCCTTTTCCACTGAATTGGAGTTGAGGTACTGAGGTGGTCAGGTACCTGGTTTCCTGAAGGCCCCACCATCAATAACTATTCAATTCTTGCGGGCTGTATAGAAACTCCCCCTTTGCGGCAAGCCTGGTCTTACTATTTGGGATGGAGACTTTGTTGAGAAATAGAACATGAGGAATACACCTCTACCTCTCAGCAGGGAGGTGCAATAACGTTATACAGCAGTTGCATGCAGAGCCTGTATCATTCAGAGATGAGACAAACTTGAGCAAACATTTTTGGGAGGTTCAGTCAGAATAAGAGATGAATGTATCACAGTGTCTCTCTATTGTGTCAGACTACAGTGTGTATATATATATATATATATATATATATATATATATATATGGATTTTATCCTTTAGCACGCATTGTACTAATGCGGTTTGCAGAGAGCCAAGAAACTACGGCCTGAGTACACAGAGACATGTTCCGCTCGTTGTCATTAAGATCCAGCCCTGTGTAAATATTAGCTCTGGGAACAGCGCATGTGGATTATTGGAGCCGTTCCCTCCTCACTCATCCGACGACATAGCAGTGTGTTGGGGATTATGTTATGTTAGACGACGCATGATTGAGGTTACTTTCTAGGTGCCATAAAATTTCCCCCAGGTCCAAGGCTGTATGAATGTTCACCAAGCTCTGGCAGTGTCCATATACCAGATTTCTTGCTGTACATTCAGGGTCCGTGAGAGGTTCAGCCATGATAAAGCTTATAGAAAGAAAGTGAATTGATGGAACAGTAATTTCCTAGTATTGACCCACAATTTGTGATGTTGAAAGCACTTCTAGCTGGTGCATAGGGGAGAACCCTTGAGGGAGAGATGGAAATTGTCTCCCAAGTGTACTTACATATCTGCTGGGGGTAAGGGATAAACTGTAGGCCAGTGTGAGGTAAAGTCATACATTGAGCCTTAATGTGAGTCCATTTTGTTGGACAGCTGGTAGTACTTGGAAGCAGATCTGGGATTACACTATGATGGAGAAGCTCCTTTCTAGGCTCACTCTGAGCAATGCGATAAAATACTTAATTAATTTTCAATTAAAACAGTACAAATATCCCCTCAAGCTATTTTAAGGCATAAATGAGGCAGTATTTAGGAGAATCATAGATGGGTCCATTTTATTAAAATACATGGCATGTAAGGACTTTAATTTGATGCAAACTTAGGGGTCAATGAGGGGCGTAAATTTATACCAGATGCCTGGAGGCAATAAAAGGTGGTGCCCCCCTGACAATTGGAGCACAGAGTCCAGCGCTTCCCACTGCCTCTGGGAGTTACACTGATGGGGTCGATCCACAGTCTTAACTAGGGGTGTGTGACATGTACAGCGGCACAGAGCGCGAAGGGTCAGTCAGCGGCACTATCGCCACCTCATGGCCCTTCCTTCTGGCTAGTAGGGTGTCTGGAACAGTACGCTGCAACAAGTAAAGCTGCGACAGTGCTACCCGTAGCGTCCTATGGATTCTGCAAGGGGCACTCTGCCTTATTACAGCTGTCCGGAGCGTCTTCAAGATTGTCCAGGCACTGTTGCAGTTCTGGGAGTCAGCGTCGCTGCCCACTAGGCTTGATGTCATGACATCATGCGCAGAGGGGGCAAGGCCAGCACAGGGCACTCAGAGTCAATCCAATTAGGCGTGAGTTCTGTCCTGGGAGCCGTTCTCACGGCAAACTCATCCTTCGTATTTAATATGCAATCTAAATCTAATCTTGCATTGAGTTTTTAGAGGGAATTCAAGTTTTTGTGTGTGCACCCCCCTGAGCTGGAGAAAAGGTAGGGAAAATCTTTATTATAAAAGATATAAATGTCAGTACACATTACAGAACCTCTGGTGCACCCCTCCAGATGAATAATCCTGCATTTAGAGGCCTCTGAAGAACATCATTTGACCATTACATTTCTGAAATGAAACAAACTTGCACCTAATTGAGTTGATCCCTCAATGTAATGTTCACCCCCCTGGGGACCGTTCTGCCTCTCTGCAACCATACTGTGTACTGTAGGTATATTGTAGTTTGAAGAGTTGTCTTCTGAGAGCATAGAACAGGAGAGGATCTTATTGTGCTCTGAGCAGACCATCCAGATTCATTAGGGGGAAATAATTTTTTTTTTACATGCCGCTAATTATTAGGAGACGGATGGAGCAATTTTATAGTAGCGCTTATTGTTCACAAATGCCGTGGGTGCCACATTCCTGCTTGCAGCCTGCGAGGTGGTGAGCAGAAATTTGCAAAAAGTCTGTTTGGGCACCCTAACCAGGACTTTAGATGGGTGTAGCCTTTATACATGTCTAAACCCAGTGCTTCTAGGGGCGACAAGTGCGATAATTGATGGGTGCCCAAACAACTGAATTGTTCCGTCGAGCGCCCATTACTTACCGTGGCGCCTAAAACAATTGAATTCGGTCCACTGATGAAAAACCAAGAAATTTGGCAGTTTGTATTAGTACTTGAGGAAATATGGGGCGCATCTTATAGTCTGCATAAACTTAAGGTCCCATAAGTGGGGTGTTCTCGCTCTCTATTTCTATACCATTTGCAAAGTTACAGTCATCAGATTCAGAACATCATTGGGCCATTCTGTATGTAGCCAGCTGTCTGTAGAGGCTTTTAAGTGTAGAACTTCTGTAACAAAGATATTTCAGGAGCACATAAAAAAAAAGTTTAACTAAAGTGCCAACAGCCAGCTCAGCTGCATGGCTAAGTTCTTGACATTAAGATTCCTTCCATGTCTTACGGACGCTAGCAAATGTTTATCTAAAGAAGACGGTAAGTCTGTAGCGATGAAGAATTCACTGTGTCCCTAGATCGTCGATAGAAGATAATCCACCAGCAGAGATCAACGGAAGTCTTCCTCAAACAAAGAAAATGTCAGGTTCTATTTACTTAGCAGCTGGATTATAGAGTTGGGCAGGCTTGAACGGCAAGCTCACAAGCGACTGTAACCGCTGTACTGATTGTTCATAAGTATTGCGGAACACCGCTCTTACAAACACTTACAGTATCCTTGCCCATTGCTGGAGAATGCATCTTCTCCAGAAAGCCAGGCTCATCCCAAAGTGGTGCAATAGTCAACACAACAGAGCAGCAGTATCCAATTTATTTCCCAAAAGGATTAAATCGCAGATCAAACCATTCCTAGAATTTGTTCTCAAGAGCAGGAATAAACCTTCAGCCACGGATTCACACTTCGTAGACCTCCTCGTCAATGTCCAGTGCATAGTTTACTTTGCCCTGAAGCTGGGCAAGTGTGGCCTTCCTGAGGATATTCCAACCTCTACTCCTCGTCTTGCGCTGAGATAGTCTTCTGAGCAAATTAGGGGTTTCCACTATAGATACTTTCTTAGCGATGGGCTTATCTTCATGGCAGTGGCAGTCAGATTTCAGAGAAAGCTTCTCATGATGATCATCATTTTCATCACTGCTCAGAAAGGCATCCACATAATCTTTCACTTTCTTCTTGTCCAAGTCCTTCCGCTCCTCAACTCTGCCACAACCAAAGAGGACAAGTTATTAAGTCATGAATTTAAAAAATAAATATAAAAAAACAGGCTTGAGCGTTGTCAGCCGTCCACACAAGCTGATCTCATCAGATTATTTTGTTTATTAACAACTCGGAGGCCAGATGTTAGCAAGTCAACTCTAAAGTACCTTCAAGATGGGATAAGAAGTCTACAGTGTACATTGGAATATAAAGAACAATGGTATTTTCTAGGTAATTTAATAAAGACCAGTGTCGGCTCCAGAAGTGGGGCTTCAGCAGAGTTCACAATTCAAGTAAGGGAGCCACACCAAATGCCACCAACTGTAACTCCAAACTGACCCACTGGCTCTCCACCACAGTACTATGGAGAACTGCAGAAGTGTGTCTTTATTAACCTGCCAGTCAGTGGTTATCTAAGCTCACGAGACATGCCAGGTGGCACCATAGTATACAACTTTAACACAATGGGGGAGATTCGAATGTTTGAAAAGTCAGCCGGGAGTCTGTTTTTTTTTCCTTATCTAATAAACAGGAAAAAACAGACACCCAACCGACTTTTCAAACATTTGAATTCCACCCAGTGACAACAATTAACAACAGGCCTCTTGGATTCCTTTGTTCATGTTCAATAGCGGATCTTGCCTGGGGCAAGCAGGCTTTTTGTCAGGGGCGCCACTGTCCCGAGGGCACCGCCATCGTGGCAAGATCCGCTACCAGTGCCGTATGGTGCGCAATGATGTCAGGCGCACCGCACGGCATTGTGGAAGTGGCTATAGATGCTAGAGGTCATAATTAACCCCTAGTGTCTGTGCATGCTATGGGAGAGACGTCATGACGTCTCTCCTATAGATCCAAGGAGCTGCGTCGGTGGCCAGAGAAGGAGGACAGCAGCGGTTGGGAAGCAGGAGCGGGGCTGGTGAGTATTTTTAATCTTTCTTTTTTCTTTTTTTTTGGTAAGCGGCGCTACTAGGAGCATTAATACAGGGAGCATAGCTACAGGGGGCACAACTACTGAGGGCACAGTACTGGGGGCAAAACTACTGGAGGCACAACTACTGGGGGCACCAACTACTGGAGGCACAACTACTGGGGGCAAAGTACTGGGGGCACAACTACTGGGGGCACAACTACTGGGGGCAAAACTACTGGGGGCAAAACTACAGGGGGCAAAACTACAGGGGGCAAAACTACTGAGGGCACAGTACTGGGGGCAAAAATACTGGGGGCACAGTTACTGGGGGGAAAAACTACTGGGGGCACAGGTACAGGTGGCACAGCTACAGGGGGCACAACTAATGGGGGCAAAACTACTGAGGGCACAGTACTGGGGGCATAACTACTGGGGGCAAAAGTACTGGGTGCATAACTACTGGGTGCACAGCTACAGGGGGCACAGTACTGGTGGCACAACTACTGGGGGCAAAACAACTGGGGGCACAATTCCACAGGGGGCACAGCTACAGGGGGCACAATTCCACAGCGGGCACAACTACAGGGGGCTTAACTGTGACCACGCCCCTTGACCATCAAGCTACGTCCCTATTTTTTGACACGCACCTGCGGCGCGCACTAACCCTGTTTTACCTGTCGAGGGGGCCGCCAAAGGAAACTTTTGCCCTGGGTGCCACAAGGTCTAGAACTGGCTCTGTTCATGTTACTGAGAGAACTGGGGAACTTTTTAAATGCAGATCTTCAGGGGAAAAGAAAAAAAAGTCTGCATGGTACCGTAACACACAGAGACAGACAGAAAGGTCGCTCACCGGAGATACCAGACATCCCCTAAGTCATAGTCCTTCCCACAGATCCCCAAACGAGGCCAAAGGGCTTTTGGCATCTTCCGTTCAAGCATTATGGTGGTGGCTACAACCTGTAACAAGACAAATAAAGATCAGAAATGTACATACAAGACAGTGGGTGTGAGAATTAGCCGTGCACTTAGTGTCCACATAAGGTAGCTATAGCTTTACCAAGACAGAGCTCGTGAGGACGGGAGAGCGGCATAAATATCATAAGTGTTCAGTTTATTAGTATTTCGTTTTCCATTATTTACAGCCATAGGCAAACTCAGGGGGAGTTTCCAGTTGCCTGGAAACCCCCCTCCTCTTGGCAAGTGTCTCAAATTATGACAACAATAGTAATGGTATATAATACTATTACTAGAACTGCCGCCACATCATACAGTGTAAGGGACAGAGCAGAGCTGCTGCACATGCCCAGTGGTAGCAGCTACTTCTGCCAAGTTCTTCTGTTAGGTGGCTCTGAGCCCTCAATCAGTGCACTGGACCAGAGAGTAGCTACAAGAAAGAAAAGACAGGAGCCTTACAATCAGGTGGGAGAATGTGTGCTTAGAAAGTGAAGTACTGGTTCTATTATGTTTGTTATTAATTAATTAATTAATTTATTTATTTATTTATTATAGTATGTTTAACTTTTCCTGACCACTTATTTATATTATTTAAATATTTGATGCAGCCTATAGTGTAGACCATCTATAGTATTAAATATTAATACTGTATTCCATACATTATCCAATGTATAAATAGACCAATATTTACACTAATGTCCAGGGTTGTTACTAGGTTCTTCTGGCGCTCCCCCAGACTCCCGCACTTGCTCCAGTGTTCCGCAGAGTGGGAGACTGTGGATTACATTTGGAAACCACCCTGTAGAAATCTTGCATTTGCCACTGACAGCCAACCATCTACTATTCTCAGCTAGGTAAATTGAAGATAGGGTGGATGCCCCTTCCAACATTTTATATAGATAAAAATGGATTGGGACAAAAATCCTCTTTATACTACATTCATGCACTTAACTTGAGAGCTCGTTGTTATTCAGTTACATACAATACCCATTATTAAAAACTATGAACACTATGTGAAGATACTGGTACAGTATACCGGCGCCGGGATCCCGACCGCCGGAATTCAGGCAGCGGGGTGAGTGCAAAAGAGCCTCTTGCGGGTACGGTGGCGCATTACGTGAGCCACGCTATTTATTAGTTGTTGGTATGCCGGCTGTCGGGATTCCGGCGTCGGTATGGTGAGCGCCGGTATCCCGACAGCCGGCATATCAAATGCCTCCCGTTCTGTATGTATTACTCTTCACCCTCTCAGTAGCTGAATGTATACAGTGCTCTCCGCGCAACTATCCCAAGAAATCTGGGTGTCCTCAGCCCCTGGTGCAGTTACATTTACTGCAACAAGCAAGGAGAGAGTTTACTGGTGACTGTGGCGGTCACAGAAACTGGTGTCCATAACCTTGACAATCGGGGGGAAGAGACCAGTATAATCTCAGCAATAAACAAGAAGACTCATTTGGACAGGAGTTTAATACTAATGTGTGCTTTTGTAATTTTTTTTTTCTTTCTTTAAATAATAATCCATACTTTGGCCCCCATTTATCAAGCCTTGGAGAGTGATAAATAGCATGGTGATAATGTACCAGCCAATCAGCTCCTAACTGCCATGTCACAGGGTGTGTTTGAAAAATGACAGTTAGGAGCTGATTGTCTGATCCTTTATCACTCTCCAAAGCTCCAAGTCGTCCTAGGCTGTGCTAGCGGATGCAGGCTATACAGTGAATACCTCTAGGCATCATCAATAGCAGAATGTATTTATGTATTAGTAAAAATCCATACTGTACAGTACTTGTAAACATAAAACCTCATTTTAATTTACTTAATATCAAATCTGTTGATTTGGAAACAGAGTCTTTCTGTTTTATTTTTAATATTAAAACAGCTGTTGCCTTATAGGTAATTGTCTGCACTTAGTATAATATTAGGGCAATGGATATTGTCTGAATCAAAATATAATTCATTATAAATAGGCGATGTTACCATAGTGGACAGTATACTGGATATATATAGTAAGAAATTAACTACTATGAAAAGAGATCACATCCATTGATAAAACATTGTGTAACCGACCCCAGGAAAACTTGTCAATACAACAGAACTTTGGATGAAAAGACATTCCAGATTTTACAATACTATACTTGCTTAAGGCAGTGTGGACACCACACTTTTATGACACCATGCCTCCGTGAACAGGACACGACAGCCCAGTTCAATGTTTGTTTTATTACACCTTGGAATCTGACAAACCTATAATTACCTATTCCATTGGAAACTATGAGAATATGATAGTTTGAATTGGTAAAATATGAGATAAAAGGACCAGACTTGTAGTTAGGAGTTAGAAGGAAGAGGGAGAGGGAGAAGAAGAAGGAGAAGGAAGGAAGTCAGTCAGGAGGAGAAGTCATGGAGAACATGCAGAAGGAATGATTCTTGGGATGGCAATCTTTAACTTGCAAGTATACATTTTATGTTAGCAATTGAAACTGTTTGTGAAACTTATGTCATGTTGTTTTATGTTATGTAACGAAGGAAGCATATATAATTATAATTAGTATATATATCACTACTGTGTATATCTTATTCTGTACGATTTGATCTGCCTGTAAATAAAGAATCATATAAAAAGAGCGGTAATATTCAAGCTTGAACTCTCTTTAAGGAATCTTAACTTAATAACTTCATAAGTCATATGTATAAGGACTGCATATATGTATCAGCCAATTAGTTTGTAAGCCTGACATAATATATTTGCAGATATATATGATAAATGCATATTAATTGAAATATATCCATATATTAAATACCATATATGATATATTAAATATTAATATTCATAAATATGATTCCAAAAGCAATATTGGCGACCACGAATTGGACTTGTTATTACTGAATCTGATTATCTGATCTATAATATTTATGAGGAGTAGCAGATGCTATAAGCTGGCTACCAAATCTGCAGAATCACGGTGGGGATGTATCTATGAAAATTTATTACCATTGTGTAATGTCAATTTTGTATTCTGTATAACCTAGGATAAATGTGTTAGTGCAACATACGTTATTTTAACTAACATAATATCTATTAGGAAGCAGCACCAAAGGCTATAAGCCTGCTGGCAAAATACAAGATCACAGTGGAATAGGTTACAAATGAGAATAAAGAATTTAAAGGCCTAGAATAGAAAATGTGCACAGTGGAAAAGAGTATTTCCAAATAAATGTATAAATGTACCAGGTATTAGAGTTTAACCTTAAGACACCGGTCAATCTTAAGGAGAGGATACCTTCAGTACTAAAAACAAAGAATATATAAATTTAGCATTGAAATGTTAAAAATGCAAAAGTTTTCTGTAGCATTTAGAAAAATGCGCAGAACTGCGGCTCTAGAAGCCAAACAGAAATGTAAAGAAGAATCAGGTTCACGTCTTCGTAAGGCGTGCCTGACCATTAATGCAAAAATGCATTCGTTATTTAAGTCCCTTAAACAGAAAAATAAACAGAAAAAGTTTGGGGCAGAAGCGAAAAGCCTGACAGTTTGTAATCAAATTGTCAAGATCTCTGATGAAGAGATAACATCCAGCAAGCAAGCTGAGATAGAAACACCAAACAGGAATAGTGTTGAGGTATGTGAAACTCTGTACACAGAGTCTACAGGAGTCAGAAATGACTTAATCAGTCAAGATCCTAAAATTAAGGAAAGTTACATGTTGCAGGACTGCATCAATGTGCAGCGCATGGAGTCTGCTATGGTCACACAGACCACCAGCAGAACAGCCTCTGTGGTAAAGGAAGAAAGTAGCAATGTGCCGGATGTGTCTATCATCAGACAGCACATTAATGTAAAGGAGGTAGCAGCAATAGGAGATGTCCCCTATACTGTGTCTAGTAAGGGGGAAGATCATTGTAACTCAGATTATGAGTATTCTGCTGAATACACTCTCAGAGTTCCCAATGTAAATGAAGAATTTGTTATGCCCTTAGGCAAAGGTGAATTGTCAGCAGATTTAAACACTGATAGCAGCAGTACAGTGCACACAGGGGTGGGGAAGTTCCCCATGGTGAAAACTCCCATGGCAACCAGAGTTGCAAACCTTGAAATGTATTCACCTGGAAACATGTTTAAAGGGAAAATCCATGAAATTAATTCAGGAATGCATGTTTACAAACAAAGTTCCCAAACTTATGTAACCCCCACAGAGCACTCAGAGACTTCTAGTGATGGTGCAAATGTTTGCATGCTCTCAGAGAGACCACATGCAGAGTGTCATTCTGCAAACCACACACCAATTAACAATGACAAAAAGGATCACCAGGATGAAAATGTTTTTATGCCCTGGTGCCATAACCATTTTATTACAGGTGTGGAAAGACAGAAAGCCCTGGGACCTGCAATACATATTTGGCAAAGTTTAACAAGTTTCTCTCCCCACAAAAGTAGGTTTTTTCAGAAGCTCCAAGATTCTTCCAAACTAAGGAGCCACACCAAGCAGCAAACGCTATGGTTAAAGACAGTCTGGGACCAGGCTGCATCACAAGGGAGTATGGTCACAAGTGAATACGGTAGTATCATTCCTTTACTTGTTAGATCCAATGAAGCCATTGTTTGCTTTGATGTTCAAACAGCCACAGTTTCCAAATTAAACCTGCATCATATCTGCAGCGACAATTGTGCTGTCATTGACACACAATGTGACAGGAAAGATTGGCACAGGCCAGAAACAATTGTTTGTTTGTTATTCAATCGTTAAAAGACACATTTGTAAATTCTGTACCTGATAACATGCAGCAGATAGGACAGAATGCATAGCAAGCTATGTTAAATCACTGTATAAATATCTGTGATAGTCATTGTATGTATTTTTGTTTGATTCATAGTAATCCTGGCAACCTGTATACAGAATGGTGCAAGACTCCAAAAAGACTCCAATTTACAAGGGAAAAGGTCTTCATTAACCCTTTCATCGCTGCTATCCAGCAAAATCTACATAGCATCCCTAAAGACTGATATATGGACAAATCCTCAAGGAGTTTTCCAGTTTCACAAGAAAGGGGAAGGTTTTCATTAACCCTTTCATCACAAGTAATCATTACTTGTCTTTCAAACTACATGTACACTCCCACAACAGTGTACAGCACATCTCATCACTGTGATTATACAGAACTGTCTCATCCCTTCATATACCTTAATCACATATATGTAAACATTTGTCTGAGATATATTTTATATCATTGCATATATACCTTGTAAATATTTTATGTTTTTTTTATATATTACACAATAGATACTACCTATGCTTCCTTCGTAAAAGCTTCAAAAGTAATTAAATATCTAATACAGGATGGTATACCACGTTATAACAAATTGGGCCGAGATTATTAAGTGGGATGAATAATTCTCTTAATAAAGACTGTCACAAGTCTAAGATAATTATTTGTAGCATAACAGGGTCACTGTATATGCACATGGCTGCATATAAAATAATATTGGATGGAATTAGATATATTTAAAGCCATTCCTAAATGATATTTAATATCTGTTTGAAGCAAAATTATATTCATTTATTGTATTGATAGGATGTTACTATATACACATCAAAAGCATTTTAAATAATTATTAGTCAAAATATAGGTAGGATAGAAAACGCCTTTATATGGGTTAAACTGGTATAAGTTTATGTAAGATTGAGATGTATAAATAGGTACAAGGTAGAATAAGGAGATTTAAGACTGCATGGTAATTTATTCAGTGAGGAAATACAGAACAGAGTAGGTGTACTACTCACAGCCATTTGTGGTACTATTGCCCGAAGACAATTAAGACCTACTATTAACAAGCAAGGAAAGAAAGAAAGAAAGAAAAAAAAAAAAGACTGTTTCATATATGCCTGTTCTATTCAAAATCACAACCTGTTTGTGCAAAAGCAATATGGACACTGGTCACAACTGCGGCATTGGATAAACGCAAAGGAAACAGAACTGCTAAAGACTGTATAAAGACTATTACTATTACTGAGGGTCGTCACAAGTACTGAATGTTCAAGACACAGCACTCGACGTACACAGCCCTCTGCCTCAAACAGCGAAATGGCAAGCAAAGGAGCAGCTGCTACGAAGAATTCTACTTCTAGTAATGGTGCAAATGTTGCAAACGCAAGGCCATAATGCAAACGCAAGGCATCTCCAATTGCAAGCAAACCACGCAGATGACAGTCTTATCCCAGTAAATTGCTACAGACAAGAACAGCAAAAATGTCCAAACGTACTGATCCAGATACAGAAAAAAGGTCTACAATTGGGCTATGGTATTCCAAATGTCTGTAGAAATTAGTTTTCCTCATGAATACTGAATAAAAACCTCAGTTTTGTCTGCTTTAGTTAAAAAGTAGAATAAGGTTAGGTAAGCTAAGAATTTTTAGAGATTTTTAAAATCATAATGGTTATTATTATTACACTTATGGTATATATTATGGTTACAACGAAAGTTATGTTTGAAGGAATATTTTGAAATGTATTTGGAAGCAATTACGCTAGTTTAATGTGTGGCCAATCAAAAGAATTTCTCATGGCCACAAGGGGGCGACTGTTGCCTTATAGGTAATTGTCTGCACTTAGTATAATATTAGGGCAATGGATATTGTCTGAATCAAAATATAATTCATTATAAATAGGCGATGTTACCATAGTGGACAGTATACTGGATATATATAGTAAGGAATAGATATGAAATAAGTTTGAATGTATGAGGTAATGTTTAGCTGATTTAAGAAATTAGGTTTGTGTATGTGTTTATATAGATATACTGTATATTTGTGTTTTACAGCAAGATGGTAAAAAATAGTGTAGGGAACAGGTTTATTCTGCTCTAGTCATAAATAAGGCCAGAGAGGTTACAGTAAGATCAAGAGTCATTGTAGAGAAAAGGTATTAGGCCATAAATGATAATAGGTATGTGACAGAGCTCTGTTGGTCATTGGAATTCACAGGTGTGCTTACAGTAGATCAGAATCTACTGGTTTGTCTATTGTCCAGTGAAGGTTAAAAGCTAGGGAGTATAAATTAACTACTATGAAAAGAGATCACATCCATTGATAAAACATTGTGTAACCGACCCCAGGAAAACTTGTCAATACAACAGAACTTTGGATGAAAAGACATTCCAGATTTTACAATACTATACTTGCTTAAGGCAGTGTGGACACCACACTTTTATGACACCATGCCTCCGTGAACAGGACACGACAGCCCAGTTCAATGTTTGTTTTATTACACCTTGGAATCTGACAAACCTATAATTACCTATTCCATTGGAAACTATGAGAATATGATAGTTTGAATTGGTAAAATATGAGATAAAAGGACCAGACTTGTAGTTAGGAGTTAGAAGGAAGAGGGAGAGGGAGAAGAAGAAGGAGAAGGAAGGAAGTCAGTCAGGAGGAGAAGTCATGGAGAACATGCAGAAGGAATGATTCTTGGGATGGCAATCTTTAACTTGCAAGTATACATTTTATGTTAGCAATTGAAACTGTTTGTGAAACTTATGTCATGTTGTTTTATGTTATGTAACGAAGGAAGCATATATAATTATAATTAGTATATATATCACTACTGTGTATATCTTATTCTGTACGATTTGATCTGCCTGTAAATAAAGAATCATATAAAAAGAGCGGTAATATTCAAGCTTGAACTCTCTTTAAGGAATCTTAACTTAATAACTTCATAAGTCATATGTATAAGGACTGCATATATGTATCAGCCAATTAGTTTGTAAGCCTGACATAATATATTTGCAGATATATATGATAAATGCATATTAATTGAAATATATCCATATATTAAATACCATATATGATATATTAAATATTAATATTCATAAATATGATTCCATAAATCAATACAGCTCAATAAAATTAAAAATAGAAAGATGTCAAATTAAGGAATAAAGTATTTAAAAGATTGTATTAATTTTTGCAATTTATTTATTTATCACCAGTTATTTATATAGCGCAAACATATTCCGCAGCACTTTACAGAGAATATTTGGCCATTTACGTCAGTCCCTGCCCCAGTGGAGCTTACAATCTATATTCCCTATCATATGTACACGCACACACATTAGGGTTAATTTTGTTGAGAGCCAATTAACCTACCAGTATATTTTTGGATTGTGGGAGGAAACCGACCCAAGCACGGGGAGAATATACAAACTCCACACAGTTGGCGCCAAGGTGGGAATTTAATTAGTCAAACACAACAGCACGTCTGTGGCCATTATTCCGTGGTTCAGCTCTTTATGCTTAAATCTAAACACTATGTAAAATATAAATTTATATGTGTGTGTATATGTATTTATGTATGTATGTATGTATTAACATGTTTTTATTCACAATAACAATAAATACAATCTCCTATAAACTGCGCATCCACATCCAACATTGGGGGTCATTCCGAGTTGATTGCTAGCTGCATTTGTTCGCAGCGCAGCGATCAGGCTAAAAAATTGCTTTTCTGCACATGCGTATGCGGCGCAACGTACGGGCACAATGAATGCTGTAGTTTTGCACAGGGTCTAGCAAAGCTTTTCAGTCGCACTGCTTGCCGCAGAGTGATTGACATGAAGTGGGCGTTTCTGGGTGGCAACTGACCGTTTTCAGGGAGTGTGCGGAAAAACCCAGGCGTGCCAGGGCGAACGCTGGGCGGGTGTGTGACGTCAAATCCGGAACTGAATAGTCTGAAGTGATCGCAAGCGCTGAGTAGGTTTTGAGCTACTCTGAAACAACACAAACATTTTTTGCAGCCGCTCTGTGATACAACTGTTTGCACTTCTGCTAAGCTAAAATACATTCCCAGTGGGCGGCGGCATAGCTTTTGCACGGATGCTAAAAACTGCTAGCGAGAGATCAACTCGGAATGACCCCCAATATACAATGAAGGAATAGTCACAATTTTTTGCTTTCAGTTTGTGCTCATAAAGAGCCTAATTCAAGGTTGATTGCAAAATAATTTTTTTCTCTAATGGGCAAAACCATGTGCACTGCGGGGGGGGGGGGGCAGATATAACATGTGCAGAGAGAGTTAGATTTGGGTGGGGTGTGTTCAAACTGAAATCTAAATTGCAGTGTAGAAATAGAGCAGGCAGTATTTACCCTGCACAGAAACAATATAACCAGTAGCGGATCTTGCCACGGGCAAGCAGGCCTTTTGCCCAGGGCACCGTCTTCCGGAGGGCGC
This sequence comes from Pseudophryne corroboree, assembly GCF_028390025.1. Lineage (NCBI taxonomy): Eukaryota > Metazoa > Chordata > Amphibia > Anura > Myobatrachidae > Pseudophryne > Pseudophryne corroboree. The sequence continues at coordinate 774,022,259 of NC_086446.1, forward strand.
CACACCATGGCAAGATCCGCTGCTGCTGTGCCCCCCGCTGCCCGCTCTGTCTCGATGCCGCTGCCCCCCGCTGTGAAGGGAACCAGACGCGCACAGCAAAGGTCCTCTCCACGAAGGGAAACTAGACGCGATCGCGCACCGCACAGCAAAGGTCTTCTCCACTAAGGGAACTAGACGCGTAGTGTCTAGTTTCCCTTCGTGGAGAGGACCTTTGCTGTGCGGTGCGCGATGACGTCATCGCGCACCGCACATCATTTCAGCGATGCTACTACTGTACAGGGGGCGTAACTGACCACGCCCCCTGTATGAAGCCACGCCCCTATTGCCCACCCGGGGCGCTAAAAGACCTAGAACCGGCCCTGAATATAACCCAACCAAATCTAACTCTTTCTGCACATGTTATATCTGCCCCACCTGCAGTGCACATGGTTTTGCCCATTAGAGGGAAATGTTATTTTACAATCAACTTTGAATTAGGCCGAAAGGACGTTATTCGGCAGGTAATTGCTTTTCCTGTTAGTGATGTGGATGTTGTGTTCATAACCCTACGCATTTCATCATTAGGACTTCATCAGGGGTTAAATCAGTAGAGGAGTAAACATTCACATAAAAAAGTTTTACCGATTGTTCAAAAGCCTTTCACAAGAGGATTAATATTTGGTGATTGGCAAATCACTGCATAAGTACCTGTAGTAAGTCAAATCCTAATCATGAATATAGTGGATTAATCCACTACAGATGTTGATAAATAGGAGCTCAGGCCAGGAGCTTGCTTTCACATGCGTTCCCTCCAAATGTGGATAACAAAAAAATTATTATTATGGAGTTTACAATATCTGGATTCCCCTATTGTAGCTACACTCACATTATGTCTTACAATTTGTATACTTTCATAACCAATTGGGTATCTGGACTCTATGCCGACAGTGTCCAGGTTGACACCCATTAGGTCAACACCCATTGGTCGACAGTGAGTAGGTCGACGCAGGAAATAGGTCAATACCACCATTCGGTCGACGTGATCAAAATCGATATGAAAAAGGGTCGACATGAGTTTTCGCAATTTTTTTTCTTTTTTTTGAACTTTTTCATACTTTACGATCCACGCGGACTACAATTGGGAATGGTAACCTTGCCCGAAGCATGGCGAGCGAACACGGTGCACTAATTGGGGTTCCCCGTCACTTTATGAAGGAAACGACACCAAAAAAAATCATGTCAACCTAATGGCCGTGTCGACCAATTTCATGTGTCGACCAATAGGTTGACCTAATGTGTGTCGACCTAGGCACTGATTTATATAACATAGTATGTCAAAGCATCTCACCAATACTATAAATATGGAATCAGATTTGCATACTTCAGCGATCTAGGCATAATTGTGTAATAGTCATCTATCTATTTCCTTATTATTCACATATGGAACAAAGCTGTAATTTACGCCAGTCACGCAGTGTACATGTAATAACTTCCTGGTGTGTTTTGCATATTAGCTGGGACTATTCGCCTTAAACTGGAGCTACTTAAACGTGCCCTATTTTATATTACTCACATTAAGGGGCCTACTAATCCATCTTGTTTTTCCGATGTATGTGCGGTAATGGTGGTTTTTCAGCATCGTTCAGATTAATTAATCTCTTAATGCAGGAGAGAATGCATTTTATTTATTTATACTTCTCCACATTTGTTCAAAAAGCACTTGCCTTACTCATCCAGTGGATTTTGGGGGTTATTCGGGTTACCCCGCAATCACCCCATCGGCAGCACCAGTGTGCACGCACAGGTTCCGTCCTGCACGTGCGTGTCCGCTGAATGCGATCGGTTTGCAATGAGTACGAATGCCTGACTGATTGACAGGCAGAGGCGACTGTGGGCCGGGGGTGGTGGTGGGGGGCCTCGATTGGACCCTTGAGGGGAATAACGTGGGTGGGGTGGTGGCATTTTCAGGGCGGCTGCGTGTGACATCATGGGATGACGCTACAATGGGAAAAATGGCGTCTGACTTCCTGCACGTGCCACGTAGCTTACTGCTGCAGGAGGTCGTCCACAATAGCGGGCGCAGCTGGTGGCTGCCAGTTAGCATACCCCCCCCCCCCCCCATAATTAAAAAAAAAAAAGTTTGCACACAGCAAAAAAATAAACATTCCCCAGTTGTGCCCCTGACACTATATTTGGCTCACACAAAAATGCCCCTTACACATTATGCCCTTCAGTTATGCCCCTGGCACCATAATAAGCCCCGCACAGTAATGCCCCTTACACATTATGCCCCTGGCACCATAATTTGCCCCACACACTATAACTCTCAGCAAAAACATTTACCTCATATTTCCAAGTGGTAACACATTTGCAAAATAGGACATTTTATATATTGAATCTCGAGTGGATTTATTGATGGGCCTTGTATATCAGATCATGTTGGCTTCAAACGATTTGAGAATACTTGAACCTTAGAACTGGATTCAGTTAGCTGTGGTAATTAACTGCGGCGGACTAATTGGTCAGCCAAGGCTATTCTATTACTGCCCGCGGCAGCCCCTCGATAAGCCTGCAAATTGCACTTAGCACAGAAATCCATGGTGAGTGCGCTTGTCACGGGTGCCGCAAATGCGTTAACCTATAAGCTCTGGGTACTTGTCCCGGATCCTGTGCGTTAAAAGACCGTAGCTGCAATTTTACTGCTTAGGAAAAGTGATTGTAATTGAATAGTCTTAGGAGTAAAAGCCAGAAGCTACCACACATTTCCTCACGCTGTAAATTATCGTGACTCATTGAATACGGCCCCTAAGTGGATTCTTAGCACTTATTGGAAACAAAGGGGTCTATTTACTAAGCCTTGGATGGAAATAAAGCAGACGAAGATAAACTACCAGCCAATCATCTCCTAACTGACATGCCACAGGCTGCGTTTGAAAAATGACAGTTAGGAGCTGATTGGCTGGACTTTATCTCCATCCAAGGCATAGTATATAGACCCCTAAGTGTTCATGTAGCAGGCTGCAGGTTTTTGATGCCACTTTCTAATACTGCTGTCCAGACAGGCAATCAGGAAATGGATCGCTCGTTGTTCCCCCTCACCTGTGCTCTCCATAATTCATCTCCTTCGTGGGCCACCCGCCAGTGCGTGTCCCCCATCATGGCAATCAGAAGATTCAGCATCAGAAGGGCTGCAACGATTATAAACGCAGAGAACAGGAGGCTGAACATGAACGGTAAATCCACGTCGTAATTGGCCGGACCATCGATGATTGTGAGGAATAGTTCAAACGTGCTAAACAGGGCCATCGGGAAGGTCATGAACTGACCCAGCTTTCCCGGATCTTGGGTGTCAAATATCACAAAAAAAGCTGCAGAGAAAAGAAGCAAAAATAGAATAGAAATGTGACCTTTAATGATTGGAGAAGTCCATCTAAAAAAGACCAAAAAACTTTTCTTCTCATCACTTTTTTTGTCTGTACTGCTCTGGTCCCCCTGTGGAAACTTTTTGTCTGGTGATTAAACTGTAGTGAAATGTTCACCGGGGCTAATTACTAAGCCTTGGACAGAAATAAAGTGGACGCAGATGAAGTGCCAGCCAACCAGCTCCTAACTGTCATTTTTCAAACACAGCCTGTAACATGACAGTTAGGAGCTGATTGGCTGGTACTTTATCTCCATCCAAGGCTTTGTAAATAGACCCCTAAATTACATGAATTTGGAGAGGCCTGATGGGGAACTTTATTGTGCCTCTAAATCAATCAAATGCATACTGTAATTCAGGTTATCCAGGCTGTGCAGCAAAGCACAAGCTGCTCTGGAATCTTACGAAATAGATTAAGCATCAGGACATAGAACATTGGTATAAACCTACATCATGGTAAAAAGGGGTAAAAAGAAAAACTGAAGTGACGAATCGCTATATGATAACGTTGTTTATTACATAATTTAATACATAATACACAAAATGACAAGTGAATTTAGGGCCTAATTCAGATCTAATTGCAGCAGCAAATTTGTTCTCTAATGGGCAAAACCATGTGCACTGCTGGGGGGGGGGGGCAGATGTAGCATGTGCAGAGAGAGTTAGATTTGGGTGGGGTGTGTTCAAACTGAAATCTAAATTGCAGTGTAAAAATAAAGTAGCCAGTATTTACCCTGCACAGAAACAATATAACCCACCCAAATCTAACTCTCTCTCTGCACATGTTACATCTGCCCCACCTGCAGTGTACATGGTTTTGCCCATTAGTTAATAAATTTGCTTCTGCGATCAGATCTGAACTAGGCCCCTAGAAAAGCCTGATACTAAATTTTGGAGAGCTGCTTAATTAAATGCATAATGGCCATCACCTTGGCTCTAAATAGTCATCATGGTCTATCCTGCAAATAGATTAGGAATGAGAACGCAGAGTGTATAATTATACACAGCATTAGTGCTAATGAGCCTCTATAATAATCAGAAGATCAATTATAGCCTAAACAAGGAATATATAAGTAGCTAACAATTGCTCTCTAGCTGATCCACATACTTCATACTTTACCCTTGAGATACAGGAGGGGTAAGGCCAAGTGCGATAAGTGGTAGATTTCCCACTAGGCATGTGAGGCATGTGTCTAGGGACGGCACTTACTGGGGGGGGGGGGAGGCCGGCACACCGAGCTGATGAGGCCAGCTGATCCTTTTTTTTTTCGTAATTAGGACTTTTTTTTAAATATTTTATTTTGCAACTGAAGGGAGTGGGACAGTGGGCAGCAAATTGTAGTCTAGGAGCTGGTAGTGGGGTCAGGGTCGAATTAAGAGCCACATGGGCCTGGAGCTGAAAATATTAAAGGGCCTATTGTGAGAAACGGGAGGTGTGATCCGTGCTGTGTGGGTGTGGCCAGAGCCATATGGGCATGTACACTCCCTACACGGGTGGTCTTCTGTATGCCGGCGGTCGGGCTCCCGGCGCTCAGTATACCGGCGCCGGGAGCCCGACAGCCGGCATACCGACACTTATTTTCCCTCGTGGGGGTCCACGACCCCCATAGAGGGAGAATAAAATAGTGTGGCGCGCGTAGCGCGCCACCGTGCCCGTAGCGTGGCGAGCGCAGCGAGCCCGCAAGGGGCTCATTTGCGCTCGCCACACTGTCGGTAAGCCGGCGGTCTGGCTCCCGGCGCCGGTATGCTGGTCGCCGGGAGCCCGACCGCCGGCCAGCCGTAGTGAACCCCCCTACACTATAAACCCCAATGTCTCCCTAAACATGTACAAAATATTTTTTTTAAATTGCGTAATTTTGTAAGAAAAATAGAAATGCAATTTTAATAGTTATGCTTTATGGCCGACCATGTGGCCAGCTGGTGGCTAGTGATCATCATGCTGCCATGATGATGAACCTATTTTTATGTGGAGGCCTGGAGCTGTAGCTCCATCTGCTCCATTATTAATCTGGCCCTGAGTGGGGTGAAGTTGAGGCCACTGGCGGATCCAGGGGAGGGCGAATAGGGCGATCTCCTCCGAAACACAGCCAATGATGACCTGAACAAGGGAAAAAAACTACCAGCAGCACTGCCGGTGCCTTGCAACAGAGCCTGCCGCAATGAAGTGGTCAGAAGCCGGCGGCCGGAACATTTCCCCAGCACGCTATCTCTCAGGCAGCCCTGCAAGCTCATTTGCCGGGCACCCGCTGAAATGCATAATGCGCTACTGCCACCCCCACTTCCGGCTGTCAACAGCTCCGGCTTCTGCCATCATCAGCTCCTGCTCCCGTACTGTCATCGTCTCCTGCTCCCGCCTTCTGCCATCATCAGCTCCTGCTCCCGCACTCTGTTATCGGCTCCTGCTCCTGCCTTCTGCCATCATCAGCTCCTGCTCCCGCACTCTGTTATCGGCTCCTGCTCCCAGCCTCCCTCCTTCTGCCGTCATCGGTTCCTGCTCCCGCACTGTGTTGCAGGCAAGCTTATACAGTACTCAGGTGTATGCTGATATTACTGCATGTAATAACACAGATCGGTTACCTGTGACAGTTTACATTAGTTGGATTTTGTTGTGAGGAGTGGAGAACTTAGAGTAATATTGATGTTTAGGTATGTAGGGGAATTATTATATTGGGGTGTAGGGGTATTATTATATTGGGGTGTAGTGGTATTATTGTAATATCTCCTATCAATCCCTTCCCTCAGTTCTCAGGTATATAGCTTAAGTAATTGGGCGCTGCAGATCCCATGTCATCGCCATATAAATGAAAGGATAATATATGCTCTGAAAATGCGAAGAGTCAGGACTGGAATTTGGAGAAATGAGTAGCGAGAGGAGGAGAAAGAATTTTAGATCTACCCCTTGTTGTGACTGTTTGGTGGTCTCGAGGAAGACCGGCCCCCAAAATGATGGGGGGGTAGGGGGGGCTGCGGCCAATAATGTGCCTAGGGGCGGCCTGACCCCTAAATCTGCCCCTGGGTGCGATGCAGAGAGGCATGGTGGTAATTGCGTCACTGCAGCCCAGCCCCTATTGTACAATACTGTTATTTTCCGCAATGTGCACTGATGGGTGGGAGTGTGTGTGGGGGGGGGGGGGGGGTGGTACAGGATTGCGATGACACATTTCACTGCAAATAACACATACTTCACTCAGGGGAAGACTGGCTTGCTTTCTCCTAGAGGTGTCTCCTGGAAAGCGCAGGAGAGTAGGTTGGAGCAGTAAAAGTGTTTGTACCGTAACACGGCTTCACTTTGAATATACTTTGCTACTATCTGATAGCGTAAACTTAGTAACAACTTCCTGTTAGAATTGAAAATAGTACTAAGATTCTGTATAAAGAAGATAAATACCCAAATTTGTCAAATCTACTTGAGAAGGAGCCGAGGAAATACACCAATTTGGAGAGACGCCAGTGCCACTGAGTTGATCAGCACTCGATGCCTTGTTCATGTTATAGCATTATAGAACACTACATTTTATAATATTTCACTATCTTAAATGTCATTGCTACCGTCTTAACATTTTAATAAAAATAAATAAAAATGAGTGATTTTGTTGCCATCTTCTCCCACAAATAAACAGTGGCACTGACACATAGAGTAAGTAGGCACATGACATCACAACAAAACATTGGCATTTGCAGAAATCACTCCTAACATCCAATACTTGGAAGTCATTAAAACACAAAGTGATTGTTGCTCCATATTAATCCTCACCTGCACCAAATCCGAGAATAACTACAGCCATCAGCCAACAGAAGCGCAGTAGATCCCCGAATATCATCTGAAAAATCAGGATTACATGTCATGAGGACCAGTGCTGTTGCAAGAGCAAACCAGACATACAGTCTACAACTATGGAACTATCTACCCTATGTGGTGTCTCCTTTTACTGGACAGCAGATAGACATTGGTGCCTCCTCTTACTGGACAGCAGTAAGACATCAAAGCCTCCACTGGAAACACCACAGTCCCCTTGATATGTCTTCTGCCATATTTTGCCCTCGTGAAGGAGATGCTAAAACATTGAGCTTGGCCTTTGAGGTTATGGGCCTGGATGGACGTTACATCTGCCCAATTGGATGCGGACATCCTGCGATAAAATCCATCTACCTTTTGTTTCCAACACAGACATGCTTGGGCAACATATTGTAAATCCACATTGTGGAGTATCTAAGCAACTAAGGAGATTCCAGAGCTACCACCACAACCACCACCACCACCACCACCACCTTTCTGCTACACAGAGGAAAAAATCTCTCTAACAGGTCCACCCTTCACAATATCTTGCATTGGAAGTCAGAATGATCTTGTAGTTTGTACAGAACATTTTATGCTCAGTTACTGGACTGGATTTACCTTTTGTATCATGATGGTGAAGGGTCCAAGCATCTGGAAACCTCTTGTGAAATACATTATATAGCACCATCCGAGGACCAGACTCACCGACATGGGAACTAACTCTCCGCTGCTGTTGGTCAATCTCATGACCAACACCGCCATCACCATGCAGGCAAAAACAATTCTGGAGAAAAAAAGACACAAAGCAAGGGAAAACATCATGCATATGGTGGACACATGGGAGGCTTTACAGACCAAAAACAAGAGACCAAATGACATGAAACAGAAAAATAAAAAAAAGCTTACTGAACAATGGGCCTAATTCAGAGTTGATCGCAGCAGTAAATTTGTTAGCAGTTGGGCAAAACTATGTGCATTGTAGGGGAGCAGATGTAACATGTGCAGAGAGAGTTAGATTAGGGTGGGGTGTGTTCAAACTGAAATCTAAATTGCAGTGTAAAACTAAAGCAGCCAGTATTTACCCTGCACAAGGGATACGGTTAGGTTGACCCAACTTAGGTCCACACTCATTAGGTCAACCACTGAAGGTAGACATTGCCATTAGGTCGACATGCATTAGGTCGACATGGCCGTTAGGTTGACAGGCCAAAAGGTCGACATGAGTTTTTCACTTTTTCCCCCCATTTTTTGTATTTTATCATACTTAACAATCCACGTGGACTACGATTGGGAACAGTAACCGTGCCCAAAGCATGGCGAGGGAAGAGAGTCATGCGAGGGTATACGATGCACTAATTTGGGTTCCCCGTCACTTCACGGAGAAAACGACACAAAAACAGTCAAAAAACTCATGTCGACCTTTTGACCTTTCGACCTAGTACATGTCGACCTTTTGACCTGTCGACCTAGTACATGTCGACCTAATGCATGTTGACCCAATGGCAATGTCAACCTTCAGTGGTCAACCTAATGAGTGTCGACCTAAGTTGGGTCGACCCAACGACTCATACCCCTGAACAGAAACAAAATAACCCACCCAAATCTAACTCTCTCTGCAAATGTTATATCTGCCCCCCCTGCAGTGCACATGGTTTTGCCCAACTGCTAACAAATTTGCTGCTGCGATCAATTCTGAATTACCCCCTATAGAAACATAAAATTTTACTGCAGATAAGAGCCACTTGGTCCATCTAGTCTGCCCTAAAAACATGTAGATACTTACATAATAGAGATACTTTTTTCGTCATTAGTCAATTAACCTACTAGTATACAGTATATGGAGCGTGGGTGGAAATCAAAGAACCCGGAGGAAACTTACGCAAGTATGGAAGAACATACAAACGCCACACAGTTAGGGCTATGGTGGGAATACAACTCATGACCTCAGTGCTGTGAGGCAGTAATGCTAACCATTACACCAACCATACTGCATGTGTCAGGTGTATGCAAATATTGTCAGGTGTATGAAATAGGTATAGGTGTGTGATTACATAGTTTATAACCAATGCTACATTACTAACTGTACCAAATGTCACACAGCATTCATCAAATCCAGTTTCAGATTTAAACTCATTTTGGGTTTGTTTTTTATGGAGTCTTAAAGGATATAAAAGAAAAGTCAGGAGAAAAGGATATGCACTCCCGAATCTATATCAACCCAGGGCTCCGGCTTACCAAATCTGCCCTTAAGATTCTTACATGATAATATGAAATGGTCCACCAAGAACAGTCTGTCCAAAATATCTGGTGGCTCCAACCCTTAATAGATCTGGAATCTAAAGTAAGTAAAATAAAAAAATGAAACAGAAAAAAGACATACTGTAGGTACGATAAAACATCAAAGCAAAACAAAAACATCATTAACTGCCTTAAGGATCACTTACCAAGAGAAGTAAAATGGCAATTGCTCCAATCACGCTGATTAGCTCCCCAACCAGACGGAGTTTATCTTGATAGCTTACATATGCCTCCTGTTTGAGTCCAAACAAATTGGATAGTCAAAGATAATAACCATACACGGATATTTTTCTTACTCGACCCTCACGCCTTAGTCACTTACATGAAGAGGTCGTTGAGTTAATATGGTTGCATCACGAGAATTATTAAGGGGGCTTGGCAAGGACTTCAGAGGCCTGTAGGTGCAGCACATCGTTACGCAGATCATATACAGCATGTAGACTGCCGCTAAAAACCAGAAGTATGGTCGGCCGTAGCTCCGCCATTTCAGGCTAACTAGCTCTTTCACAGGGGTGAGATCTAGGATATTCCGTGCCTAAAATAAAAGTTGGGGGGAGTGAGAGTTACCACATTCTCACAGGTCAATAAGCCAAAAGAAACATTCAGATATTGACTATACCATCTACTTACTTCTCTTTTTTTGGAAGACACCACAAGCTCCAAGACAGACTGGTCTTCTCCCCAGGAGTCGATGCCTGAAAGGTCATACAAAATGGAACTGACTGGACCAAATATCCATTGGACTCGTTTCCGTTTGTTTAACAGATGCTGGAACATCTGAAGAAGGAAGTCAAGAAGTAAAGAACCTCCTCTTTAATTGTGCAGTCTTCAATACTCTCCTTAAGAGACCCAACTTTTAGAAAGACCTATAAAATGTGCCTTCTACTTTAAGTCAACTTTTTTCATACTACAGTTAACTTTATTCTATGCCAGCACTTATGACTGTACTGTACATATATGACAAGGATACAGTGGGTCCTAGTTGGTCATAAGTAACAGCACCCTACTTAACATAGGAAATGGTATGGGACTCTTGGAACAGACTCCACCAAAGAATCAATATGGGGGCAGCATGAAAGACTTCTAAATATGTCAAATTAACTTAACATATAAGACTAGCCATATAGGAGCAGTTATATACTGTCTTGTTTAAAACACAGCCTGTAACATGGCAGTTAGAAGCTGATTGGCTGGTACTTCCTCCTTCTCCAAGGCTTAGTACATCTGCCCTTGTGTCCATTAGTCCTGGTGTGCTTTACTTTGTACCCCCAAAATATTAAGCTATAACATGTTTAGCTCTCTTTACAATTTGTAAAATTTGTAAATTGAAGTATTTATGTAGCAAGCTGATATAATTACTTATTTTTCCGTAAGTGTCCACGTAATATATAGGCAACTTCAGGAACATGAACTATCAGGCGTACCATGCTTATATGTAGGTTTGTATTTGCAGTCACTGATTTTTACCAGGCCTCAGACGGGACTGGTCGTAGAAGAAGACTTATTAAGAAATCAGCCATTGCAGATTGGGATGTTATTCGTAGTTAGAAGATGGGTTGATTATGCAAGGAATATAATAAATTGAACATTCAGCTGACTTTTGGCCAAAACATCTATAGGGCAAATTGGACCAAGTAATTTGTGGGATGTAGTTTAGGAATAATCAGCAAGGCTGACGTTCATGGAACCCTGGAGGTGTCAGCTCTTAATGTCTTCATTCTAAGGCAGAATATGGACATCTTAGAACATTCGCCACTGTGGATGTCAATGTGGATTAACTTTTTTTTTAAAAACATAAAAGAAAAAAAAAACAACTTACAACAATGTTTCCTTCTACGGCTGATAATTTGAAGGCAGTAAGTCCCATGTAATTAGGGATCATTAGAAGGTCCACATCCTCCTGTTCTTCATCGCAGGACAATATAAAGTCCAACATCTGGCAGGAGAAGGTCTTATTAGGTTGCAGTACGAGGATGTGGAGTATGGTGTTGCCTGTAAAACATAAAAGCCATAATTAAACTATTTATTTAATTAATTCTGTTTAATCAATCAGTATGTCATCTGCATAGTTGCAGATATGGTTAACAAATGGTGCCTACAAAATAAGTCCCAGCTATTTATAGCCACTGTAGTGTATATTATAATGGACCCAATTTAAAGTACAGCTGGACTCACGGATAATAGTGGACAGGATATTTAATTAAGGGGTCGATATTTAATTGAGGGGTCTACAGTATTTACTAAGCCATGGACAGAGATAAAGTGGACGGAGATAAAGTACCAGCCAATCAGCTCCTAACTGACATTTTACAAACCTAGCCTGTAACATGACAGTTAGGAGCTGATTGGCTGGTACTTTATCTCCGTCCACGTTATCTGCATCCAAGGCTTAGTAAATAGACCCCTAAGTATAATACTAAAAATACTAAAACCATCTCTTGACCTACTGCTCACCATAAGAGTCCTGAGCTCGGGCACTGGCTCCATTCTCAATGAGTAGTCGGACAATGTCCTCATTGCCGACACAAGCAGCAAAGCTCAGTATGTGTTCACCTGGAAAGAAGGGGGACAAAGATAAGAGTTTAGGAGATTTCTGCTAATCTTAATGGATCCTCAGTATGATCTGAATGTATGTTTCTATTGTTTAAAAGAGCAGTCTGTAAAGTACAAATGTACTAAGATGTGGTTTGCAAATAGCCTCATATCTGATTGGGGATCACATATATATTCAATTTGGATTATGTTGGAACAACAGATAAAAAAGTAATATTATCATTGGGAGGAACCATTTATTTGAAAAGTTTGGAATCATAATATTATTACAGAAACAATGTTCATTTTTTTTTTTTAAACACTGCATTTTCCAGTTCCAAAGCTTGGTGGTGCTGTTGACATCAATGAAAACTCCATCTCTTGTGAGGAAAAGGATTCTCAATATGGAAATATTTGCCATCTAAAAATATATGGAAAACCGTGGGAATGGAAACTGTAAGAACACAAACCTTTCACAAACCACCATTTCAGTTATCTTCTCCATATACTGAACAGTTGTTACAGTAAACATTTGAAAAACTGAAAAGGGACACTGGGGCCTATTCAGTAGCGGATCTTGCCACGGGCAAGTTCCGCTGCTGCTGTGCCCCCCGCTGCCGCTGCCCCGCTGCCCGCTGTGAAGGGAAACTAGATGCTACGCGTCTAGTTTCTCTTAGTGGAGAGGACCTTTTCTGTAATGATGTGCGGTGCGCGTTGACGTCATCGCGTACCGCACAGCAAAGGTCCTCTCCACGAAGGGAACTAGATGCGTAGCGTCTAGTTTTCCTTCGTGGAGAGGACCTTTGCTGTGCGGTGCGCGATGACGTCATCGCGCACCGCACATCATTTCAGCGGCGCTGCTACTGTACAGGGGGCGTAACTGACCACGCCCCCTGTATGAAGCCACGCCCCCTATGGCCACCTGGGGCGCAAAAAGACCCTGAGCCGGCCCTGGGCCTATTTATCAAATAATGGGGCAGATGTGTTAACCTGGAGAAGCCATAAGGAAGTGATAAATCAGTGATAAATGCAAGGTGATAAACGCACCAACCAATTAACTCCAATATGTCAATTAATAGTTAGGAGCTGATTGGCTGGTGCGTTTATCACCTTGCACTTATCACTTGTTTATCACTTCCTTATGCCTCCTCCAGGTTATTACATCTGCCCCAATATTTGAGGTAAATTCCCCAAAAAAACACCTGTTTTCGGAGATATTTGCAAATATTAAAGATCCCCTGAATGTAGGAAGAAGAGACCGCAACAGATATCTCCAATATTTGCCGCAGCTCCTCCATTTCTGACAGCAGCCGCAGTCCTCCTAGGTTTCTAAGAGGGCTGTGAAGCAGTCAGATCTACTAAGCCTGGCCCCAATAGGATAATGCAATCTCCAGATCTATAGGCTACTTATTTACAGAGCGGTATGCTGGTGATGATTGTGCCAATCGCAGGCCGCGCCTAAGCAGTGTGCACTGTGGACCCAAACCAGGAAGCTGTGTGGTAGCATCAGACTTCAATCAGCTCTCTGTGTAAAGGTAAATGTATTTCCTTCTTCAGGTAAAACTAAAATCTGGTCCCAATCCCTTAATGGCAAATCCTCAAGTGTCTTTCAAAATCTTCCTCTGACACCATTTAGATGAGGAAAACAGATTCACAGAGGTTCCTTTCACTCCACGTAATGCAGGAACCAGAAGGTGACTTGATAGAGAACCAAAGAGACACTCTTTCCTCACAACCAGGGAAATGGAAGAGGCAGAATGGAATCCCTTGATGGAAGCCAAGTCCAGGTAACAGAAGAAGGTCACAGCTCAGGACACCAATGTGTTTTGGATGAAGTTCCTTTGTTCTTCCTTCATCTGATACGTCTCCTGGTCTACCACTGCTTTGCAGATGATACATAGATGTACCTGTTTTTTGCTCCACATACTGAGAACACAATACCAACCCTAAATAGCTGCCTAGCTGAGCTCAATTAGCCGATGAGCACCAGCTGGTTGTGACTGGATCCTGATAAAACAGGAGCTCATCATCAAAGGACAAGACTGCAGCTTAGCCAACCATCTGGACTTGTGCTTGGAGGGTCAGAGTTGCAATACTTGGAACATGTGTGGAATCTTGATGTTGTCGTGGATTATGGCTGACATTTAAACAGGTATATCAACCATGATTGAAGTCTTATTCTTTCATTTGAGTAATATAACCAGAAACAAGCACTTATTTACCCAAGGGAAGATCTGCCGACAGTCATACATGCATTTGTATCATCACGCTAGGTCTACTGCAATGCCTTCTAACTGGGTCCTCCGGCAAAAGGATTGCTGCCTTACAGCACAGGAGTCATAAGTTTGATCCAAGTTCCATCCAACAAGTGTTATACCTGTATCTACATGGTGTGTATGGGGTTCCTCTGGGTGCTGTAGTAACCCCCACACTACAAAGACATGCTGGTAGGTTACCTGGTTACTGAACAAATTAGAAGCCTACATGATGTGTGATAAGGAAATAGCCTGTTAGTTCCCCTAGTGCAGGGACTGATGTAAATGGTTATATATTCTCTGTACGGTTGCTCACGTCAATAATGTCTTCACAGTGATCACTAACCGAAGTAAAACAGGTTCTCAGTGCCGTAAGAGAAGAAGCTCCCAGTGGCACGGGGGGATGAGGCGTCAGCACCTTTCCGAATCAACAGCTTCACCAGTTCCAAGTTCTGGTTCACAGCAGCAATATGCAGGGCAGTTTGTCCTGTAAAGAATAAAAGCCATAATGAAATATGAAGACAAGGAAAGGCGTGAATAAATTAAATGTCAGTTATTGAAGAAATTGACCCATCCGGTGTTGTGCACCATCCAGTAATTCAAGAAGAACTTTTTATGAAGTCCGAGTTGGGCGGACGTGCGGGATGCTGGCTGAACTCTGACTTTTTTAAAGGGGCAGTCTCATACAAGGCCTGGTTTAGGCCTTGGACATGATTACCCCTTTAAAAAAAACATCAGAGTTTGGACGTCATTACATCCCAGCCTTCAAATGTATATATTAAAATTAAGCAGAGGTTACCCATATGTTAATTTGTGCCATTTTAAGTCAATCTACTAGGAAGTTGATATGTTTGTCCCATGCCACAAAATGGCTACCGCCAGTGTGTGTAGGCAACAGGAACATTAAGAAAATCCATGCCACATCGTAAGAATATCTTACCTTCATATAAGGCGGAAGTAAACGGCTGATCAAGGAGGTCTGGAGCAGCTTCCAGCAGTAATTCCACCACCTCCAGATTATCATACAATGCCGCAATGTGTAGCGCAGTCTCTCCCACCACCCCTGGCATAGGAAATAAAGTATAGACACTGAGAACTATCAAGGTCACTGAACAACGACTTTATAATATTCCTGTGCAGAGGTCTACTCACCTCTAACATGCAGGTCAGTTGACGGACAGTCCAGCAGCTTTCTAATTGCTCCTACATCATTCTCTTTGGCAGCATTAAGCAAGGGAGACTCCCGGATCCTGTAGAAGGAACAATACAGCTCTCTCAAAAAACGTGTAGCGTTAACTCCATAGCTCAATGACCACAACCATCTCAACCATCTTCACATACCAGCAATGTCTTCGGTTCCTTGGGAATAATACTTTATATATTTTTACATCTATACTTAAATTGTAATATAAATGACACAATGGCAGCTTGTTTGAAAACATGTAGCCACTTTCTTTAATTAATAGTTGCACACCCCCAGGGCCGGATTAAGCCATGGGGGTACCCAGGGCACTTAAGACAAAGGGGGCCCCTATGAAAGGTGGGGGATGTATATTAAATTGTGCATTTCTCCCAACATGTCCCATTCCAGGAGGGACAAAATGCTCTCTACCTGTGTTGAACTATTTAATTGATAAGAAAGGTACTTCAACAAAAGTGATTGCAATCATAAATTAAAAAGGAAGTCCAGGTAGAGAGCATGTTGTTCCTCCTGGAATGGATCATGTTGGGAGATATGGATTGCGTATATTAAATTTAAACCAATGGTGTATATTACTTTTAAGTAATAGTTTAAAAATGCCTGGGCACTGTCTATACCTCCACCTAATTGAAAGACAACTATTTTATAAACTTTTATTGTAGTGGAACAAAGACAACTTAACCTTAAAATACACATAGAAAAATAAAATAATTGATCTTGTCACATGCAAGAATAGCAGCAGCCTCTGTACTACTTACACACTGGGACAGGACTCAGGAGGACTCTCTGTGTGTGTCTATCTCTAGACCAAAATGATTTAGTTGCATAACAGTTTACACAGGACTCAGACACCCAGGTAGGGAGGAGGAGAGGCCGGGATCCCTGTGTCACTTACAGGGATATCCACCCTCCTATCTCTTCTCTGGTCAGAAAGCTCTGTCGGTAGCTCACGAAACATGATATTCCTGTGTCTCTACCTGCACTGCATACTCTCCTGCTCGTATTCTGGCGGCTAGTTCTGCTGCTGCTTAAGAGGTAAAGCTAGTGATATCAGTGTGCTCTGTCCGGGGTGCCCCCTGACAAAGGGGGCCTGGGGTACAGTATGCCCTGCATCCCCCCTTTAATATGGCTATGACACACCCCTATCGGGAGATAGGACATCTATAGTATGGCTGTTTAGATATAGTCAGCAGGAACTAGATATTTTTATGGGAAAGTGCATTTAAAAATATGTAAGTACATAAACAGTCTATGGGCAAGATGTAACAAACTTTGGAGAGAGATAAAGTATAAACAAATCAGCATCTAACTGCCATGCTACAGACTGTATTAGGAAAATGGCAGTTACAAGCAGATTGGTTGGTACTTTATCGCACTCTCATTTTTTGTAAAAAGCAAATGAAATCTATATTGGTAGTAGGGAGGTCAATCCCGGGATCGGCGGGATCCTGGGATTTAGGCCCACAAATGGCCGGGATTCAATCCCATAATCGAAAGCTCCAATCCTGGAAATTGAGGGATCAGCATTGAGCATCCTCAGGACGCTCAGAAGCTGCCTGGATTCCTCCTCCCAGCTCTCCAGCACAGCGTGATGTGCAGTGACAGGTCACGCTGCACCAGACGCCGTCACACGCCGCCGAGAGAGATGGTTGTTCACCACCCGCCCGCCTCCATTGTATGGTTAGTTTTGTGTGCGAGGTGGGCGGGTGCTGGGCAGGGCGAGGAGGCGGACACATAGGGAAAAGCCAATACCGGGGATTGAAAAAATGGCCTGGGATTGGCCTCCCTAGTTGGTAGCAAGTAGATCGGTTGTGCAAGGGGTAAGGAGATTTGGTGATCGAAGATTGATTAGACTTTGATAGTAGTAGGAAATATATATTAATAATAGTCTCAATTAGCCTTCTGGAGGTGGAAAATCAAACATGACATGAGCATGGTTTTGATGTTTCGTGAGCTTATAGACTCTAAACCACTGCTCTGTTGGGAGGTTTGGGGTCTATCCAAGGGAACCATTACGGACACTGATGTGCTTTGAAGTCAGCAAATGGAAGACATGGAAGGACCAACATCTGAATGTCAAATAACTCGGATTAATGCTTCATGGCGATGGAGAATCAAATTCCTCCACTAAATTATTCAAGCCATGGACAATTGGTTTTTCAAGGCAAACCCACCAGGTCAAAAGGACACCAAACTGTATTTTACCAAACGCCAACCAAGAATGGTATCATGTACGGCGGCTTGCATAAAATCAGTAGCCGGAATAGTCTTCATGAGCTCTCTGTAATTTTGTCTCTCTTGTCTTAACTGTTCTATGTTTTCTGGCGGGAATATCCCAATTTAATGAATAATCTGGTTGGAGGAGAAGCTGGTGACCTCCGCAGGATGTCCCAACAGTTCAGCCAGGATTAGTATACTTTTGGCATCTGACTTTGCAAATAACCCCATCTGTCACCACAGGATGGAGTAAGCTTTCGCTTTGCAAGGGTTAGGCAAAGACGGGCTAGAATTTGGCTCAGTGTTTTTGCAACATGTACTGTACACACAACAAATCATGTTTGCTCTTTGTTAGTCGAAGAATGAAGCCTGTCAGGATCAGACAACGTCACTGTAACACATGACCGCAGCGGAGAGTCACATAACTCCCTGCACAGAAGGAAGGCAGCGATCAGATTAATATTCTCCTGGAACACGCTCACACCCGTACTGAATGCGGACTTGGAATAATTAGCTGTGCAGTAACCTCACACAGGCACAGCGCATGCAGAGTCAATCCTCAGCTGTCATCTGCCTACTGCCTTGGAGGCACACGGCAAACCCATTGTTATGTCCAAGTACACACCACAAAATGACTAATAAAGGAGTGATAAGCGATGAGCGAATAAACGAGATAGAAAGCAGAACTTCTACTAAGGACACATGTAATAATTGTAAATGATCTCCTTTTCTTTAAGGTGTCTTATGGGTTGTTGTTTGTTATTCTGTTCCTTATTGTTTTTCTTCTAGATTTTTTATTTCTCGTGGTACATTTTTGTTTATTTGCACACTTTATCTGTTTTTATTACCCTATACAATTTGGCCCTAATTCAGCATGGATCACAAAAGCAAAATCTTTCTCTAATGGGCAAAACCATGTGCACTGCAGGTGGGGCAGATGTAACATGTGCAGAGAGAGTTCGATTTGGGTGGGTTATATTGTTTCCGTGCAGGGTAAATAGTTACTGGCTGCTTTATTTTTACACTGCAATTTAGATTTCAGTTTGAACACCCCCCCCCCACCAAAGTGTAATGTCTTTGCACGGGATGTAGCTATGTGACCGGCGGTGAGGAGGTCGCTGGTCACAATACTTCCACCTATATCCACCCACTATCACGACAGACGGCATACCAACTAACAGGGACTATTCCTACTCGAGGGCGTCCTCCCCCCCCCCCCTACCCTCGCCGGGCATCTCAATGCCGGTGTCAGTTTGGTGACCGGTGATCTCCTGACATGTTACATCTGCCCCACCTGCAGTGCAACATGGTTTTGCCCATTAGAGAAAAATTTTGCTGCTGCAATCAGGTCTGAATTAGACCCTTAGTTGGCAAAATCAACAACCGAACCAGAGGGTCAGAGTCCCACAGAACCTAGGGTGACCATGAAGAGGCTTAGGAGCAATTACTGTACGTGTAAGAGTATTCCTAAAGGCTGCAGAGTTCTTGAAGGCCACCCAACAGAATCATGTAACCCTATATCCAGTAGCGGCTCTTGCCACGGGCAAGCAGGCTTTTTGCGCCGGGCGCCGCTACCCCGAGGGCGCCGCCGCCGTGGCAAGAGCCGCTACTCCTGACCCCCACTTCCTGGCTGCAGCAGGCGCCGTGGGCTGTGTGGACGCCCGCTGCAGCTGGCATCGCTGACTGATGCTAGAGGTCATAATTGACCCCCAGTGTCAGTGCGGCGCTGCTATAGGAGAGACATCATGGCGTCTCTCACATAGAGAGGAGCCAGCAGTGGCCAGAGACAGCAGCAGCAGCGGCAGAAGTCCAGAAACAGGAGCGGGGCTGGTAAGTATTGTTTCTCTAACGTCCTAGTGGATGCTGGGGACTCCGTAAGGACCATGGGGATTAGCGGCTCCGCAGGAGACTGGGCACAACTATAAAGAAAGCTTTAGACTACTGGTGTGCACTGGCTCCTCCCACTAAGACCCTCCTCCAGACTTCAGTTAGATTCTTGTGCCCGGCTGAGCTGGATGCACACTAGGGGCTCTCCTGAGCTCCTAGAAAGAAAGTATATTTAGGTTTATTTTACAGTGAGATCTGCTGGCAACAGACTCACTGCAGCGAGGGACTAAGGGGAGAAGAAGCGAACCTACCTAACAGGTGGTAGTTTGGGCTTCTTAGGCTACTGGACACCATTAGCTCCAGAGGGATCGACCGCAGGACCCGACCTTGGTGTTCGTTCCCGGAGCCGCGCCGCCGTCCCCCTTACAGAGCCAGAAGCAACAAAGAGGTCCGGAAAATCGGCGGCAGAAGACTTCGGTCTTCACCAAGGTAGTGCACAGCACTGCAGCTGTGCGCCATTGCTCCTCATGTACACCTCACACTCCGGTCACTGATGGGTGCAGGGCGCTGGGGGGGGGCGCCCTGAGGGCAATATATGACACCTTGGCTGGCAAATCTACATCATATATAGTCCTAGAGGCTATATAGATGTAAAATTACCCCTGCCAGTATTCCAGAAAAAGCGGGAGAAAGTCAGCCGAAAAAGGGGCGGGGCCATCTCCCTCAGCACACTGACGCCATTTTTCCCTCACAGTTCCGCTGGAAGGAAGCTCCCTGGCTCTCCCCTGCAGTCTGAACACTACAGAAGGGTAAAAAAGAGAGGGGGGGCACTAAATTTAGGCGCAGTATAGATATATATATGATATATAAAAAAGCAGCTATAAGGGAAAACACTCGCACTGTATGCCGCAGATTCGGCATACAGGACTGGGTCCTGGTGACCACGGATGCCAGCCTTCGAGGCTGGGGAGCAGTCACACAGGGAAGAAACTTCCAAGGACTATGGTCAAGTCAGGATACTTCCCTGCACAGGCTCGGACTGGCCCACAGGGGTACAGGGGAAACCACCGGTGGGCCCCACTGCCTGGGGGGCCCTCCTCCTTTAGGGATCAGGTTCAAGACTGTGCACTTGAATTATACATTATACATATGTTACCTTATACTGCACAGGATTATGATGTGTTCTCTACAGTACATTGCTGTCATTAATCTGGTACATTATCATGAATGCACTAGCATTAATTACTATATAAATTATCAAGGAGTCCAGACCAGGTATTCTATAATGGTTAGCCAAACCTCTGTGGTGGCTGACCACACCCCCTTTGGAGGCTGGCCACACCTCTAACAATGGGCCCCTACCACTGCATACCCCTGGTGGGCCCTTCATGCTCCAGTCCGACACTGTCCCTGCACATAAATATTCTGGAACTGAGAGCCATTTACAATGCCCTAAGTCAGGCAAAACCCCTGCTTCAAAACCAGCCGGTACTGATCCAGTCAGACAACATCACGGCGGTCGCCCATGTAAATCGACAGGGCGGCACGAGAAGCAGGACGGCAATGGCAGAAGCCACAAGGATTCTCCGATGGGCGGAAAATCACGTGTTAGCACTGTCAGCAGTGTTCATTCCGGGAGTGGACAACTGGGAAGCAGACTTCCTCAGCAGGCACGACCTCCACCCGGGAGAGTGGGGACTTCATCCAGAAGTCTTTCAAATGATTGTAAACCGTTGGAAAAGGCCACAGGTGGACATGATGGCGTCCTGCCTAAACAAAAAGCTAGAAAAATATTGCGCCAGGTCGAGAGACCCGCAGGCGATAGCTGTGGATGCTCTAGTGACACCGTGGGTGTACCGATCGGTTTATGTGTTCCCTCCTCTTCCTCTCATACCAAAGGTACTGAGGATAATAAGGAAAAGAGGAGTAAGAACTATACTCATTGTTCCGGATTGGCCAAGAAGAGCTTGGTACCCGGAACTTCAAGAAATGATGTCAGAGGACCCATGGCCTCTACCGCTCAGACAAGACCTGCTGCAGCAGGGGCCCTGTCTGTTCCAAGACTTACCGCGGCTGCGTTTGACGGCATATCGGTTGAACACCGGATCCTGAAGGAAAAGGGCATTCCAGAGGAAGTCATTCCTACACTGATTAAAGCTAGGAAAGAAGTAACCGCAAACCATTATCACCGCATATGGCGAAAATATGTTGCGTGGTGTGAGGCCAGGAAGGCCCCAACGGAGGAATTTCAGGTGGGCCGTTTCCTGCACTTCCTACAGTCAGGGGTGACTATGGGCCTTAAATTGGGTTCCATTAAGGTCCAGATTTCGGCTCTATCGATTTTCTTCCAGAGAGAACTGGCTTCACTACCTGAAGTTCAGACTTTTGTTAAGGGAGTGCTGCATATTCAGCCCCCTTTTGTGCCTCCAGTGGCACCTTGGGATCTCAACGTGGTGTTGGATTTCCTAAAGTTACATTGGTTTGAGCCACTGAAAACCGTGGATTTGAAATATCTCACGTGGAAAGTGGTCATGTTGTTGGCCTTGGCTTCGGCCAGGCGTGTATCAGAATTGGCGGCTTTGTCATGTAAAAGCCCTTATCTGATTTTCCATATGGATAGGGCAGAATTGAGGACTCGTCCCCAGTTTCTCCCCAAAGTGGTATCAGCTTTTCATCTGAACCAACCTATCGTGGTGCCTGCGGCTTCAAATGACTTGGAGGCTTCCAAGTTGTTGGACGTAGTCAGGGCCCTGAAAATCTATGTTTCCAGGACAGCTGGAGTCAGAAAGACTGACTCGCTCTTTATCCTGTATGCGCCCAACAAGTTGGGTGCACCTGCTTCAAAGCAGACTATTGCTCGCTGGATCTGTAGTACGATTCAGCTTGCACATTCTGCGGCTGGACTGCCGCATCCTAAATCAGTAAAAGCCCATTCCACGAGGAAGGTGGGCTCTTCTTGGGCGGCTGCCCGAGGGGTCTCGGCTCTTCAACTTTGCCGAGCAGCTACTTGGTCGGGGTCAAACACGTTTGCTAAATTCTACAAGTTTGACACCCTGGCTGAGGATGACCTAGAGTTTGCCCATTCGGTGCTGCAGAGTCATCCGCACTCTCCCGCCCGTTTGGGAGCTTTGGTATAATCCCCATGGTCCTTACGGAGTCCCCAGCATCCACTAGGACGTTAGAGAAAATAAGAATTTACTCACCGGTAATTCTATTTCTCGTAGTCCGTAGTGGATGCTGGGCGCCCATCCCAAGTGCGGATTGTCTGCAATACTTGTATATAGTTATTGCTTAACTAAAGGGTTATTGTTGAGCCATCTGTTGAGAGGCTCAGTTGTTATCATACTGTTAACTGGGTATAGTATCACGAGTTATACGGTGTAATTGGTGTGGCTGGTATGAGTCTTACCCGGGATTCAAAATCCTTCCTTATTGTGTCAGCTCTTCCGGGCACAGTATCCTAACTGAAGTCTGGAGGAGGGTCTTAGTGGGAGGAGCCAGTGCACACCAGTAGTCTAAAGCTTTCTTTATAGTTGTGCCCAGTCTCCTGCGGAGCCGCTAATCCCCATGGTCCTTACGGAGTCCCCAGCATCCACTACGGACTACGAGAAATAGAATTACCGGTGAGTAAATTCTTATTTTTTTGTTTGTTTTTCTTGTTTGCAAGCGGCGCTACTACAGGGGGCACAACTACTAGGGGCACATACTGGGGGCACTACTACAGAGGGCACTGCTACGGGGGAACAACTACTGGGGACACAGCTACTGGGGGGCACTACTACAGGGGGCACTGCTACTGGGGGCACTGCTACTGGGGGCAAATCTACAGGGGGCACAACTACTAGGGGCACAACTACAGGGGGCACATACTGGGGGCACTACTACAGGGGGCACTGCTACGGGGGAACAGCTACTGGGGGCACAGCTACTGAGGGCACTACTACAGGGGGCACAGCTACTGGGGGCAAATATACTGTGGACACAGCTACAGGGGGCACAGCTGCTGGGGTACAGCTACTGGGGGCACATCTACTGGGGGCACAACTACAGGGGGGCACAAGTACAGGGGGATAATTTGGCGCGTACCAACTCTATTTTACCGGGGGTGGGGGGCCCCACAGGAAACTTTCGTCCTGGGCGTCACAAGGTCTAGAACCGGCCCTACCTATATCATCCATTTCAATAAAGAAGTCTATTTTGTTAAACCAATCCATAACCGCTGGAGGGGAGGAGGAGCGCCACCTTGCTGGGATAACTGACATAGCAGCATTGTTCAAATAGCACAGCAGGGATTGTTTAAATTTCGAAATAGGTCTGGGGAACAGGTGAAACATCAACACAACAACGGCCCTTTGTCCCGGTGCATGACTCTAGTTAAGTTGCCCTCTCACCCCCCCAAATAATTGGATTGTCGCTATAGTCTGTTTAGCAGATTTTTACATGCTTAATATTCCACAGTTTATATTATCTAATTAACACCTCCATATAATTTTAGTATACGGTATAGTGACGACCGGTATAATATGTTGTGGGAGTGGTCTGCGTGATAGTCGGCCCGTGGCTCACCCTTTTTCTTGACTGGGAAAGTTAGACAATCTTAGTGGAGGAAGCTTAGCGTCACATTATGCTTTATACTGCATGTATTGCATATTATTACAATTTCATTGTGGATTTCCATTACATGTCATAACAAAATGTCTTTTATTGCTTCTTGGAATGTTCAGGATACCATATTTGTTTCATCTTGACCATTGTACTCATTTTCAACATGTCTTGTGTGATGTTTTTAGTACTAACTGATGAATTGCGATGCTTATGCTTCAACAAAAATAAGTTTAAAAACAAATGACTGTATAAACATTATACTGTACTAAACCTTCATGTTTTTGAACATTATCTTTACCAGTTAGGGCCCATTTACAATGTGATGCCCATAATAGCTTGTAAAATGTGTATATGCTTAGGAATCATTGGTCGCTTTGGCAGCCAAACTGCTTTTCCTAAACCATGTGCCACGAAAACATAACCACACAGGATAAATCGGAACCTCTCTGCTATAAATATCACCGTCTGTACATATGATGTAACCACTGAGCAGTCAATTACATGGGAAGGGCAGATGTACCTATAAGTTATAATATGGACAGAGTATTATTACTACCAGTTCATTTCTGTGTTTTATGCATTTATCAGTGTGTGGAATATTCTGCAGCTCAGAACAGCTACATTGTATTATAAGAACGTTATTGTTACAGACCGGCTCTGCTAAGCCTTTATGCCAGTTTTAGGTCATAATTATTACACTATATTCAGATAGGAAGAATGTTTTGTGCTTGATTACTTAAAAGAAAGTCAAATTTCCTCACTTAAAGCCATCATAAGTCCCAGTCCTTATTCATCATATTGTGTAATAAAACTAATAAGCAGGAAAAAAAAAAACCCACAAGAATCGTTGCAGTTAGGGGTATAAGTCCCCTTCTGCCTCTCTAGTCCCCAATTGTCTCTCCAGCCAGCCCCCTTCTGTCTCTCCAGCCTCTTCTGTTTCTCAAGTCCCTCAGTGTCTCTCCAGCCAGCCCTCTTCTGTCTCTCTAGTCCCTCAGTGTCTCTCCAGCCAGCCCCCTTCTGTCTCTCTAGTCCCTCAGTGTCTCTCCAGCCAGCCCTCTTCTGTCTCTCTAGCGTAGTCCCTCAGTGTCTCTCCAGCCAGTCACCTTCTGTCTCTCTAGTCCCTCAGTGTCTCTCCAGCCAGCCCTCTTCTGTCTCTCTAGTCCCTCAGTGTCTCTCCAGCCCCCTTCTGTCTCTGTAGTCTTTCAGTGTCTGTCCAGCCAGCCCCCTTCTGTCTCTCTAGTCCCCATTGTCTCTCCAGCCAGCCCCCTTCTGTCTCTCAAGTCCCTCAGTGTATCTCCAGCCAGCCCTCTTCTGTCTCTCAAGTCCCTCAGTGTATCTCCATCCAGCCCCCTTCTGCCTCTCTAGTCCCTCAGTGTTCCTCCAGCCAGCCCCCTTCTGTCTCTTTAGTACCTCAGTGTCTCTCCAGCCAGCCCTCTTCTGTCTCTCTAACGTAGTCCCTCAGTGTCTCTCCAGCCAGTCCCCTTCTGTCTCTCTAGTCCCTCAGTGTCTCTCCAGCCAGCTCTCTTCTGTCTCTCTAGTCCCTCAGTGTCTTTCCAGCCCCCTTCTGTCTCTGTAGTCCCTCATTGTCTGTCCAGCCAGCCCCCTTCTGTCTCTCTAGTCCCCATTGTCTCTCCAGCCAGCCCTCTTCTGTCTCTCTAGTCCCTCAGTGTCTTTCCAGCCCCCTTCTGTCTCTGTAGTCCCTCATTGTCTGTCCAGCCAGCCCCCTTCTGTCTCTGTAGTCCCTCATTGTCTGTCCAGCCAGCCACCTTCTGTCTCTCTAGTCCCCATTGTCTCTCCAGCCAGCCCCCTTCTGTCTCTCCAGCCTCTTATGTCTCTCAAGTCCCTCAGTGTATCTCCATCCAGCCCCCTTCTGTCTCTCTAGTCCCTCAGTGTTCCTCCAGCCAGCCACCTTCTGTCTCTCTAGCATAGTCCCTCAGTGTCTCTCCAGCCAGCCCTCTTCTGTCTCTCCCTTGCCCCCAGTGTCTCTTCAGCCAGCCCCCATCCGTCTCTCCAGCCCAGTGTCTCTCCAGGCAACCCCCTTCTGTCTCTTTAGCCCCCCCCCCCCCCTCCGCCCCCCATTGTCTCTACAGTTCCAGCCAGCACCCTTCTGTGTCTCCAGCTCCTGCAGCCCAAAGACACTTCCCTTCTTTGGTTTCTTCTTGGCGGCTGCTCCTCTTCGTGCTGCAGCTGTTGTTTTACAGCAGTGCGGTGGGACATAATGCATACAGATGTATCCATGCTCATCTTGCTGCAATACGGCATGCTGCATCGCAGCATGTTACATGGTGGGCCGGTCTGTGACTCACTATATTACTTCCATGAGGAATTTATAGAGCGAATAGTCGCACCCCGGCATGTGCAGCGCAGCAAAGATGAGCATGGCTACATCTGTACTTGCCTACCCAGAACGGCCTTGAGACTCCTGAAAATTGGCTGGTGCTCCTGAACTCCTGGAAGAATGGGCAAGTCACACACCCATCCTTCACCCCACCCCGCAGTTGTCCACAAGTGGGCAGTCCGGGGAAGGGGATCAGATCACGGTCATAACTAGGGCGGGTGGGCTAATGGGGCATGCGCACCGGGTGCAGGATTTGAGGGGGCGCTGAGGAGTTACAGAGGAGCAGTGTTTGTGGGGGGGTTTTAACCGACAGTGCTGTGCTGCTCCAGTGAGACAGCAGACGGCTCCTGGGGCAGTGTCTCTGACCCACTGCCTACCCGGAGCTGGCTCCGATGCTGTGCAGGTAAGCTCCAGTACCTGGGATCTCTCCAATGCCGGCTACTGTCTTAAACTCTCTTCTTTTCCATGCAGTGCTGCGGCTAGCGTGCGGTGCACCGTACAAGCTATAGAAGCGAGCTGTTGGTGCTGTGTTTTTCAGCAGGCTATGATCCCGGCTGCCTGCCCAGCACCAACCAATAACAAGCTCCCGGCTGCACCACATTAAGAGGACACACTGCCCCAGGCTTATGCTTGTTAACAGGTGCAGTCACCGATGTTACAGAAATCAAAGGTTCACTTTGCTAGCTATCCACCTGACAGTGGAAACTTAGAGCCTGGACAACCTCCAGCTCTCACCGAGTATCACTACAGCAGCTTTGTGGTGAGTTTAAAGACAGAATTTATTATCGGCACTGTGCTCCCAGTTAGCAATGTCAACCTCCGCTTTACCTCCCAGATGGGGGGATTTGGTGTAGCTTGTAGGGGTATGTAGTGTAGTGATGCATGTAGTGTAGTAACATATTGCAGTATATAGGGGCATGTAGTGCACTGATGTGGTGTAGCATATAAGGGGATGTAGGGTAGTGATGTAGTGTAGCATATAGGGGATGTAGTGCAGTGTATAGGGGCATGTAGTGTAGTGATATAGTTCAGCGTGTAGGGGATATAGTATAGTATAGTAGTGCATTGGATACGGGAATGTAGAGGAGCATGTATTTGAACACACTCCTGGAGGTGTATGTGACGCATAGGGCATTTGAGGCACATGGCGGAATATTGTCCAATAGTGTCCCCTTTTTAATTTCAATTTTGTTAATCTAATTATTTTAGTCTGACATGTTTTTTTTTTTTTTTTTTTTGGGGGGGGGGGGGGGGGGGGTTGTGGGGCGGGCGCCTAATTACTTCTGTGCCCCAGGTGACGAAAATCCTAGTTTCGGCCCTGATCAGATGACATGATTCGCGCTGAATTGCATCATCTTTGCCCCTGCACCCTGTTTCACAATGCCAGTAATAATCACCATTGTGTAGTGGGGATGAGACCACAATGACGTGGTCACATAGACACGACCCCCCAGTACCACCCCCCCTATTCACCATCATGTTCCCCCATGCTGCTCCAAGCACCCCACTGTGCCTACCTGGCTGCCCCCTCTCAGGGGGTGCATCCAGAATGTGGTAAGTATAACGTCATGACATCACAAGCGCCGTATAACAATTATAAAATAAAAACCTTTTATTGTACCAGGCAGCGAGGGCGGTTCACCGGAACCCACACATAGATCCGTCTGTAACTGCTGCCTGTGTCCCTGCAGTTTATCGGTGGGGTGCAGTCACGGTTACAGATGGATATATCTGTGCCCCACAGACAGCTGGCATCCGGAGGCTCATGCTTCCATTGCCTCAGGGGGTTCTGCCACTGGTTGCAGTGCAGCCTTGCTGAATTTACAGATATAGGATTTAGTCCTATGGTGTGAGGTTTACAGGGCTGCAATAGACATTCATTTTGATGTCTACGAAGAGCGGAAAGCTGGATTCCTCCTGGCGACCAATTTATAGACTATCCAAGTTATGTCCGTGGTCAATAACTAGGTTGTGGGTCAGTCACAGAACTACGGAAAAAAAATGCAGACATCTCTGAATGCATTCACAAAACAGACCTACATTCAAGTCTAATCGCCTCTAGCGATATCCCGCGCTGGCAATTATCACGCTATAAACCTGGATTTATTTGTGTGTCTTTTCCCTTTAATTTGTTATGTACAATTATGTTTCACTAATTATATACACACATTAACAGGGGAAACAAAGGAGCAGGTACTACACTGAAGTCTAAGGTAATAATAAAGGAAACTTCAATTATCAAAACCAGGTCTGGTCATTAATAGGTCATCGTAGAGAAGGAATGTTGCGGCGTACTGCAAAAATACAGCAATAGAATTAGGGGGAAAAAATAAAAAAAAATTTCAAATCCTTTCGGAGGCCAGAACCCTTTAATGAAGACATCAATGGATGTGCTAAACTGGAATAAAGAAAACCAATTGGCAATTGGGACTGGGTGGACCGGCTGTTGAGAATTTGGGAATTCCTGCTGCCTAGTGGTTCCTGTGTTTATAATTCCCCCTAACCTGCTCATGCAGCCCCCAGCCAGAGGGGGCAGGGGAAGGGTGGGGTGTTGTAGCAGCACCTACTGTACAGTGAGGCTGTACTCCCTCTGAGTGACCTGGTAACATGTCTTGTGTTAATACATTTGACTCATTCTTGCCAACTTTTTGCTCCTCTCAGGGAGCGGTCACGTCATTAGGCCCCGCGTACTCCCCACAACACCCTTGGGTGGGTCTAGCACATTAATGGGCAACACCATGCTGCACTGCAGTTGGGGCAGATGTAACATGTGCAGAGAGAGTTAGATACACCGCCGCATTGCCAACACTGTCGGCACCCCTGCAGTACTGACACCACCGGCAACCCCACATTGAGGACACTGCCAGCACCCCTGCATTGAGGACACCCCTGGCACCCCCCTCCCACACTGCCAACACAGCCAGCAGTTATGACTCCGCCAGAAACTCTGCACAGAGGACACTGCCGGCACCCCCGCACTGGGGATACCACCATCACAATTGACACCGCCAGCACCCCTGCAGTGAGGACACCACTGGCACCCCCGCACTGCCAACACAGCCAGCAGTACCGATACCACCAGCAACTCCGCACTGAGGAAACCACCATCACTGCCGACACCACCAGCACCCCAGCAGCACCGACACTACCGGGAACCCTACACGGAGGACTCTGCCAGCATCCCCTAGCATCCCCCTGCACTGCCGATACTCCCACACTGAGGACACCACCAGCATCCTCTGTTACAGTAAGTGCACTATTGGTGTGTCTGCCCTGCACTGTATCCTGCATTGTACCCGACCCACGCTGTATCCCGCACTGTATCCTGCACTGTATCCAATCAAACGCATTCGCGCGGCTGATTCAGGTAGTCTGCACACGTGCACCAGCCGCAGTGTGTGACCCTACACCTTGCGGGGATGTGGTCGCAAGGTGATCGACAGTGGTGGCCAATGGGGATTAGGCGGGCCAAACGGGGGCAAGCTGGGAAAGTTTTGGTGACATCACACGCAGCCGCTCCGATTAAAAAAAAATGGTGATGGACCACCTGACAGGGCAGCCAGGGGTCAACCTTAGATGGATCGCAAGGCGGCACCACACATGCAGGCGGCCTCCAGCATGTGAGATGGACGCAGATGTTGCTGCGTAGGCAGCGATCTGCATCCATCTCTAAATCACCCCCAATATCCATCCCACACTGTATCCAACCCGCAATGTATCCCACACTGTATCCGACCCACACTGTATCCTACACTTTATAAAACCAGCACTGTATCTGACATAAACTGTATCCCACACTGTATCCGACGCGCACTGTATCCCGCACTGTATCCGACCCACACTGTATCCAACCAGTAATATATCCTGCACTGTATCCGACCCACATTGTATCCTACACTTTATAAAACCAGCACTGTATCTGACCTGAACTGTATCCCACACTGTATCCAACCAGTAATATATCCCGCACTGTATCAAACCCGCAATATATCCCACACTGTATCCAACCAGTAATCTATCCCGCACTGTATCCGACCCACACTGTATCCAACCCGTAATATATTCCGCACTGTATCCGACCCACATTGTATCCAACCAGTAATATATCCCGCACTGTATCCGACCCACACTGTATCCAACCAGTAATATATCCCGTACTGTATCCGACCTGCACTGTATCTTACACTTTATAAAACCAGCACTGTATCTGACCCGCACTGTATCCCACACTGTATCCAACCAGTAATATATCCCGTACTGTATCCGACCCGCACTGTATCCCACACCTTATCCGACCCACACTGTATCTTACACTTTATAAAACCAGCACTGTATCTGACCGGCACTGTATCCCACACTGTATCCAACCAGTAATCTATCCCACACTGTAGCCGAACCACACTGTATCCAACCAGTAATATATCCCGTACTGTATCCGACCCGCACTGTATCCCACACTGTATCCGACCCACATTGTATCCTACACTTTATAAAACCAGCACTGTATCTGACCTGAACTGTATCCCACACTGTATCCAACCAGTAATATATCCCGCACTGTATCCAACCCGCAATATATCCCACACTGTATCCAACCAGTAATCTATCCCGCACTGTATCCGACCCACACTGTATCCAACCCGTAATATATCCCGCACTGTATCCGACCCACATTGTATCCAACCAGTAATATATCCCGCACTGTATCCGAAGCACACTGTATCCAACCAGTAATATATCCTGCACTGTATCCGACCCACACTGTTTCTTACACTTTATAAAACCAGCACTGTATCTGACCCGCACTGTATCCCACACTGTATCCAACCAGTAATCTATCCCACACTGTAGCCGAACCACACTGTATCCAACCAGTAATATATCCCGTACTGTATCCGACCCGCACTGTATCCCACACTGTATCCGACCCACACTGTATCTTACACTTTATAAAACCAGCACTGTATCTGACCTTAACTGTATCCCACACTGTATCCAACCAGTAATATATCCCGCACTGTATCCCACACTGTACCGACCCACACTGTATCCAACCAGTAATCTATCCCACACTGTAGCCGAACCACACTGTATCCAACCAGTAATATATCCCGTACTGTATCCGACCCGCACTGTATCCCACACTGTATCCGACCCACACTGTATCTTACACTTTATAAAACCAGCACTGTATCTGACCTGAACTGTATCCCACACTGTATCCAACCAGTAATATATATCCCGCACTGTATCTGACCCGCACTGTATCCCACACTGTATCCGACCCACACTGTATCCTACACTTTATAAAACCAGCACTGTATCTGACCTGAACTGTATCCCACACTGTATCCAACCAGTAATATATCCCGCACTGTGTCCGACCCACACTGTATCCAACCAGTAATATATCCTGCACTGTATCCGACCCACACTGTATTTGACCCACACTGTATCTTACACTTTATAAAACCAGCACTGTATCTGACCTGAACTGTATCCCACACTGTATCCAACCAGTAATCTATCCCACACTGTAGCCGAACCACACTGTATCCAACCAGTAATATATCCCGTACTGTATCCGACACGCACTGTATCCCACACTGTATCCGACCCACACTGTATCTTACACTTTATAAAACCAGCACTGTATCTGACCTTAACTGTATCCCACACTGTATCCAACCAGTAATA